>NW_008795907.1:2729334-2781539 GCF_000699145.1 Aptenodytes forsteri | reverse complement strand
CCTTTTTTTCTTAGCAGAGGCAGTCATAATGTGTGGGGCTGACTGCCTCACCCTAGGCAACCCCCTGGATGGACCTTCATCTACATCCTCGTTTGCCTGGCCCTCAAGTTCCAGGGCCCCATATCTGTTGTGTAAGGGCAACTGGAAAGGTGAGGGAGGCCGGGCGGGGTTTCGCCTGGCACCCCAAGCAGGGACCTGTTTCCATTCCCCTCCGTCACTTAGGTCCCCTCCTTCTGCCTGGTGGCAAGAGGGCAGGGGATCCTCTGCTTCTTGTGGAGCCAAAGGTTAAGGGTTAAAGGTCTTTAAGGGTTAAGAGATCAGTGTGCAGATTTGTGGTAGAGTATCACCCTGGAGATCCTAGACTCTCATTTTGGTTATCACAGAGCAGCAAACAATGGATTTCTTCATAAGAGGAGGAAAAAGGTCTCAGTTTAACAGGGGATCCTCTGCTTCTTGTGGAGCCAAAGGTTAAGGGTTAAAGGTCTTTAAGGGTTAAGAGATCAGTGTGCAGATTTGTGGTAGAGTATCACCCTGGAGATCCTAGACTCTCATTTTGGTTATCACAGAGCAGCAAACAATGGATTTCTTCATAAGAGGAGGAAAAAGGTCTCAGTTTAAAGAAGTGGTTGCTCTTGTTTGACAAAGATAGGTCAGAGAAGTACTTGTATTCCTTCCCTTTTCCCAGAGAGGTATAGTTTTAGAACCAGTAGTGTGTCAACTGCTGTGTCATGAATCTCAGCAAGACAGGCTCTGAAGTAAGAAGCAAAGAACACTGGTTATTCTTAGATTGCTCAGAGTTAGAATTTTTATGGTGTTTTTTTGAGAAGGTAGTTAATTACTCCACCAGGATCTACCTTGTTTTATGTGGTGTGAAACAATAATAGACTGCTACTGAAGCTATTGCAAAAGCAGATATTTTTGCTTTTTTCTGGTTCACTGCAAGTAAAGGGGTTGTCACTGTTCTTTTCAGCAAGTGTAGTATCCTTCATGTTTCTGCTTCAGTTTCAAGCTTAGGCTATTGAGCAATTACATGGAGCAATTTAAACTCCACTGCTAAGTTGGTTCAATTCCTTCTGGCAAAGTTTAGTCCTCACCTAGAGTTTCTACCTGAAGAAGGCTGACCTCCTGCTGGCATTCTTATGATGGTAATCTTTTTTCCTTGTTTTGGGTTTTTATTTTCCCTGTCAGAATTTTACCAGAGAATTAGCTAGTGTTCATGCACACAAATTACAGCTGTGTCCGTAAATGTAGGTTGGGTGTTTTTTTCCTGTTTGAATTTTTGAATTGACTCTCTTCTGTACTCTTCCCAGGATTTTACAGTGTCTAAATTTGAGCTAGTTCACTGAGAATCTATGCTAATGTCATCTTGTATTCATGGACTCAAGTGTATTTATGCTGTATAGGTTAATTCAGATTAGCCCAACTGTTCCAGCCATTGGTGTTCACAACTGGGAAAATCTCATTCAGCTACCACAGGGCAGTTCTATTAGTGCAACTACTGAAGCATGAAATACCACCCCCCCCAGCCCCAGTTAAAAATGAAGCAGCAAGAAAGACCTCAAATTCAGAGTTTGTGTTTTCAGTGTAGCTTTACCAAATACGCAAAGGCATCACTGGCTTTATCAACCTTATCCCTCCTCTTCTGTGGTTATTAATCTGTGAGTTATGTAACTATGCAGCACCCCTGATAATGGTGTCTAAACACTTTGGGGAATTAAGGTAGGATTATAACTGCATTTTACTTATATATCATCCTAACAGTTGAAGAATAATGCACCTTATGGAGAATCTAGTTCCTAAATCTGAAGCACATTTTATTTGGAGTCCTTAAGTGCCCATCATCCAACTACCAATGCACAGTTCAGATGCATTGTAAGGGCTTGCAAGTCAATTAAGCTTCAGTATTTTTTTAACTAAATGACTCTTCTAACACACTGTTCATTATCACTTGTGATCAGAAAATGAGTGAGCTGAATCTTCCATTATTTTGTGAAAATATTTGACATACCCAATAATAGGAGATTAAATACCTTTTATTGCTTTAGCTAGTTTAAATGTCAAGGTACTCTAGGTTTAGTGAGTATATCTACCTTATGTGATACAACATTGTAAAGATGCCAGATGTTCCTGGAAGTTGCATAGCTGCAACAATGCTACTCTGCAACTGGATTACTACTGTACCTTTTTTTAGCATGCAGTTGGAGCTGGCTTGGGTATCTCTTTGCAGCACTACTGGGAGATGTCTCGTAAGGAAATACTAACACATGATGAAGGGCAACATCTGAAGTTCATGCCATGTTTCCATGTGACAGCCCCTAAAGACAAAGCATAACACAGAGAACAGAGTGCATTTGAGCCCTGTTTCCTCTAGTCTTCTGTGAAGTTATGAAAGAGTTATTCTCTTGAGCTTTGTGCTGCAGCAGGACACCTCAAGAACATTGGGTGCTTGGTCCTGACTTCAGAGAGGGAATCTCATGCCTCCGTTACACAGTGGAGCTGCTTTTTCTTTTTTTCCTAGTGTAGCTTGCTTCCTTGGGAAGACTCATACAACCTTTCTAGTGCAAATAGGAGCACTAACCTGGACAAAGTTTAATTAACTGCTCTGTACAGGCATAGGATCTTCTGGGTAAGAAGTCCTTTTAGGATTTGGCTCTGTTTTTCAGCTTGAATGACATGAGTTGAATGTTCTGCTGCTTATATTCAGCCTATTAACTCTGCTGAAAGTGCATGCTGTGTTTAAAGTAAAAATCTGAAGTTAAAATCCAGCTTTTTTCCTGCCTTTCCTTTTCCTCAGCTGGAAATGGACTGATTGTCCAAATTTGGTAAACAGAATTCACATATAGTTCATGACAAGTTTTGCCTGTGTACGTATTCCTATGTCTTCAAGGACAGACAGAGCCATATGCATGCTGCTGAAGGCAAAATTTTTTCTCTGGGGACCTGTCCTTTATAGTTTATGAAATAAACCTTTGTGTAAGTGTGCAAAAAGTTACAGGAGCTTTTTGCTCCCATGGAAAAGTAAGCTTCTTTTCCTGTACTGGAAGATGGAAACCAGCAAAGCCCAAGGTTAGAGGGTCAAATAAAGCCAATTTTGAATAACACAATGCAAATGGTGTATATTTTCAACTAAGAAGGAGGAGTTGCCTGTAGAGAATGTTGAGGTAAATAGAAACTGACCATCCGAGATGAACATTTTGATGCTTCTGTTAACACAGCCTGACCTGCAAGGAGAAGAAATAAAGTTGTATGTATTCAATATAAATATTTTTGTTCAAAATTCCATGGAATCTAGTTTGCATCTGCATAGAAATCATTCTCTCCTTAAAAATAAAGCTTGTTTGTGCATAACAGCTTTGGTCAGACTCAAAGAGGGAGAAAAGTGTTTAAAAAAAACAATGAAAGCTCTCATATTTGGTTTCTTCTGCAAGTGCTCCTTTTTGCCTTCAGATACTGCTCTGGGCAGTATCTTCAGTTCTTCCCCATAAGCAATGTCAGGTCTTTCTGCAAGGGCAGGCAGGCACAGGGCTAAGCTCAGTTGTCTGTACCCAACTGTACATATTTGGAGGTAATAAGAACATGAGATAGGCAGGTTGAAATTTTCATGGCTGCAAGAGAAGGAGAAAAAGAAGCAAGTCTAGGGAGTGGACTGAAAAGCCTCGAGGATGAAATCAGGAGAGGAGAGGAGTAGGGAAGCTAGTGGCTGTGGAATGGTATAGTGTTGAGGTTCAGGAGGAATTAAGGTGCATGAAGACAGCAGAACTGGGGGAATCTCTTTCTTGTTCCTCTCCACCAAGGGTTGTGATTTGGACACTTGTACTTATCCAAGCAGTGGGACTGCTGCTCCTCCCTTTCCTACTGTCATCTTTTTCTTCAAGCTTTGTATTTATGTCTCAAACTATTTTTTGCTGCGCTGTGACACTACAGTACTCTAAAACCTCCCTAAATTGTCAGTTTCTCCTGAAAGGGGGAGATGTAAGTTCTATATGGAAGTTAAGTAGAATGGGATACTTCTTGAAGCATCTTTCAAATCTCTGAGCAGATGTGTCCTCTACTTGTCTTTTCTTACAGTTTATGCCTAAATAGTTGTAAGGGGGTACAAAACAAGGCAGACTCATCATATATGCCTTGTTTTTCTCACTGTTATACTGCATCACTACAAGGTGAGATAGAAAACAAATAGCAGCCTCATGTCTGATTTTTCTTGGTGTTTTTTTTTTTTTTTGTTAGAAGTAAGGATTTAACTTAAACCACTTTAACCAAGGCTTTTTGCCCTTTAATTCTTCACCTTGATGTCTTGGAGACAGCAGCATTTATATAATAAAGTAAATTGAGAGAAAACGAGAAGGTCCAATTGATTTCTGAAATGTAGGGCTAAATCCAGCTTGCATTTAATTATTCCTCTGATAATAAAACCGCCACTATTGTTTTTCTTCTCATGTTCTTTGAGAGGAGTTAGCTTTATCAAGATGTTTCAGGCAAAATCCAGTCCCTGCTACTCCATTTACCTTGGAGAATTCCAAATCACTGGGGCATTTCAGCTACTGTATGGCAAAGGGAAAGCTATAAGCTGATTACTGAGAGTGCAGAAAATTATTGTTTTTGGTAAATTGTGAGCAGAGAGATAAGGGCTTCCTGAAGATATGCTGAGATGCGATGTTCTTTGTTGGCCTTATCAAATTGTTGGTGTAACTGCCCCTTCTATATTGAACCATGATGTAATCCTGTTCTGCTGTGAAAGATTTGAGCTGTTGACTTGGTTGGTTTTTTTTCCCCATTATAGCTGTTGCCGTCACTGAAAATTCAGTAGCTGGTCACAGATTGATAGGCCTTTAACAGGGTGTCTTAATTATCCCCAAGCAAGAGACATCTTGGCTTTAATAATCTCCATGTAAAAGTTGTATAAGTTAATGGCCTTTAAGGTCTAGCTGTGTAAATTGCAGCACAAGGAGGTCTCAGACAAGTGCTGTTTCTTGCTGTTCTAGAAGTCTTAACTGACACTGATTATAGGCATTCTGTGAAGGTGTGGTGGTGGCTTGAAAGAGCTTGCAATCAAAATGGCAGAAGAAGAGAGGAAAGAAGGGAAATGACGTACTCAAGGTTGCAGAGGTCAGTGTCAGATGTTCCCTACTAGACCAACTTTTGTTCTGTCCTTCCATGTTCTCAGGAGACCTCTGAAACACTAATTAGAAGAAGGCGTCATTATGATCTAAACTAGGATACTGCAGAACTTTTTGTAGGTGTCAAATGTTAGCACTAATCAAATGATATTAAGATGGTGAGTTAGAAGACATATCCATTGTGTGAGTTGATTGATGAAAGAAAAATAGTAATAGGACCAAGGCAAAAATTTCCTAGAACTATGTAAGTTCTTTCAACTACAGAAAGCATGGGTCTGTAGGGATATCTAGTGCAAATTTTAAATAACCAATTGTAATACCACTTGTTACGAGGTTCTCAAATTTGAGGCTTAATTTAGAAAGTGGAAGAACTGAGACTTCAGCTGAACATAAGCTGTTTATTGAAGTTACTTGCGATTTTTTTTTTCTTGGCTGTACCCATACACACAGGTTCCTTGCCTCTGCAGAGAAGTTGTTGGCATTCTGACACTGCATTCCCACTACCTCATGATTTACGTAGTGTACACTGCTGTAGTTATTATTCAGAGCCCTTTGCTTCTCTCAATCTTTTAAACTCCCACTTAATTTCTTTAAGTTTTTTCTGGTATTTGGGACCTGGGACATGCAGAACATCCTTTCTCATTCATGTGTCTAAATACTCTATTTACTCTCTACCTTTTTCTGATACTCATAGATTTACCTGTAAAGTAGAAGGACACCATGTGTTTGATTGAAGTCTCACCTAGCTTTGGAAATCTCAGTGACTGATTACATAGGCAAGGGGAATTTGGCTGCTATAGATGGCCTGGATGTCCAAAAGTGCTGTAGCCAAAGCCATTCAAGGGCTCCTAGAATTGCTGCCTTGTAAGGGAAATAGTCTTCATATGAATAAATGTCTAGTTAAAGAACAGAAAGCAAAGACCAGTTTTGTGAACGGGTCATTAGTGAAATACCACATCATCCTGCTAGTGTCCATGCCTTTTTTTTTTTTTTTTAAACAGTATTTTACTTAAGTGCCCTGGAAAGAGAGATTATTTTGTAGATGGAAAACCTATTCAGGGTAGTCAAACCAAAAAATTGGCATCAGGATGTCATGGGTGCCAGAAGCTTATAAGAATCACCTGAATCCACTTATATCTCTGGGATAATAATCTATCTAGGGTATTCCATGAAACCGCCGATTCCATAAAACCACATTCCAACAGGCTGAGAGAATGTGTAGGGAATTACATACTTTCCCAGTCCCTTCGCAGGTGTCTGCTGTTGGCTGATGTTGGAGAGAAAAGATACTGCTTGGACCTTTGGTCTGACCTCATGCAGCAGAACTTTGTTAAACTTGGATATTTATTTATCCAAGTTACATCAAGGTTTCTATTTATTTACTTTTACATCTGGGACATGGAGTCATAGAAACAGGTTGTCAAACATCTTGGCAGATTAGCATTTTAGTACTATATCCATGTATACTTTGTATACATGCTTAAAAAACAATCACACATCCCAACCATCCCACTCCATCCCCTATCAATGCCTACCAACCCCCAAAACAAATAAAAAAATGAAGACTGCAGAACAATGCCACCTTGTGATAGTGACCATTATAGTTTGTAAAACCTATGCTTTAAGATCTATCACAATCACAACTTGAATTTTACTCAGCCCTAGTATCCACATCAAAGCTGATGTATCATAATGGCAATTTCAGTCCCCTCTCAAAAGCTGCCCTAGCAAAGTAATTTTTCAAATCAGTATTAGTAGTAGCTATTTTCAGGTACTTGAGAGTAATAAACACTGAAGGGGAAAGGGAATTGTTCAGGACAACCTAAAAGAAATTTTTCTTTAACTGCCAGCTGAATTCTTTCCAGAAGTCATGCAGCCTTAATTCATGGGTAAGAAGTGAGTGAAGCTGCAGCATATTTCTGGATGGGGATGGTGGAAAGAACTAGCTCTGCTTACTACTGAGATCTAAAACTTTGTGCATCAGTCTGAAATCTGAATTGCAACATATGTCTGCTCTCTAAACACAAAAGTGATTTGATGGTGTTATTTTGACGGCTCCACAGCTAATATATGAAAAATGAAAAACATGCAAGACATCTTATAGCTTAAAGTGTACAACTGGGGGGCAGATACCTCAGAACACTTAGTCTTGGTTCACACTGAACTTGCCCAAAACTTGCAGTTCAGTTCATGTTGCAGTGTTCTTTGTCTTATTCACTATCCTTTAAGGGACATGCAAGTTGTACAATTGTTTTGTATTAGTTTGGCCTAAGAAAGTTGCTTTTCTTCCCATGAAGCTTAGTCATCTGATCAGGCTAATGATATTAGCATTTCACTTCCTGTCTCTTATCTCTGTTCTACAATGCAGGAAGTATTTTTTCATGTAACCTTTGGATCATGTGGGACAATTGGACTAATGAGGATGTGTAACAATGTGCAACAGAGGCCAGTCTTTGTCATGAGTAGTATCATGTATACCTGACACATCCTACCTCTACTGTCGGGCATACAGCCCCAAAGAGTTCTAAGCATGAGGCTTTTCACTGTGAAAGCACAGTCATGCATTCGACTTCTGCTTTTTAGAACTAAAGGCCGTGTCAACTTACTGGAGTGTTACAGTCTGTGGGAGATAAGGGCCTGTCGTGAGTAGGTATGTGTTACAGTGTATAGAACTGATTAGACTGGTATAAGGACTGGAAAGAAAAGGTTGAAGGTTCTTACCCTTGATCATGTTTTGCTTCAAAGCATAAATATCCTCAGAATAGAGATCTAGAGCTTTCGTGACTTTCAGTTCTGAAATCGTAGTTTGGATTGGCAGGGATGTCTGCATGTCATCTTCTCTGGCCCTCTGCTCAAAGCAGATTCAGTAAGATCAAGCTGCTCAGCAACTTTTCAAGTCAAGTTTTGGATATCCCCAAGGATGGAGATCATACAGCCTCCTTGGGCTCTTGTTTCAATATATCACCACCTTTGTAGTGATTTTTTTACTAGGGATAGACTTAATTTATAGCCAAGATAATGCCAGAGAAATGAATTGCATTAATACTATTTTTGCTTTATCTAAACCCAGATATTGTGCATTTCTTGTTTGAATGCAAGTAATTCTGCGGAACCTTGAATTTTGGCCATAGCTCAGCCAAAAGCAGAGTATTCTGTACTTTTGAGAGTACATGAATTGTTGATATAGGATTTATATATGGATATCACTGATTTTTTGTGGGATGGAACCTTGATTTTATTTGGGAGCATTAGCCTATGTGCTTTATTTGACCTTTGATAATCGATACTGGAACAGGTCCTAGTTGCTTTTCTGATTGAAATCAAATGCCTAGCAATCTCAGTTATGTGCTTCATTAACACTGGTCAAAGTAATATGAAAATGAATTGTTCATGTCTAGAGCTAAAGCTACCTCATTTACTACCAGTCTATTTATAGCAAGGGATATTTATAAGGCTCATGAATTCTTACTTTGAATTCTTAAATATTAAACCAGAACTGATTCACAGGAGGCATTTTGGACCCATTCTGCTGGGTGTGCATAAGGATAGTCTTGACATTGGAAGGCTGTTTTATTCCCTGTGTTTTGCTGTTCTATTAAATATCCCCCAATGAGGAAATGAAACAGTACATGTGATTTAGGTGACCATTTTCACACTGAAATAAAATAGTGATTTCTTATGTGTTTATATAAGGATCAGGGTTTTTAAACATTTTTTTTTCTCCTAATTCAGTTCTTCTTCAAAAAGAGACTCCACCATTTACTGATGCTACTGCCAAAGAGCAGAAAAGTACAGAAAGGGCATGCATTTCCTCTTACCTTAAAGAAAGGATTTTTATTTGAATGAAAGAGGGCACAGGTTCTAGCAAAATAGGCTGGCAAACTAGCGTGAGTACTTGGATAATGTATAAAAATACTGTGCTCTGCAATAGCAGAACCAACCTGCAAATTTAGCCCTAAATATCAAAGAAGTGATGGAAGAAGCCACAAATGAGGAGAGGTGTCATGATGCCTTGCTGGGAGGAAGGCATTTCCATTAGTTGCTGATTTTCAAGTGACTCATCTTGGAGCATGGGAACCAAGACTATGCTGCAGGGATGGACTGCATGGCCTTTTTTTTTCTCCTAATTCAGTTAGCTTCTTCAAAGAGACTCCACCATTTACTGATGCTACTGCCAAAGAGCAGAAAAGTACAGAAAGGGCATGCATTTCCTCTTACCTTAAAGAAAGGATTTTTATTTGAATGAAAGAGGGCACAGGTTCTAGCAAAATAGGCTGGCAAACTAGCGTGAGTACTTGGATAATGTATAAAAATACTGTGCTCTGCAATAGCAGAACCAACCTGCAAATTTAGCCCTAAATATCAAAGAAGTGATGGAAGAAGCCACAAATGAGGAGAGGTGTCATGATGCCTTGCTGGGAGGAAGGCATTTCCATTAGTTGCTGATTTTCAAGTGACTCATCTTGGAGCATGGGAACCAAGACTATGCTGCAGGGATGGACTGCATGGCCAAACAGAGCCCTTGTGTGTCTGGTTATGTTAAATGCAGTACACCTGTAGAGTTGCAGTTGACTGTCTGGCCGTGCTCTGATAAGGGCATAAGTAAGATTCATGTCTTTCTCTTAAAAGTCTGAGTCCCTTTGAAGGCAAATTTATTGCTTCTACCCTATGGATTAGGACTGATGAAGTGTTTTAAGCTATCATATGCATATTCTCTCACCCTTTAATAAAATGTTTCTTTAAAGGATTAAAGCACTAAACATGTTTCCCATAATGAAGCATCAATTGCTAGAATAATGAAGCTTGAAGGGTTTATATTCTGGTAGTTATGAGCTTTCTGCTTCTGAAAAGATAAGGTGCTTTCTTGCTGAGCAGAATTAGCTGAATGTTAATGTTTATGTGCTTGATAGTGGCAGGTGACTGACCAGTGGCTGCTATCTTCTGGAAAGGTACTTGAAGTCAATGTCACAAAAAATACTTTTACTTAAGATTACTTTTACTTTTTATTAAAAGCATATGAAAATGGTAGGGGTACAAAACTTGTATTCACTTCCCCCACCATCTGATTATGCTCTAATGTTTTGCTGAAACATCAAAGTGTGTTTTGTTGTTAAAACCAGCAGCCTAGTGGCACTGATCTGAGAACAGAAGTGATCTCCCTGTTCTTAACAAGTGCAAGTTTGCTTCAGCTGCGTTTTATGCAGTCCTTTTTTAAGTCCAGCTTTTGGGGTATTTTGGTGCAAACTAGTTGTATGGAAGCTGTGGGTAGTTTAACAAGGCCAGAAACTCAAATGCTAGCTGCAGTGTATGTTCCAGCTAGCAGCTGAACTGTATAAAGACACAAAAGTCTTGTATATCATCACAAGAGAAACTGTTCAGTGATTTCTCCCCCTGCTGCTCCTTTCCCCCCTGTTGTCACAAGAAGTCAATGGTTGAAAATTACATTAGATAAGCCTGTTGCTTTCAGACTGGCTGGTTAATGTCCAGGCCTGGGTAATAGTTGTGTGCGATGACTAAAACTTTCCTTAGTGGATAAGCTGAATTTTGGAATAGCTACCACTGAATGGTGGTGATATATCTCAAGTTTAATTCCCATTTCAAGCAGGTCAAGGCCTAAACCTTTATTTCACATTCAGTGCTATCTCTTCCCTCACACAGTTTTGAGTCTTTAACCTAATCTCCTGCCTTAGACTCCATCCCAACCCTAGATACCCGCTCTCAGTCCCACTCAGCTGTTTCTTTGCCTTTGTGCTAGGCTTTTTTCTACTTTTTCAGATTTTTTCTACAAAGTCAGTCTGCTTTCTATCTTCACTGTGTCTATCTTGCCATGTTCTCCTGCCAGAGACACTCTTGCAGTTGATTGCAGGCCTTTCCTGTTTGGTGCACACCTCTATAAATTCTGGCTCCTTCAATTTTTGTTGTTCCCCCTTGACTTCCGTTTTGCTGGATGAGCACATTTACTCCCTTTCTGGAGACTCCTGCTTACACAGGGGCTCATTTGAAATGTAAGTTATGGTTCCCCACTGGGGAAGGCTGTCCTGTTGCCTAAGAGTAGGTATGGGCCTTTACCACTGCTCTGTGTGTTACTAGCTTGTGTGTGTGTTTGGTATAATTTAAATCTGCTTGTAAATATCTATCATAATGTTCTTGCATGGTTTCTCTCCAGCCTAATTACAAAAATGACATTATTTGTAATATGCATTGTAGTAAATGTGCGTATTATGTCATGTATCAGCATGTGTCATGTGGAAGTACTATGTCCAGTAAGCTATCTGATGTGAAGTTTAGCATGTTGGAAAACATAGCAAATGAGTTTCAAAACTTGTCCCCAGTGTGGGTGGTGGCTCCACCTATCTAGAGAATGTTAACAAATTGGGACATCATGAAAGAGATGACAAGGATGGCAAGAATCCTGGAAGCCATTTCAGTGAGACTCAAAGCACAGTGTAGTTTCTACTTGAATGTCAAAGATGCCGAGTGCAGTACACGAAGTGCTTTGTAATAGTAAAATGGTGTTAATACAAGTGATCTCTTGGTTTTTTGTTTCTGTAGTGAATGTCAAAGTACTCCTTGTGACCTCAGATAGGTCCCAGAAGTGGGAAGCTGTTGACCAGAACAAGAATAGTTTATATTCCCATCCTACTGAGACACTTGGCCAAGTGTCTCTGCCAAGCAGCTGGCTGTAACGATTTCCTGGTACTGTCCTGAATTTCCAAACATGAATAAATTGTTTCTAAGTATATCAAAGTTGTCTACAAGTCCTCTGCTTGTGCAGTTAGTACCTGGCTGATATAAAAACATTGCCATATGTTTCCACCTGTGTGAGTGCGTAAGAACTATTTGGGTAGATGTCAAGCTGTTTCTGTTCAACTTGTCTGGTCACCTTGGTATTGAAAAGCTGTGAAGTAACTGTGGACAGACCATCATAATCCCAATCAGGCAATATTTCTGTATAGGCCTCTGCTCTGTTTTACTCCTTTGCCTTAGGAATAGATAAATGAGATGATTGTTAAAGTGGAAAAATTGCTCTTAATTCATGCAGACAAACCAAATAGCAGGAAGTAGGATTCATGGCTCTTGGGCAAATCCACTTGTGCAAATACAATGTGAAGGAAGGTAAGGAATAGCAAGGGACTTAAGAAAAATGCATTCTCTTTCATTTGTACAGTCAAACAGAGTAAGAGGAGCAAAGCAACATATTGCTTATCCTTGCCTTCAGCTTAATGCTGTTCTGTCATGTTTTTGTTTGCAGCAGTGGGACATTGCTGATTAAACTTCAGTAAGCCAATTGGACTTTTAAGTCATCTCCTAAGATGTTCGTTCTTAAAAAGAAGCAGAAGCAATTTTCTCTGGCATATTGTAAACATCTACTTCTGTGTTTTGAGAGTTATCTGAGAAATGCTTTAACTGTTAAGTTGAACAACAGTTGAGTGCAGTTCTCTGTCTTAGGAAGATGCAAAACTGCTCTAATATTTGAGTGCAGCTGGGCTGACAACTGATTCCTCTCCCATTTCCCTATGCGGAAGAACTCAAGTAGTGTCATGATTCTCCTTATAAGCCACTGACTATCCTTATTTTATATGCTTGCTGTAAGTCAGGTGAGCAAGATGTTTTGCTTGGCTATTCCTAAACTTTGGTAATCTGTGCTGCTGGAATATCTCTGGATGGAGCAGCTGGGAGCTCTTCTGTTTTATATCAGGCCCTGAACATTTAGAATGAGGAAAATTCACTCTGTTTTAAAGCTACCTTTTCCTAACACTGGTCTTGTATCAAACTCATGATTGTTTTGAAGAATTGCTCCATCTTTCTTATTCTTGCAAGGGGCTGAGTTTTGAATTCATTTTACAGAACTGTGAGTTTTCTCCTAAGTAAAAATGGAAAACTTAATTTGTCTAGTAATCTGAAAAGCTTGAGAGGCCTTTGGGACTCTTTCTAGCTTGCTTGCCTGACTGCCTTTTTAGTGTTATTCCTATGCTGAAGTCTTCAAGGGATTCAAATGAATTGATTGTGCTAAGATTCACTCATAGTCTGATCAGCTTCTTTCATTGTAGAATGTTGTCCGATGTAAAATCGAAGAATACTCCATTTGCTTCAATTTGCTTCCAGGAAAAAGGTCAGTCTGTAACCAGTAACCAGCCCCTGCTTTAGTAAAACTTGTGAGGAAAGGCACAAGCCAAAAATATTATCTCAAATTTAAATGCATTGATTGTAAGGGAAATGTCTAGGTTCAGTGGACAGCGACTGGAGTCTATGGAAACATGCCTCTTTGAAAGAAAGTCTAATTTCCATATAAATATGATGGTTGGAACACACTGCATATTGCTTGCAGTAGTAATGTAGTTTACTCAATGAAGCTACTATTTTCCAATACATATATATCTCAGTGAAAGTGAAATATTTTGAGAAATAGAATAGGCACGATACCAGTAATGTCCTTCCTCTGCTAACCAGAGGACATTAAAATTAACGCTGTAAACTCAGAAAGAAGTGTTCTGTGATCAATTTTTTGTAAAAGCAGTGTTGGGAAACAATTGCTGAAGTGGCACATTCACACTTGTGAGCTCTCTGAGGCACAGACTGTCAAGCCATGCAGTGAGGTCCCTCCATGGGACTATAGCTAATAATGCAATCTTTGAGATTATGTGAAAGTAAGCAAAACAGATATCCCATCTCTGTATAAGTGTGTTTTGTGGGGTTTTTTTGGCTGAAGTGATTTGAAGTAGCTGCAAATAAAATCATAGTGTAATGCTTGTCAGGGAAGCACATTGTGATGCTTCTGTATCTCAAATGAAGTTTTTTAGGGGCTTGCTGCCCCTAAATTGAAGAATTTAAATATAAGACTTCTCATGGTGTGGCTGCAACTTCTAGCGATTCCTTCGAGGAAGTACTAATCTAAGGCAAAGTATGCATTTCGCATGTGGGCAAGGCTTGTATGTATCTGAGGATTTTCAGCAACAAAATATGGAAAAATATTTTCACTGGGCTAAGAAAAATATTCGTTAAGATTTCAATGCCATATTAGAAACTGATTAACTGGAAGAGTTCCATCAGGTCAATTTTGGCTGAAAATTGAGTATTTAAAGAATGAGAATTATTTGTTGTGCATATTATATAAACTGAAAAAAGTGATTTCTCTGGGTTGCAGGTCTCACATGGAAGCAACAAAAGATAAGTAGAAAACAATTAGCTGATGGTAAACAGCACAGTGTAGATCACTCATGTTTTTTGAACATTTCCCAGAAAATTAGAAATGCAGGACTTGCATTGGGAGGCTTTTGTTAGAAATCAGAAAGGCTCAAACTTGAAAGTTTGAGGCTTGTGTGACTGAGTGGGATGTGTTCTTTGTTTAAGAAGTTGTCATTGAATGACAGCAACTACTAGGTGTGGGTTCCAAATTTCACGCTAAAGAAATTAAGTATCAGTCTGTAAGACATAGTGTGCTGCATGCATCTGTAGCTCACTTATGGAGGTTTTGTAGCTCTTATTCAGTTGGAATATAATATTACTGAATGTAACATTGGCAAATAGTTATGGAAATCTGAGTGGTTTGTCTTGTGTGTTTATATATTGAAGTTGAACCACTGTAGCAAATCTTAAATTGTAATTTCTGTTTTCCATTACTATTGAAAATTATTTAATTGGGTAAATATGAGTCGAAAACTGGTATGTGCAATGATGTCTTTACAGAGAGTTGCTAGCCCTTAATATTTGGAGCAAATTAAGAGGCAATTAAAATATATCTAGAAGGTTCAGGAATGTGCAAGACAAACTACACTTGTAGCTTCACTTTTGAGGTGCCCATATGAGGTTATATTAACCTTCACATTGAAATAAATTAACAGGTTTCCTAAAGTGGCTTATTCTGTGCTTTTCTTCCTAAGAAAACAAGGTTCCCTGTGTCCAAGTTGTTTACTAACAATTTTGGAACCAATAGATTTGGCCAAGGAGAGAAACTCTTAAACCTGCATTTAGGATGATATATTTAACTTATTAAAGAGTCTACACTGCTGAGATCTGAAGGAAATAGGGCTTCATGGGTTCTGATTTTCATTTAAGTTGTGCAGTTCTGTATTGACCTCACACTATTTACGGTGCTTTGCTGGGGAGCTGCGTTTTGCTGAGCTCACACTACTGCTAGCATGGTGATTTGCACATTTTTTAGAAGTTTGGACTAACAAGTTTATCTGGAAGTCAAGAGCATATCAAACAAAACTCAATACCTTTCTTAAATCAATTATGCTGTAAGTGAAGCAAATTTAATTCCAACTCATGTATTTTTCTTAAAGCCAAGAGGTCTAATAAAATCAATGCATGTAAAGAAACCCGAAGTTTTATATGTAATTTTGTTTAGCTTATATTCCCTTGCAGAAACAACATCTTTTCTAGTGTTATATTTTCATCATGAAAAATATAATTACTAAATCATATTTTGGATTAGACTACTATAAAAGGGGAATTATTTAATATTTTCTAATTGCATTAGTTTAGCATATATACTAACAGCTGGTGAGTGGATACATTTATCCACACTGTTCTAATTGAACTTCAATGGAAACTTGATCAACAAACCAGCCTTATACACCACACAGCAAGGGATTTTTCTTAAAATCTGACAGTACTCCAAGATTTTTTTCTTTGAAAATGACAAATGTAATACAGACTGAGCCTTAAGCCCATTAGACTTTTATGCAAACAGGATGACCAAAGAAATCATACCATATAATCTATTTTACATCAATTGAAAGATATACTAATTGGTGCTATATCTGAGGGAGTTGGGCACCTTTTCTCCAAATAAGCTTGCTAAGCTCTGCACTTGGAGAAAGGCTGCCTGAAAAAGAAAGTGGCAAAATATCTTTACAATTAAACATTAATTTTCTGTTCCCTCTGTGTCCACTAGAATTCCATGTCTGTTTTTAAAGGTGAAGCTTATGTAGCTCTGGCAATGCATGATTAGGAGAAACTCCAGATAGCTCAAGATGCAAATTTGCCAAAGCTAACTTTAAGCCTTGCAGTTTTCTTACCAATACCCTTTATTTTCACCAAAAGAGTAAAAAAAAAAAAAAAGTAGCACAGCAGACAATGTCTTTTAAAGTGTATTAAGTCTTCTAAAGTCTGGCAAAATTGGAAGACATGCTGGGTTTAGCATTGCAAAGTCACAAGTACAGGTTTTGTAAGTGACCAGATATCATAGTCCTCTGCCTCAAACATGATAGAGATGGGATTAGATTTTGAACTGTATTACTAATTGGAGTTGCATATCTAAATTCCTTGTTACTATTATCTGATAAATATAAAAAGCTGCTTGAAATTTTGATTTTGATGTGTAGGGTGGTTATTTGCCATTGGTTGTGTTCTGATCACATGGAACTAGCTTAGTGAATCAGCCCATACTGGCATTAGTTGTGTTCATGCTTCTGTGCACATGTGATATCTGCAGGTGTTACACTGGTATTGCGTCCTATTCTATCTTGATATGACTCCAGGACTGCAGGCAGAGGAGCCTGTACTCCAGGATGACAGTTTCCAGTGTCCCTTGGTGTGCAATCTCTAATCTGGGCTGGTTTGGTTCTTCGGCCGTATCAAATCAAGTAGGAAATAGGATTCTGAAGGGAAAGGTCCTTCCATTGTCTGAAATCCTATTGATCCTTATCTCTAGATGTATTGTCACAAAATTTTGACTTTCCTAAAAAAAGGAAAAGATTCCCAAGTGACTGTCTGTAAGTAGCTTATACCTAGTACTTCTCTGTGTACTCCGCATACAAGCAGTCCTTAGGTTGCCACCAGCATCAAGTCCCTTTAGCTCCGAATTTTAAGACTGGCACTTTCCTTCCTTTTTGAGTATTTAAACCTGCAGAGAAATAGGAGAGCTGGTATCACCTAGTGGGTGGCTATACCCTCTGCTAACCTGTTGCCATAAAGGCTGAACCCATTGTGCTGGTATATGACTGCAGATGGCAAATTCTCCATGCCTGGAGGCAACCAGTCATTCAGACTTAAGGTAAAACCACTAAGAGGTCTAAAGATGTGCATAGACACTTCCAGACTGGAACTGTATTCTGAAGGCTTGTATGAAGCAAAACATGCCAATAGCTAGACTTCCCTTAGCAAAGCTACCAAACCTCTTAAATGCTCAGCAGGTCACTCTGGGTACTTCTTCCATTACCAGCCAGTGGAAATTCCGTGTAGATGGCTAAAGCGCTGGAAATGCCATCATTCTTTACCAAGTTCTGGGGCGTGCTTGTGTTTTCAGAACCAGCTGAGGTTGGGAAGTAAGAGAAATTTTTCTCTGCCATGTTTGCAGTGAGTATGTTTTCAGATTAGCTTAATCAAGTATGTTAGACCTGCTTTTGATGTGGAAAAGGCCAGGTTCTGAAAGTAGTTTAATTACAAGTAATATATGATACAAAATTTATGAAGAAGTCTAAGTATTACATGGTAGCTAGGTCAAGTAGTCATCCTGTGTAGGATTTATACAGCAAAAAGGGGAACTTAAAAACTTTACGGAAGATGATTGCTAATGCTAGGAGAAAGACACAAGACAACACTGCTCAAGAAAGCTATAGGATCTATCATGGATATTTTTTGGGGACAGGTTAGACAAGTATCAGGGAAGTCCTAGTTCTAGTGATTATATGTTGGAATGAAAGAAGGGCTGGCTGACCTTGTTTATGAGCACTTATGTGATGCAGAAATATTCTGCTTAAGTTGTTAGGAAAAATGGCTTTACTACTTCATTTGTTTGAGTTCCCATTTCTGAGCCACTCTGCTATACTGCAAGGTCTGCTTTTTGATGCCTATTGTCAAAACCAGCCTTTTTATAAAGCTAGAAGACTGGTACTGCTCTTTGAGCTCTGGACCTCCAAATCCCTGGGCCTGATTGGACTTGTGCTGGTATGTGTAACAAGGAGTTCAAGTCAATTAATGTCAAATGATTAAACTGAAAGTTGGACACTGCTTTTAATTTGTAACATTCATTTTTCCACCCTGTTTTTCTCTGTAGCTACTATACTTTAAGGCTTTGATGAAGCAGGATATGTATTGTAACTCTATCTCAAAGTTCAGGGATGAGAGTTGAAGAGAATTCTCACTTCACACTTCCCACAGCAGAAGCAGAGGATCTGTTAGTGCTCTGGTAGTTGAGGGCCAACTACACAAGCTCTGCTTCTGTATTTGTTTGTTCACTAAATATGGTCAAGGTTAGCCCCAGCTCCTTAATCAGCCTTCTACCATTTTATATCCTTTTTAATTCCAATGCGAAGCTCATACCAGCTTCTAGCAAAAGCTCTTTCTGCATTACTTTCCTTGGCACAAGAGCCGGGTGGTTTAACAGGGCACTGTCAGGGCTAGTGGACTAAAATTAGACCTGCCAGCTGTATTTTGGTTTCTGGGCATGATGAGTTCATACAGCTCCTTCTCTATTCTGCCAGTATGTTTTGCTCTCACCAGCAGCAAAACTACTGAAACACAGGGGAGAATGTACTTTCCAGTGTCAGAGAACAGGTTTCTTGGCTACCTGGCCAGAAGAATGCTGTTTCCATTCTTTGCATTTGATGTTCCCTGCATCAGTAGTCATGCTTTGTGTAGGAGGAGGGAGCAAATGTCTCCATCTGGAGACATGGCAATGATGTGCTGATGCTATGTGATGAGTTCATTCATTCACCCAGCTTCATGTGTGACAGCCTCTGGACCAAGGGGTCAGTGCACTGTGTGACAGTGGAAGTTGCAGGTATGGCTTGCATCTTAAGTACTCTGACATTAAAATGTGCAAAAAGCATCCATGCTGACAGATGCACAGAATATTTCCACCCAGCATGAGGCTTAGCATTCAGAAGTAGTTAAGAATCTGTCTTTATTTTATCACAAATAGTTTCTACTTAGCAATGCAACATTAGGCAGCAAGCTTTGAAGAGGGCTTTGTGTTCAGAACAGCATCTTGGTATATTTCCATCAGTTATAAAGGGAGATGCTTTGGAAGAGTGAAACAGAGGTGAAAGCAACATTAACCCAGCTGCTTAAAGGACGTGTCCATATGCTTGGCTGTTGTGCATTAGAAACAAAAAGCCACAATTACAATTAAGTTGAAGAACTAGAGGTATAATTATAAGCCACTGCAATGGCCTGCTGATGAAAGCTATTCAATCAAATCCCTAAACAAGGAGGGAGTGTGCCAAGAATTTAAAGATGAATGGCACCTGTGCAGTACCATTTGGGAAGTCCCCATGTGTTAGTTTTTTAAAGATTGGGTTGATGCTGAAAGGATATATGCTGCTTTGATTTAAAATCTACATTTCTGCTTGATGTGAATTCTGGGCTTTCAATCTGATGTGAGGCTTGTCTTCACCAGGCGGAACAGGTTAAGGTGCAGTTTGACATTACAATGTCTCCAACAACAAAGCCAGCATCAGAGATTCCCTCCTTCCACACAGCCATTCTTGCCTCTGCTCTTCTGTTCATTATCTTCTTAGGTGGACCCCAGCAGGCATTTGTGGGGTTGTGCTGTACCGTGGCTGGTGAAATGATGTGGCCTAAGACATCCCCACAAATGGGGACGATGGTGCAGCAACAGTCTGGTAACCTGTAGCTGGGCACTTCTATCTTTGCTTTCAAAGTACTTGAACTGCACCATTACTTTCTTAATATGTGGCCTGGAATAAAAAGAACACTGTGTAAAGCAGGAATTTGAAAACAGTCTTCTGTCTGCTACTGTTAAGCAGAAGGAACTTTTCTATAGGAAAAAATATCCCCTCTTCATATTCAAAGAATGCTGATTAAGGTTTGTTGCTAAGGGAACAATTTAATGTCCATCCTTGCATTTGATAGTGTACCTGTGCAAACAATTACACAGAATCAATGTCCCTTTATTTCTTAGGGCAGAGGCCACCCAGAGACAGAAGTGGCTTTTAGAGGGAGAACGCATCATACCTTTCAGCATGCGTGGTTGACTGATAAAATGAGGGCATGTCTCTTGCCACCTTCCTTTTTTTTGTATTGGAGAGTACAACTACATTGCCCTGAACTGCATTTTGATAAATATCCAGGAATGGAAACCAGAAGGACATTTAATACAGGCTTATGTGGAAGTGGAATTTCGTATGCTGGCTCAATTAGCATTGCTCCTTTAAAGAGCAGCAAACTAGAAATTAGCTTTCTGTTCCGTAACGGAAGCTGGCAGGTTGTTATAGGCTGCTTTTGGGGTTAGGTGATGCCCAATGTGATGAGAATAGGGAAACTTGTGCTGCGACTTCTTGTATGAGGACTCCAATCTAAAGAAAGGAATGTTTTTCTACAGAGAAGGAGGCTGAAGTAAAAAAAACCACCCCTCTTTCCTTTGGTTAGAGGGCTTTACTTCAGTCAAACATTGCTTGGTGAATTAGGTATGCATTTAAAATTACTATCACAATATTCAGTGTGTAGCTTTCTGACTTAATAGCTTTCTATAACATGTCACCATGGAAGCACTTAGAAAAATAATCTTTTAAATATTTTAAATACACTTTTTCTTCTCTGGGATGATTCCCATTTTATAGAAGAGGAAGAGAGGTACAAACTGAAGTTTACTTGAATAAAAGCTGGTCTTTCATTTTATTTTTTTTTATTATGGTACTGAAGGTTTAAAATGCAGCATTTCTTGGCTTCAGGCTTCATTTGCGTGCTTTGGGTTTTTTTTAATTAGGTAGATATGAGCTTAATATCAAGTTGCACTTACAAATTAAAACATTTTGTATATATTTGCACATATTAGCAAAAAATTTATTCCACTGGGTTACTAGTATATACAAGGTTTTACCTTCTGGTGTGTAACTGCTATTGGTTGAACATAAAGGTTTCTGCTGCTGATATTAGCAAGTCATAACTGCCTTCCTTCACTGGCTGCATTCTTACTTGCAGAAAACTCAGCATTTGAAACAACAGTTTAGTTGCCAATCTGCAGTTAAGTATGATGCCCAATGCACATACAGTCCCTGCACTGTATTAAGAATTATAAACCATCCTTTGCTTTCATATTTAATGACTTTGGGATATGGATGGATATTTTTGCATTGTTTTAATGTATAGTTAAAGGCCAATATAAACCAGTTGATTTAGCTGAAGTGACTCAGAATTCAGGAACAGAGTGGTTTGCAGTGGGTAAAGCTATAAAACCAGTGATCTCCTTTTTGGCTTATTTAAAGTGGGCCTTACCCTGACTCAGCTCAGCCAGATAGGTTATCAATGAGTGGGGTAGTGTTCTAACATGACATTGTGTTCAACATACGGAGACTGTTCCCAGGCTTTGGTTCAGAAGTGGAAGGCCTGCAAAGAGTGGGTATGGCAGATGTTAGGAAATGGAAGAAACTCTACTGCTGTATCTCCCATGCTGGCTGCTGTTTCTTGGTCTATGCAGAGCCAAATTCAGGCCTTGGCAAAAAATGCAGTACAACTGCTCATATTAGCAGAATCAGAGTGCTGCTTCAAATGTCAGAAATCATGTACTGCCAGACGTTTTCTGCAGCATCTGTGCAGGGTGAAATGACCTTGACTTTTTTGTCATGAAGACCTGACAAAATTAGCTCACCCTCTCCCATGGCCTGTGTCCTCTGGGAGAACGTGCTGGAGAGAAAAATTTGTATTCTTTAGTAAGAATGGGTCTGTTTGTACTTACTGAAGCAAGAAGGCCAGGTTAGGTCACAGCTCTGCTTAGTGTTCATGACAAACGGAGGGAACAGATCTTACTATTTCTAATATTCCTGTGGGAATTGCTCAAATGATTCATTTTTGAACGACTCCAGTTGTGCAGTGGGAGCTGAAGGATTGGTGCAGAAACTGAGTTTTAAAAATAAGCTCTGAGGGAGTCTGGCCTTTGGGTCTTTCATTTTTTTAGATTGTAGCACTTTAGGCAATACTTCACAATGAAGAAACGTTGCACACTCAGACATTCCTTTTGCTATCCCTAGCCTTTTCTCAGATTTTTACAATATTCTTAAGAATAATCTCGCTAAGTAATGGTAAACAGCAATTTTAAAGCTGTTGAAGATATATGACATAAAGCATAACAAGCATTGTTATAAAGCCAATTTCTTTTGCTTTCTTGAGGTATCCATGCAGTTCAACATTGCTGATGGTTTCCATGGTACCCTTGCCAAATAATTTCATGCTCATATTCTTAGTATGCCTGCAGTGATAGGACAAACTAGTGATGAAATTGAAGTTGATATCTTCGTTATCTGATATTTACCTTCTCATGGATTCACTTTGAAAGCTAGACTAGATCAAGATAACTGTAGTGAGCCATTCATAATCACTGGCTACTAGAGATTTAGTCAAGACCAAGTACTTACAAACCTAGACGATTGGTATTAATTTCATGCTCCCACTAAGTTGGATAGCAGAATTTTGTTGTTGCAGATTGATCTACTTGGAAGTTAAGAGAAAGTTGAATATAGCTCTTGGAGCTGGAAGAGCACGTGGCAGTATGTTTTAGTTCAGCCTCCAGTTTGAAGGACACAGAAATCGGGTGAAGTCTTAGGTAGTTTCAGAGTTTATTTTTGGAGCGCATCCATGGGACTCTGCCTGTCTTTGGGAAGGAGCAAGGAATGAGCTTTCTCTGCTTTGCCTTACCTAAAGGTTGACTCTGCTGCACTTTTACATGCTGACTGTAGTAAGATGGGAAAGCCCCTGTTGCAGGTATGCTGAATTTTGAAGGAGCTCTTATTAAACTGAAATTGGCAGTTCTGCAACAGGTCTTTCCCTGTTGGTTCAGCCTCTTTACACTCTTGGTGAATGTTCATTTCAGACTTTAGGTTTGGTCATTGTATGTTATGATGATCCATGGAGAAGTGGGACAGTGCAGCTTCTAAAACCACTGCACAGCTGTTGTTTCTCTGCGTGGGTTTTGTTTCTGGGGTTTCCATGGAGAAGTGGGACAGTGCAGCTTCTAAAACCACTGCACAGCTGTTGTTTCTCTGCGTGGGTTTTGATTATCTGGGGTTTGTTTGTTTGTTTGTTTGTTTTTTAATTGGGTCAGCTACTTGTTTTCTCTGTGAGTGAGGCATGAATGATTAATGAAAATTATTAGCAGGTCATTTTCCTGAGAAAACTTTTACCTTATACTTCCTTGAGGTTTCATATAGCAGGGAATCAGTCATCCATTTGCACTTCAAAAAAGGCTGTAGCACAACATTCCTGATGTACATAAAAATAATGGCTTTTACAGCTGAAGATATAGGACCGTGTTCAAAGGAGAGTTACAGGAAGGAGAAAAATAAATGTGAAGCCAGCATCTTCCCGACTTAGTCTTCTGTTATTCAATGGAAATTGAAGTTGGAAATGCATGTGGTAGCTACAGACAAGCCCTTTCAAAGCAAAAACAGGGCAAGTGAGTATAACTGGGAACATAACAAATGCTGGCAGTGCTGTAGCAGCCTGTCAAGCAAGGTGGCGGAGATGGACTGGATCAATGCAAGGAACAATTAATTGCCAGCCTCTGAGGAATAGGTAATAGAGTTGTGGGAGGTGCAATCATTCAAATGGCTTTACTGGTCACTGCTTTAACAACCATGGTTTAAGACTTTTATAAAAGTGTTTTCCAGTTCTTTATTTAGATCACAAGTTCAGCTCTATTGTCTAGTCAGCTGAAGGGAGATTAAAACCCAGGCATGCTGAAGGTGTTGAAATTATAAACCCTGCTTTCAGATGTTTACACAGAAAATTCACTGCCTCCTTGGCCCCCTGCTTTAAAGCTGCTCCCCTCATCGTTTTTGTAGGACTATTATCTCAAACTTATTTCCATAGTCAGGCTCAGTTCTGCATGCTTGTTCTCCTATAAGGTAGTAATGCCTGCAGGTAAGGCTGTTTAGCCTGGGGGATGGGGACTGAGCAAGCTAGAAAGGGTTGGATTGATTTCTGACAAGAAAAAAAGTGGCAATATAACTAGCAAGCCAGGTTTAATATTAAATTTAATGAACATTAGTGCAAATTGTAAGTTTGAGATCTAAAACCATTAACAGGTCATAAAATTAAATTTTCCTCAGGAACAGCAGCTTTATGGCTTTGTGGGTATCTGTAGAGGGCCAGATGGTGAATCCTGTGCTTATTCTCTTATTTTACAAGTCCAGTGCTGAAATCAACAGGGCTGTTCAAGAAGCTGCGGTATTACTGGGTGCCAGAGACTTGCTATCAGGCAATACTACTTGGTACACGTTTAGCTGATCCTGTTCCTCAAATGTGATGCACACAGCTGGAGTCCTGCACCCTGTGCAGAGTTCTTGTTGCAGTTCTGAGATGAAGGCAGTGAACTGAGGTACAGGAGTTCTTGGTTTGATTCCTACTACTGCTAGATCTTTCCGCATACCCCTTCCAAAACTAACTGCACCAGCTCCCTTTTTAAAATTGGGGCTAGTAATGAAGAGTTTCAGTAAAAGTTCATTGATTTTGTAGTAAAGCTTCCATGTGTACCAGTAGCATGCCATACAATCAAATGTTGATTTTTCAGTGTCGGGTATTTGTTCTAACTCTCTGGCCTAGACTAAAGATTTTCTGGACAAAATTCAGCCATTGCAGTCATTTCAGAATAAGCAGTGTTTGAATACAGAGCTAAAAGGTGTGGACATAGATGAAGCAGTGAAAGAAAAGACAGCACTATTCATCTTGGCTATCCTCAGGAATAGAAATACAGTATGTTAGCTCTAAATCCAAGAGATGTTAAAAAATGCTAAAGCACAGTTAGCAGCACAGGAAGATGTAGATGGGAAGACTGCACTTGCTGTGGGTGACGCCATTAGCTTTTGCGTCTTGGCCTTGTAATCTAAATTCTAAATATCAAGGAGCACTTGCTAAACCAGCTTAGCCACATGTCAAAATTTGTGAAAAGCAAAAAGATAAGTCTGCATTCACACTTTTTTTCAACTAGTAGCTGTGTGTAAAGGTCTTATGTATTTGGAGCTCATTTGCTTTCAGATATTTCTTAAATCCCAAAAACTCTCTTCAGCACTGGCACCAAACAACCTTTCTGAAAAGAGTGATAGTTCTAGAGAACATTATTTCTGTGAAAACATGTAAACTTGGAGATGTTTCCAGGAGTTCTGGGCTGAAAATTAGTAACAATAATGTAAGCTATTAAGACAGGAAGCGAACAAAATAAACACCACTGTAAACAGCAATCCTTTGGTGCAGCCTTTTCATAACAGAGCTTCAAGCAGCTGCAGTGCTGAGTGGGAGAAGGCTTCATGACTATGTAGTTCTTCCCTGTTGCGTGACCTTCAGGATGTACTGCAACACTTCTGCTAACAGAGCCCAATAGTTTGTTTACAGTTTCCTTAGTTTAAACAAGTTTTGGGCTTACGGTTAACTGTATTAACATGTTAATTGAAGTTACAATTATTGAGACAACTGCAATATTCCTTGTTACATTGGCAAGTTTTATAGCTTCCAGTTGTAGGCTGAAGCAATATAATTTTCTCTGAATATTTCATAAAAGCGACATTAACACTCTTGGTGATAAAGTAATGTAACAATGCACATAAAGCAAACCCTAAGGCAGCACTATATTGTTTGTGGAACAAATATAAGAACTACTTTAGAAAATGATGCATACTTTGGAGCTAATTTTTCATTTTTCTCCATCTCCTTTCTTCCCTTCTCCATACTTTCCAAGCACTCATTTTTTGCCATCCAAAAATAAAATTGTGTAGACCTACATAGTTTCTACTCCTAACTTTGAATTTTGAAATGATGCTATAATGAAGAGGTTAGCAAGACTGTACCGTGACTAGGCAAGGTTCTGGGACAAAACAATTAATAGCTGATGCAATCTTTCTTTTCTCTTTTCAGCATATTGCATTACTGGATAGCATAAAGCCTTGCTGGGTTTATTTAAACTTTTCTACCTCTGTCACTGTTTATTCTCTTAGTACTGAATTAAGTGCATTTATCATTGGTGTTTTTAGCCACAGCATCAGATGATGAGTTACTTGCCTCTTTCAGATTCTCCTTTATTCATTCATTTATTCATTTGTTCATTTATTTAGTGGCAAGAAGGAGGTACTGTGGAGGTAATGTTACAAGAAGACTGATAGAAAGTGTTTCATGGCAAGACCTACGGTGTAGGAGATAGTATCGATAGAGCAATGAAAGCCCATAATGGCATAGATTTTCAGGAATGGGAAAGAAAAGGTCCAGTCAATAAATTGTGCAGCTAGTGTAAGTGGCTAAAAGACTGAAATCTCACCTGCTAAATGAGTAAATCAGGATTTACTTACCTTAATTACCTTAATTTTTGAGTATTCCAAATGTGTTATTGTTAATTTATCCATGTAAATACACCAATAGTGCTGGAAAGCTTTATGTGCAAAATATCTTGGGTTTTTTGGACTGTATACGGATATATGTGTATATATGGCATATAGGCTTCACCATGGTCAGGCTCCCCTCCCTTAGTAGAAAGATCACATTAGTATGTGGAGAGGATACTGTTTAGCTCCCTTGAAGATGTACTGGATTGCAGAATACTTCACACGATCTTTTACCAGTGGTTTTAGTTGTCTTCACTGCATTCCTATGAGAAGCAGATCACTCTGTGCACTCACTTCTCCCAACCAGCCCAAATGTGAGAGCCTCTACAAACTCTGGGGGAACTTCCACAAGCTCCTTCCCTTCCCTCTGAACTGCACTGAGGGACTGAGAACACTCAGGGACTCCTATGTGTCTCCTGGATGAAAGCTTTCCTGGTAAAAGCTGGAAAGGACTGTGGCTCCATCTCTGCTCTCACTGTTAATTATCACTCCAAGACTAGTGCCAGGTCACATCACCAGACTTCTCTTCCCGAGCATCCAGATAGGATGTCTTTTCCAGATGTTATTTGATATGGTACTTCTTGCAGGGTTTCTTCAGTGTTAAAGTAATTCTCTAGGAGTGAACTTCTAAATGTGCCTTTGCAGGAGTATTGCAGTGGAAGAAGTGACCTAATGTGATAATGGACGTTGCAAACGGATTTAATATCTTTTTGTAAAGTTTCTTCATTTCAAGCCTTATTTTGGAACAGTAGCGAATTAAGCAGCACTACTTAAAACATGATGCTGGCAGACATCAGCGAGTAAATCTGTCAGCGTGATTTGATGGAGGTAGTGGATGGCATTTCTGAGCTTCTCTGTTTTTGGCTCAGGTTTCTAAGGAGGAGCTCTGGCAAGCCAGGGAGTAATACTTGGAGGATTATGAGGAATTAACCTGAACATAGATGCTTCTTACTTCTGAGGCATCTGACTGCATTTCTCTGTGTTGGGACTAGATTACAGCAATACAGAGCAGCCGACATAATTAATTGGTCAAGTTTTTCCTACTGTTTTACAAAAAGTCAGGGTACCAGTGAATCTACTTATCTCTTGGGGAAATTTATAGTGAAAAATCTAGAGAGAAACTTGATTGTTTCAGCAGAAATGGATTTGCAGCTGCTGAGGAGAATTTGGTTATGTGCTGCTTTCAAAGAAATGTGATATGTCATTCACTCCTGGACAGAATGTAATTTCTGTGACTAAGATTTTCAGACAGCCTGGGATAGCTGGGGAATAGAACTAACTAGTTCTTCTTTGCACACTAATTGTTTCTTAAGTTTGAAGCATGTAAATGCTTCATGTTAGAAGCATTGAAAACCAAGTTGCACAGTAGAAATCCACTATGTAATTTCTGTGACTAAGATTTTCAGACAGCCTGGGATAGCTGGGGAATAGAACTAACTAGTTCTTCTTTGCACACTAATTGTTTCTTAAGTTTGAAGCATGTAAATGCTTCATGTTAGAAGCATGCAGATATTGGAAAAATGTTAGCGTACATATATATGAAGAGTTTTCCAATAATTCCGTAGAATTTTAAAAATCTCAGGATAGACTTCTGGCTGAAAAGATGAAGTCTCTGCTGATTCGAGGCAGTGTTCCTCATCTGTCTAAGTACTGGCTTCATAATCAGCTTGTAATGCAATAATTGAAAAAAGTTAGTTGCACAGTTAAAATCCACTACTGTTGTCTTGTGTCTCAGAGGATGAATGTTCATTTTAATTTCTGCATGCACAAAATTCTTGTTCTTCTACAAATAGTTGGATGCCTTACAAAATTAGATTTGTGTTCACTCACAGAAACTAAGTGAAGTCATGAATCTGGTAGCTTTGGCTGTAATATGAAGTACTTACTTAAAATGTTGGTGACTTTGGATGGTATCTGCAGAAGAGTATTGTATTCTTAGAAATGCTGGTGGAGAACAGCAAGACACTGTTTGGCAGAGGAGCTGCACAGTGTCCCAGCATGTTCCCTGTTGAAGTTTTCGGCCTTTCTTCAGAGCTGGCCTCACAGGAAGCTCAGAGCAGCTGATGAACCATAGTACTAAGGTAGTTCCTGGATGTGCGTTTCTGTGCAGAGCTTTGCCACTTAACAAGGTGGTCCCTGAGGAAGCCTTACTGATTTACTGATATCCACAGCAATAGCACCACAAAATCAGTGGACTAGATGTAACACAGCATATACTCTGCTCAGAAGAGCACCTCCCAACAGATGGTGCTCAGTGATACAGCATTGGTTTTCAAGGAGGTCATGCAAAGTGCTCCACACTGGAAAGCATGTAGAAGCCAGGACTGTCTGAGCTGGAGCCAAGGAAGTAGAGTTCATGGGATAAAAATGCAATTGCCCAGGCTGAAATAGCACAAAATCCTGCAGCATTCTTTACTGCCATCTGGTTGCTGAGAACACATGGTGTAACCTAAATTACACCACCATGCTGTCATGTCAGAAAGTAGGAAGCATGGGTCAGCAACAGTATTACATGCACTGTTAATATTTTAATTGTATCATTCCTCATTTTAAACTTGGGGAAGCCTTAGGTGCTTAATTTTATTATAGGCATGACTAAAGTTGGGATTATTTCTGGAAGAATTCAGTTTTTTTTTCCTGTTGCAACAATAGTAACATCACAGACCAATCCTGGGGAAAATGGAGGAAATCCACGATTAATTTTAGCACCAAGGGGAGTTGAGTTTGACTATAGCTTGTCACTGTTTTCAACACAGTACTACTGTACTACACATTTATTCTTGAATTTTACCACCCAGAGGGAAGCAGCTATATGGGTGAAATCTATCCAAAAGATGCTGTACGTGGTTGAACCAACTTGCACCTTATATCAGCTTTTACAGAACATTTGACATAGTGAAAGAAAAATCACATTTTTTCCTATCCAATCCTAATTTCTAACTTGCTTTAAGGGAATAAACCAGATTAATGCCAAAAAATCCCCATGCTCATGTCATTAATCCCTTTTGGGAATAAACAGTTGAGCTTTTTTCTTCTTGCAATACCAAGAAATGATAACTAAATTTACTGGGTTTTTTTTATGCCACTTGGAGAAAGCTTTATGGATAAGTTTATCCTAGGACCTAGTGGCTTTGTTTTGGAGGAGTCATTGTTACTGGAAGCAAGAGTTTACCAACACCTCAGTGAACAGCTTCTGTTCAGTGTTGTCCTTAAACCCAAAATGCATGGGGCATTCATATGGGATTGCTCTGCATCTGGAACGTTTATTTTTGTGCCAGATAAATTAAAGTTGAAATAGTCTACACTTTGAAGGATTCCAGCAAGTTTCCTTCCACCCTGAAATTAATGTGTCATTCAGATGCCTCCTTAGATCTCCTTGAAATTATTACTTCCAAGTTTGGTGCAGTTCTCGCTTACATGAGACCTGCAAGTAGACACTCAAATTATTTTATTTCTTGCAAAACATAATTGTACACTATGAAACCATTCACAGAGTATCCTTTGAAACTTCTTTGTGGATGGGTGGATTAATGATTTTAACTTGCTTTACCTGCATAAATCTGGATAACAGCATCTTGTATAGCCAAAGTGTTCTAATTGTTCCCTGGCAGGCAGATTTTAAGACCTGTTGTGCTCTTTCCCCAGTCTTCCTGCATCTCTTACACTGGTGTTTGAAACCAGGGAGCTTTCTGTACAGTCATCAGTCCCTGTCTTCGATGTTAGTCTCTGCTCAGGGCTGATATAAGTAATGAGATGGTGCTGTAAAGAAGGTCCAGCATAGACTATGATGCCTAATGAAGATCTGGTTGGCTAAGAAATCCACACACTTGTGTCTCAGCTCACACACATTTAGTGTCTGTTTCTGTGTGGTGAAGCTGCTTGATTACTATGAGCTGTGATTTAGCCAGGTTTGCAGTGTCTGATCTGAATCTTCCCCAGGGGACCAGTAGTGCATAGGGAACAATTACGGTTCACTCCACAGTCTTTGCTAGACTGTTTTGAGTTTCAAGCCATTTCATGGCCACATTGAGAGGATGAGAAGGAAGACAGATGCCTTAGTAGTGAGAGAAGGGAGGAAAATACACATTAGTTGAATACTAACAGAATTTTAAGTGGTTCCTTTAACTGTAAAAGCCTTGCCACCCCTCATTTCCTGCACATGCTCACAGTGTTCAGTGTTGCAGAAATACACATCTTGCACCCATTAACAGTTCAGTGATGGCTCTGTGCAACTCCCTTTAGAGACAGGGAAAAGAGTGTGGGAGCAGTTTGAGTCCCAGCATCCGTTATCCCTTCTGCCAAATTGCTGCAGTATGGCAACCAGATGGGAGTTATGCCATTTCTCCTAAAGAATGAACCACCCTTTGAGTAAGGCTTTTCATTAAGGACAAAATCCTGGAACCTCAGGCACAGCTCTCCCACTGGGTTTGTGGGGGTTTTTTTTGTTTGTTTTGGGTTTTTCTTGACTGTCAATATATATTGTGATTAGAGACACTGTATAGTGGAGAGTTTATTTAATAGGATTTATGTTTAAAATAAAATTATTTTAATCTTGTAAGAGATGAAGGAACAGAAGAAACAAAGCCTATACAGCAGATGGTGAACAGTAAACTCAAAACATCATTCTTTGATAAAGGTACTGATGTTTACATTTATTTTTAGCCACATGCTTTCAGTTTTCCTCATCCATTTCACATGTTAGCACAGGTGAAAATATTTAATTACTGTTTACATATTATAGTTGCCTTTGTTTCAAGTATGGTTAAACATTTGGGATGCACTGTTCAAACTGCATTATAATGTAAGGCACATACAATTTGTGTACAGTAGTGAAATGCAGAGACGTCTTTGGTCATCTGAACAGAAACTGTTAGCTCAGCTTGTCCATGTAATTATGGTAAATGCATGTGCAACGGCAAGAAAAAGCACATAAGTTATGAACTTTGTTCCTTCAGAAGTCTGTCTCTAGAAATCTAATATCTAGACACCATATGAAATGTGAAATCATACAAATTTAATCCAGGTGGTGATCAACTGCTGTTGAAGATTTCCTTAAGCATTGGGTAAAGGCATTAGCCTGAAAGTTATTTGCAGAGAAATTTCATGTACAGCTTCACATACTTGCAAAACTTTGCCAGCAATGCACTCTGAGTCATTTCATCCACATCTATATTTGGGCAAACCATTTGCTTAGGTATTTTATGCCATCTGTGAATGTTCATCTGTAGTTTATATGCCAGATGTGTACTGGCAGCATACATGCTACCAAGAAATGTAATAGTAAGCTCAGTGTTGCAAATAGATAAAATCTTTGCAATCTACACAATTAGAGTTTGCTAAATGAATGCATTAAATTTACATTTAAAGAGCAAAAAATGTGACTTGCTGTCTGCCCTTTAAATGTATGTCTCAAGGAAGCCATTTTTACAGGTGCATGAGCAACAGCAGATGGGAAGCCGTAATTCGGTTGATCCTAGGTGATCTGCCATGGTGACATCATTTAAGTCATTTTCCCATGACTTGAGTATTCCAGTTGGTTTATAGCATACTTTGCATCATTTAATCCTGGCTGACTTGTGGAGTATTTCGAAGCCACCGTTTTGGTATTAGATTTCTCTTGATACTACTGCTGAACCAATTCCCTTCTCTTGGTGAATGCAGGGGGTGAGGGGAGAGCACTATATACCCCTATTTTAGCATGGTTTCCCTTTGAAACAGGGAAAAGACAAGATACAGTCCACAGAAGGGATGCTGGAAGAAAGGAAGCCTTCTACCTTGTCTGATGTGCTCACTACATGATTACAAAATCTCAACCTTGACATAATAGTGGGATGGATTTTAAGATAGTTTTGCCCACTCTGCATTTGTAGATAGAGTAGTTCAAAAGGGTAAAACTATAATAGCTCTTCTGCAGCAGATAGCCGGTTGGCAGCAAACCAGAAGTTGGCCTAGCACAGCCTCAGAGAAAGAAAAAACTCTGTAACAGTGACTGAGTTAATGCAGTAAGATAGAGATAGATATAGATATATATAGGAGAGGGTACGGTGGGAAATTCTCTAAATGTTCAAACTGTGTGGGAGGTATACATACAAATCCACTTAACAGTTGAGTTAGTGAGGCATATTCTTCCCACACAGTACAGAGGAGGTGTATTTTAAGAGAGCATAAGATCTGCTAATAAAAGCATAACCCACAGGCCTGCTAGGCAAGTTAGCTCATGCAGAGCTTTGTGCTCTTGTGGCTAAACCAGGTAGCCTGGTACCAACTGTGGTCTAAATTTAACTTTGTGTATCTATATTACCCGTATCTGTGACTGCAGCAGACATTCCCTAAGGCAGCACCTAAACTGGTGAGGCCCCCCTCATGAGTAGGCATGAAACTTTGCTAATGAGTCCTGAAGCTTCCCACATTCTTCCTCCAAGAGTTGCTTGCTATTGTGAGATGTCAAAGGTCTGACTGAAGTGAGGCCCTGGCTAAAAGGCAAATGCACTGCCCCAAGATCAAAGTAATGCTTCGTATATCCCAGGGACCAGCAGCAGCTCAAGCATGACCAGTATCTTTCTAATCCTCGGTTTCTGTAATCAGGAATCCATTAGAGTCTTTGTTTGCTTAAAGACTAATACTCCTAGATCCTAGCTGTAAGAGCTTTCTAAATGTAGCTACAGCCAGAGCAGCCATACCTGCCCAAGCTGCATGCAGCCTAGAAATGTGCTTTTGAGGTGTGAATTGCTCTCTGTATCTTTGTAGACTAAAGTCATGGGAGAACCTACCCATGAACCCTGGGGAAATTAGGGATGCAGTAGATTGAGCCTTTGCTCAGGTAATTTGAAGCCCTGTTAATTTGAAGCCCAAAATAATTTGCATAGACTTCACAACATTCAAATTTCTATTTACTTATAAAAATAGAGCTGTTTCTACTCCATTATGCAACACTGAGAAGGTCGTCCTTGGAGAGGTGCTATTGCCAGGCTGAGCAATATATTTATATGCCAGTACAATGTAGTACACCTAGAGCATTGTCTTTGGCAATAATCTGTCTGTGTCCTTTCCAGCCTCCTTTACCTCCAATGTGAACCATTTGCCATGAGGCTGCTCTTGGCAATGAGCTTCCCTACCACACAGTGTGCCAGGTAAAAGCTGTAAGGGCATGAAATCAGCTTTTCTGAGCATTAATTGTTCAGCCCTCCAGAGCAAGGATGCACCAAGTAAGTGTCCACTTTTCCTCCAAGCCCAATGAATGGCTTTGTTCCTGAACATCTTCCATCCACAGAAAACTGTTTTCTGAGCTTGGTGGTGCCTTTAGTCTGGACTAGCTGGTGTGAGTAAGAGCTTGGGTCCTCTTTCTCTGCAGGCTACTAACCTTCCTACTTTCTCCTGAAGACGAAGAGGAGGTTGCACAGGTGGTGATAATCTGATGACTTCTATAGTCCCTTCATATGCTCAAAAAGTTCATTCTCCTCATTCTCATTCTTCTGGAGGAAGAATCCATAGTTCAGCCTCCTGTAGCACAACCTGTCCTGGGACATGCCCCTGAAATCACAGCAACACATAGGAGAAAGCACCTTTTGGGAACCAATTTCTCTAGCCTGGCTTTGCAAAGTGTGATGCCCACCACTTGACTGGGCTGATCCATGTGCAAGTCACCCAAGAAGACATGTCTTATGATTTATGGACACTAATATTAATACGTTTAATTAAAATGTATTAAAAGATGTTCTTATTAATTACATTTAAAATAACTTTTCAAGTCAGAGCAGTTTAGTCATGGCTTATAACCACTTAGCCCTTCTTTGCACACCACCTTTAACCTCTGCTACTTGTGTTTGTAATATGCTTAAAGCTGCTATTCATTTTATTAGACTTTAATAAGCTACTTATAAAGGTATTTTTAAATTATGACCTGATTCCTTGAAGTCAGCTTACCTGGTATTTTAAATGTCAGCTCTATAACTTCTTTTAATATATAAGAAATTTTTCCTATTTTAATTCTTACACTTATAATGCTGAACTTTTTATACATGTGCCTGTTAGTTATATTCTCATACTGAATGCTCTGCCTCAACTTGAATGAATGATACGGGAGCATTTGCAATGCCTGTGCAATGCATACCTTACTGTGTGTGAGATGTCCAAAGGTAGAGGATACTGTACATCGCTATGTGTTTGAGGTACAGCACATGGCTGTGTTGATACAGAATCAGAAAAAAGTATTTCATAAAGCAAAAGTCAAAGTTATTTTGCATGCACAATTGCTACAGGGAGCTTGGTTCTAGATTTGCATGTAAAATGTGTTCTGGCCATACTTTATAAGAGGCAGGCTTTAATGGGTTTTGGACCCCACTGGGTAGGAGGATTTAGATTATCCATTAATGTTTAATTACATGGAATGTGCGTTCAGTAGATTGTGCAGTTATCACCTGGAAACCTTAAGGTTGGAACCTGTGAGCTGCTGATAGCCCCTGATTGCGGAGCTCCATGGGCGTTAATGTTACAAAGATCAGATTTCTCATTTGGGGCTTCTTTGTAGTGGACCTTTTCTTTGGCAGTTATCTGCACAGTCCTGTTGAGATAGCTTTGCAGGGTTATTAATAAATGTAGAAGGCTGCTGCATAATCTATTAATAGAACTGAGATTTTCAAGTCTGGATAAAGGTAAACGCATAGCTAGGTAGATTGAGGCTTTTCCAATGTAATTTGTTTCTTGGGTGGAAACATTCCAATTCTCTGGGCTTTTATGGGTCAGTTTTTCTGGTTGTTGTGTTGTTCATGTTGTGGTAGGGCCAGGCAATACCTATTCCCTCTACCCATAGTTTGCAAGTGGAAGTAAGTATAGACCTGGAAATAGGAGCGCAGCCACTGCTCCAATCTGTACAAGAAGCAAATAGGTGGCATAAATAGCTGTGTTTAATTAGCTTTGCCTTAGCTGTTTCAAAAGATATTACTATTACCTGTCATTAGGTTTTTCATTTCGGGGGGTGGGGGTGGGTGGTGGTGGTGTGTGGAATAAAAATCATGTTTTAGAGATGAAATAGCACAGAAAAAAAGTAATTTTATTGTCAGGTGGTAGCATATAACTAGCCCAAAATGCAGCTGCAGGAAGAAAGGACAAATTAAAAATTAGCAACTGGAGAGGAAAAAAAGTGAGTTTGTTTGCTGATAAGAAATGAAAGGACAATTCCCTAAAATCAGGAAACTAAAAGGAAAAGTAGCAGTACTTTACTTTAGAATAAAAATGAGGCATGTGCAGCAAAAGCAGTCAAAACAAAAAGTGATGTATGCAAACAAACCTTAGGCTGAGGAATACCACACAAAAATGTGTCAGTCTGACTGTTCTTTTTATCTTCCTTTGTAACACAAAGAGCCAGGCAGCTTGGGGGTAAGGGATTAAGACTCTCAGTCTTTTGTCACTGGTTTCAATCAAGCCAGGTCAGTAGTGACTAATATTTGTGATAGCTGTGATGGCAGCCTTTGGATTTCTCTGAAATTACTCTGTGATATCCCAGCTATTAGCTGACAGAAACCCTTTAAAGGCAGGTCCCAGTGAAAGGGGAAATTAAATGCAGTGTCCTTTGAAAGGTGCATCCCAGAATGGGCAAATACCTTGAATGCCTAGTTTTGCCTGTGCAGTAACTTAGAGCAGCGCTGGAGTCACCGTAAAACAGCTTCCAACAGTCAGGGCTTTAATATGTGTCTTGTCTTATGCTAAAATGCTAGCTATTCAATGACAGGGCAACAAGAAGAGTTTGTTGAAGAGTTCCCCTTGTTTAGAATAACTGTAGGATGTTGCAGTGGCACAAGCTCCTGGTTTTTTTCTCCAGAGATGCCTATTAGCAGTGTGGTGTTTCTGTGCTGAGAATTCCAGTTACTTTGCTGGAGGGATCTCTATCCATCTATCTTCACAAATGCTAAACCCACGTGTGCTGAAAGATTGAATCCCTTGATAAGTGTGAGGCTTAACACTGGTGGTGGGAGAGCTTGTGCAGACTCTCAAAGGCAATTTTTTTCTTATTCATGGGAAGGTGAGGGATGATCCTACTCCTATGGAGTAGCTATCTCCAAAGAGCACCCAAACAACAGACTCCTAAAAAAGTATTCTTTGCCAAATGAGTCTACACCAAGCTTATTGTTAATTATTTTCCAGATAGAATATTCTGCCTGGTAGGTAACACTGAGTTAGAAGACCTCAGAAAGTAAATATTGCTGGTCTCTGGCAAACATTTGCTGCATCAAGTCATAATAGCATGTATTAGAGTGGCTCAAGGGGATAGTCAAGGCTCTGTCATTGCAGCTTTTAAGTTGGACTTGACAAGATGCTGACAGAAGTCTAAGCAAAAATTCCTGTGGAGAATGGGCAGGGAGGTCAGGCTAGGGGGCCTAGGGCCTATTAGAAATGTGCGCTCATCCTAATGAGGCCTGGTTTGTGGTACAAAATGGACTACATACTCTTCTCTGCAGATGTAAATTTATACAACTCTAGTCACATCAAATGAAGACTGGTCCGTAACCATTCAGGTCTCGACCTGTACACTGGATAATGGCTTTTTTTCTAGTGTGCCATCCATTTCAGACCATCTTCCTGCCTCTGAATAACCCTCATAGCCTTAAGAAAACAATATTGCATAAGGCAGGAATTACTAAATTTGCCTAGTCTTCTCAATTTTGCCACTGTCCCTGGTCAGGTTTCAGATTCAGGATTGCCTATCTGAAACGCATGGATCCCACACATATGCATTAGTAGGATACAGTTTCAAAACTGGTCTGTCAGTGTTGTCCTCCACAAGCTGGCATTAGGAGAACTACTCAGACAAGCTCAGCTTGCTAAGTATGAACGAGGGTTGTAACGCGGCATGTGAGGATTCAGTCATGGTTCTACGCTTAAGTGTACCAGAGATTATGGTCAAGTCATGTAGCCTTGTGTTCATAGAGGCATTTAAGAGCTTCAGGGCCCACTGAAATAAACATTAAATCTAAGCCTTCAACTCTCCCATATATTCTTCTTGGAAAAAGAAGACACTTCCTCTCCAAAAAACCCTTGTCTCTTTAAATAATGAAATTGGGAAATCATTTCCAATTTCTCTAGCATATCAGAGCCTTGGACTGAAAGCATTCCTGCCTTGGGCTGGACACAGAAGACACATTTTTCCCATAGTCCCCTCTGCCCTCAGGTAGGAGCAGTATGCAAATGCTCTTTGCCCAAGCCAGAGAAAGGTGAGGAAATGCTGATAGTTTTTGCATACAGGAATCAAGTGTAATGTCACATCCTAAGCCCCTGGCTGGCATCTGTCCAATTGGCTGGGTGGTTCCAGAGTCTTACAAGAGCCTGGCAGAGCCTGAACTTTCTTTCTGCAGCTGCTAGCACACTCCTGTTGCAGAATGGAGAAAATTATCTGTGGGCAGCAAATAAAGGGAGGCTGATGGAGCCTGTAACATTACCATGACAGTTCAGCCTTATACAGACGTGAGGTTGGATGCATATAGAAGAGGAAGGGAGACAAGAGGTTGACTTGAACAATGTGAGTTAAAGTGAACTTGGAAAAGTAAATGACTAGAATATCTGGGTCTTTAATGAAAGTTGTAAGTAGAGATCTATGTAATGTACTTGCATCCTTTTTAGCAAGTGGGGCAAGCTCTCCCAACATCTTAACATTCTGTCATTGCTGTTGGATCCCTTTTAAGTTCACAGACTGAGCAGTGTTCCTTGACAGCATTTCTAGATATGTAACAGTTCATGAAGCACTATTGGAACAATGAAGTCACTTCAACCTGTCAACATTTTTTGATTAAAACAAAAGAAGGTGCAGAACAGTCTGAGAACACAGAAAGTGTACTCTAATTAGACTGATCAGAACCAACTACATGAACCCAGTTTGGTGCTAAAAGAAGATTGTGTTGAAATGAGATTGAAGTACAGTCTGTACAAATATGTATTGGGATGGAACCCAAATTTATGTTCATAAGTGCTGATCTGTGAGAACAAACAGTTGCATTCAAGAAAGGATGCGTTTCAAGACCAAAAATGTAATGTTGTGGGACCTTAATTATCCACTTAATTTTTCAATGCCTAAACACAGCTATATGTGCTTGTGACTATTAATACTTTTTCTAGGAGGTTATTTTGCTATTTACAGTATTTTAATAACCAGAGAAATCACTGTATTCCAGGCAAGTGTGCTATTTCCCTTCATAATCTATGTAAAACCAATTAGTAGAAAACACATCATTAGAACAAAATGGGAGCAGATGTGTTTCAGGGGAGCAGTGTGAAGATAGATCTCAGTAATGTTGCTTTCATTGACAGGAGTTTTTGGGAGAAGAATAAATAGGTGAGTGAGAGTGATTATAGAAGATTAGGAAGAACTCAACACGTCCTTTTGGAGAGGATGAGAGATAAGGACTGTTACAGGGAAGAAAAAAATGCATCCATTGCAGAGAAAATTGGCAGTTAGGTAGGGATAGGAAATTTAGGTTTGCAATATGCAAGTGGACTTAGAGGAGTAATGGACAAGGTGAACTTTAGAGAAGAGGTCCTAGAAATAAGGGTAGATTTCAGTATGGACAGCAGTTGCATTCCAAACCACAAAAGTAGCACGTGTCTGATTTTCAAAAGGCTGTAAATGATTGAGATTGCTATGTATCAAAACTGATCCACATTAACCATATTACACAGCAAAATGGAAATCACTTTTATTGCATATTCTAAATAAGCTAAAAGATTAATAGAGACCTGTTGATTGGGTCCTTAAATCTGGGAACTATTTATAGTTCTGAAAATCAGTTATGTTCAGGAGCCTGAGCTTCTAGCTAGCTTACGACTGTTTCTAATGTAGGAAAATACTGTCATGCCTCCCCTTCTCTGACTGCAAGAAGGTGCTTTAGTTTGTTTCTTCAAAAGTGATGCCTCAAGTGACCTCTACATACATTAAATGATTTTGTCAGGCTGAAAGATCTCCCATTGTCCTCACCACACCCTTTCCTGCATTCTCCCTAAATACCTACGTATGGGCTAAGAAAACTGCATGGAACAAACTGCTAAACGTATGGTATTTGAAAGGATGTGCAGGACTGCAAATTTATCTTTCATCATCTCACTTAAGCAGTCCTATTATTCAACGGCTCTTACAGTCATTCATTATTCATCAGTTGTCTTTCTCCCAGGTCGATTGCCAGGCAGAGTTGCGATATGGAACAGCAGCCTTGCTGAGTATGAAATGGGACAGATACTAGGTTTTTGTTATGCAAGGGAATTGCCTGTTCTGGTAAAGGTCTCGTTTTAAGGGCTTCTGGCACAACTAAGGAGAAAAAGTAAGTGCAAACGTATGGACATAGTCTTATGCCTTAAAAGATTAAGATATTCGTGCAATGAGTAATTCCTTCCTGTAGAACTGAATCCAAGGCAGATTTTGTTAAGGCATTCTAATGTGGATGAGCTTTCATCCTGATTTGGAAACTCCCACAAGTGCGCAGAACATCAGGAAGTCCAGCCGATTTCCCCCAAAGCTGGGTGGCTCTTTCTTACAGCACATGCTGGCTGTGGAGCAGATGCACTGACAGATGCTGTCTTTCTAAATCAGGGGATTTAGAAGAGCCACCAGTTTATCTGTTTATCTTAAAGAAGTAGCTAGCCCATGTTCACCCCATGGTGCCAACCTGAAAATGCCTTTTTGGAAAAGAAAATGTAGGAATTGTGACTGGATCCTTTGCATTAATATGTAAAGTAAGCACTTAAAGGTTTAGTACAGTGATGAATTTACCTACTTTCTATGGGTATCCTCATTCAGGGATGGCTAGTAGTCCCCGCTAGACCCTTCCAACTGGATTACCCTGTGATGACCAGATTAGCTTCTGCCTTCCAAAACGATATACTCCCCCTTCTCTGGTTTTCTGCAGGGGCAGGAATGGCATTTCAGGACCTTCTGCCGCAGGTGCTATATGTAGGTCTTCAAACCCAAAACCATAAAAAAAATGATTGTGCTATGCATGTAATTTACCTTGTCTGCCTCAGGCATCAAATATCACATGTGTCAGACCAGCAGTGATTGAAGTCCTTGATATTCGTGCAGGAGGTTGGAAGGGCTGTAGGATGTACAAAGTAATGAAACAATTTTGACTGACATGAGGAGTTTTCAGCCTTGGAGCAAGAGGGCACAAAAAAGTTTATGGTTAATTACAAAGTAAAGCGAGTGCTGTCTGACAAAGTGTGTTTGAAGTCTGTGTCACACAGCTTTGTGGCATGAACTGTGTGATTACTATGAAGTTCACTTGATGGCTTGAGAACTTCCCACCACCCCTACAAATAATGCAGATCTCTAGTGCAGAAATTCATTTGTGTTTGAATGTTTGTACTAATATGACCAGTATGAAAATAACACTACAAAATAAAATAGCAAGAACAGGGATTAGCTTTTTAAGGTCTGAGTCTTTCCTTTTCTAGGGGTACACTGAGATCTTGCATAAGAGCCAATGACTTCCCTGGATAACGTTCAAACAGAATTGAATTTTTGATTATATAATAAACTCTAAGCCTTAAACAGCTGTAACCACCCACTAAAATGGAATGAGTGTTTATGAGAAAGCAACTGCATAAGGAGACTTGAGAATATTTTAAAACAAGTTTTTCTTTAACCTTTTTTAGCTGACCTGTTAATTATAATGATGCTTCCTTTGAGAGACCTTCTAGACAAGACTATCAACAATAGACTTCTCAGCTACCAATGCACCATCTAGCTCAACCTCCATCTTCAGGACAATGGACAAGCAAAGTACAAACTAGTGATCAGATTGCCAGCTCTTGCAAGTTGCTTATAACTTTGTTCTACTTCTCAACTTTATAGATCCTACATGGCTGCATGATACTGTACCAAAAACAATTTAAAAGGCAACTTGTTTTAAATACTTAATATACGAATCGGACTCTAGGATGCCAACAAAGCCATTTCACAGGGAAGGATGCTCCTTTATTTTGTACTGCTTGAACTTCATCACTCTGCTGTGATGCTTAATGGAATCTTTGTGCAAACTGTGAATGCTGATTTTTGAGCCATGTACAACAAACAGTTGCTGTACTTTTAATCAGCTGTGAGCTGATAGGAACCTTGTCACACTTCATCTTTGGAGGCAGCTAATGGACAATCCAAGCAGGTGTTAATATAACATATTCATATTAATAAATATGAATATGCTAAAAGAATCTACTGAATTAAAGGAAACTCATTGTCCAAGGCTGTCTGAATGGGATGGTCTAGCAGCAGCTAATTTTCGCGAGGGCAAGAAAAGTGTTAGGACACTGACAGCTAAAGGGACCTGTAAGTAAAGTCCCTAAAGGGACTTAGATGCTTTATTCACATACTGTGGTCAAAGTGTTTTAGGGATAGAAAAACCTCAGGCTGAGCAGCAAGCAAGGAGGGCCTGAAAAGCTTGAAAGTACTTCAGGGGAAAAAAAACAAGTTATCTTTGAAGATGTGTACGAGGCCAATATCTAGGAAAATAGTGAACATTTGCAGCATACTTTGCACAGTCCTCAGATACGTCAGATATGTATGTACCCTCGGACATAGCAGATATGGCCAGTGAGGGTGAAGTGGCAATCAAGAACCATAGCATCCAAGAAAGTAAAATGCTAGTTACAAATGGAGAATATCAGTGGGGTGCCATTCACTGCAAACTCTCCCAAGGAGAGCCTGAGAATGAGTTGAAGAAGCAGTGTCTGAATGGTGCTCAGCTGCTAAAAAACCTGAGTGCTTCAAAATTCAGGTCCCAGGATAGCCTAGCATGAGATGAAGTGCTCCATCAAATCAGCAGCAGTTGCTAGTTTATAGCTACAAATGCAGATTTAACAGCAAGATATTCAAGGCAAACTGACTTCAACAAGATGAAAGGAAGCTGTTTGGTACCCAGGTGAGGTGCCTGCAACTTGAATTTCCCAGGTAAAGTGTGCTCTAAATCAAACCTGCAGTAGAGCACTCAGAAGGAAGTAAATATCTTACTAAAGTAGGAGACCATTTTGTGATTTAAACCTAGCATAAAGTTCCCAACCAGGTGCACATGCCTTTTAGATCAGAACTCCTGAAGAGCTGATGGGTTCCCCAGCTGTTTGTGTACTAACAGCCTATTCTTATTTACTTAACAGGGCAAGCACAATTTAAGATCTAGAAACATATCCTCACTCTCTTTGCAATAAAACTCGCAGTGTGTTTGGCATGTTTTGTGAAATCTGACAGCCAGTTCTCCATGCAGTTCTTTGGTTGCTGCTTAAATGCCTTTGTAGTGTATTGTGACTGAGTGCTGTTCAAAGGCAGTTAACATTCCCTAGTTTAGAGCATGATTCAAAGCCAGCTGAAATCAATGGAGATAACCTGATCTGAGCTTTGGATCAGGCACCCTGTGCTGTCCCATATGTTATGGGGCAGAAGTAGAGGCAAAATGACAGTTTTGAGCAGCTTGTCATATTTCTTGCTTAAAGATGCTAGGAAATAATTACGGTCTAAACCAGGTTCTTTTTGTGTTTGACGTGGATTTAAAAAGAGCTTTTCATTAATGCACCCTCATGTTTACTGGGCAGTCCAAAACTACTTTTTATTCTTAAAATCTGCCTATCCAAAAGGTGTGTCTGCATGCTCTAGTACCTGGAGACAAAAACTGCAGAGCAAAGAGGGGAACTCTGATGATGCCTGTATATCTGAATGGCCTACTCTACTCTACTCTACTCTGCAGGAGAACTTGAGTTGATTCAGTATTTAATTTATAAGTCTAATTTGTCATACACTGATATCAAAGATTATTATGAATGTCAGTAGCTAATCTTAGAAAGTTTATAATCTGTTGAATGTTAAAAAATTGTGGCACTGATATTTTCAGTGCATCTGGAAACCCTGTGTACTTGGGTGATACTATGACTTTACCATGGTGAAGCCATAAAAATAAGTATAGTATATCCAGGCCAGTAATGGTATGTCTTTCTGGATCTCAAAATTCAGAAAGTTGAAGTCAAATATTTGATTTAAGATTTATAGTTTATTTCATCATTATATTTGATCACAGTGAGTGCCCTTTGTAGAATGTCAGAAGAGTCCCTGTGCTTTTTTTTTAGTATAAAAGCAAATGAAAATATATTTTTTAAAAAGTGAAAATAGAAATATATAAAAATATATTTCAGATTTTTCAAGCCGAAATTCAGCTCCAGTGAGTGCCCTTTGTAGAATGTCAGAAGAGTCCCTGTGCTTTTTTTATAGTATAAAAGCAAATGAAAATATATTTTTTAAAAAGTGAAAATAGAAATATATAAAAATATATTTCAGATTTTTCAAGCCCACAAATTCAGCTCTTCATATTTCAAATTAAATGCATAAAACTCTTGCAAAAATAATACTCATAAATATATTGAATTCAAGTATAGTCTAGCCACACACATTTTTATCGCTAATTAATTTTTCAGAAACATATATGTGCAGTGGTGCAGCCCAGAATATCTCCCATTCTTGAACAGTCATAGAAAATGTAAGGATCTTTCATGAGTGTTTACCTGGTTTGTTTATAAGTATTAAATATTCAGTATGATGAAGTCACAGTACAAAAACAATTTGAATTTTTTATAGCCTGCATTAAAAAAAATTGCAGTTTGTGCTTGACTAGTGTTGAATGAGGCATGAAGTGAAATCCGGCTGTGACTGTTTTGATTTTCATTCATGTTAAGTTGTACTAGAGCCCAGTCCAACCAACCCTTCACTGTATCTCAATCTATCCCATGAATCCCACTGTGTTACACAAGGTAAACACTACGTGAGCAAGAGTGGCAGAAGCAGCTACTCGGGTCTTTGGAATTTGGCTCCAGTAAAGTGCATGACTTACAGCAAAAAACCACAACCCCAAGAACAATAGAAGATATACAGTAATCTGAGTCATAGCAAGCAACTGTCATAACAGGAAGATGCTAAATGATCTAAGCAAATACTTTAAGCAAGCATTTGTATTTTCAGTTTAGCAAGTTAAGAACAGATCATGCTATTACACAGCTTTGGCTGATGAGTATATAGTTCCCCCTGAAGCTGAGAAAATTTCCAAATGAAGGAAGGACAATGTCTATGTTTTAATTTCATGCACTATAAACATAGTCTGCTTGGAGGGAACAGTGCCCTATTTTCCTCCTCTCTGGAAAGGCATGCATCATGAGACTGCAAGGAGCATCTCTCTGTCAACATGGGCTGCAGTTCCTGCTCAGCCATGCAATAAGTTTCTGATCTCCTTCTAATGTAGGCATCTAGGGGAAAAACACTAAAGTTACATGAATTAAATATTCAAAGTGCATGTTTATACTAAAGTGTTTGGTTTTACTGTCTGTCCGTGTGTTGTATGTGTAAAGGTTGACTATAGATGTCACAGAGGCAGGCTTCCACTGTCCTATTTAGATTTTTGTCTTTTTCAGAACAGCAGTCTTGTGGTACTTCAGTTCTCCCATTTGGGACTAAATGTAAGTAGGAGGTTGATTAACAGAAAGCAGAATATTCACACCTCACAAAGGTCAGGGCTGGAACTATGTTTGACCAGGGATATACAGAGCCTGTCATTTCAGTGGCTTGGATGTTGACTTGAAAGCAAACCTCAGTTACCTTAATTTTGACAAACACTAAAGTCAGAATATAATCTACCATTAGAGAGTGACTGTTTTTTGTAATCATGCCATTTGTCCTGAAGGACTTGGCAAGACTTCTATGCTTAGTAATTCCTTTCTCTCAGAAATTATGATCTCTTGTTGAAATTCCTTTCCTAGGAGCAGTATCTTGTTTTCTGCTGGTCCCTGTTTCTGTTTTCTCTTGCTTTCAGTCGTGATCCTTTAATCCCACCTGATGAAACCAGTTTGGCTGAGGAAATTTCAACCAGCTCTTAGAACTTATATTCTGGATCAGCTCCAGGCTGTGTTTCCTTTTTGTAGGCTAATAGGCTGCAAATGCTGTCATTAACAACCAGCATGTGACAAACTTGAATCTATTAAAAGAGGCTTTAGCATTTGATAAATATTGCTTCCTATGAAGAAACTTGAAGATGTCTCTAAAGCACCAGACATCTAATCCCTGATAGTGCTGGTACTGCAATCTCTGCCTTTATCAGCTTCTCCCAACGCTCCCTGTAGCTGATTCAAGAAAGAACCTGTGGCATTTGTATTCCTGCCATTGGTGTTATGCTTCTATTTGCAGAGAAAGATTAAAGTGTGTCATCCAAAACAAAGTAGGAGCTTAAACTCACCTCTGCAAAGCTCTTCAAGATGAGAAACTACTTTCAGAGCAAATTAACTGATAAATACAGAGTGAAGTTCATTGTATTCCCTGGAATAGCTGCTCCTGGAAATCTTTCACTTATTCAGATTGTCAGGATGAAAGTATATCTATTATCAGTAGGGAAGAACCATCCAAGAGAGCACTAATGTCTCTGATACTTGGATTCGGTGTTCGCTATTCAAGAATCCTGTGTGATCTTTGACATACTGATGTGATTTTTCAATGGTGATATAGTGAAGATGTGAAGATGGTACTACAGAGATGGAGCTATGAAAATGAGGTTCCCTTCAACCATATGTTCTGTACTATATATATAGTGTGTGTGCATGTGTGTGTGTATACATATAGGGAAACATTTTAAAATAACTTATGAAAGTGGTTATAAACCATTTATTTTTTCAAAATCTTTAATAAATCTTTCAAGAAAATTTCTGGTTGAAATTTTGGTTGGGTTTTTGCATTTATCACATCATCCAGTTCCTTTTAAAGGAAAGAAGTGGAAAGGAAGACTGAAAAAGGAGAGGAAAAATAACCAACCAAATTGAGTGTAAATTTAAACAACTTCAGAAAGCACAATGTTCTTTGAAAAGCATAAAGGTTTTAACCAGACTGTGTGATAAAAACTGGGTGAATCATTTTTTTCATTAAAAATGCAGATGTTTTGGCTAGTTCTTACTTTAGCATCAAGCATGTAAATATGTCATTAAGAAGCACTTTTAGTCTAGCATCTGAATTTTAAAAAATAGTGCTTAAAAAATCCTACTTTCCTGTAAGTTTTGGTGAAAATCTTGTCACTGAGTTTTTCACTGGCAATAGTGAGATATTTGTACCAGTGAATTCCTGGACTGGCAGGTAATGTGGAAAACACAGAAAACATACTTAGCTCTTGAACAGATACAGTTTAAACGTGTGGCCTTTTCCCAAATCTTTTAAGGACTGAAAAAAGTTTTTTCCCAACAAAGTTATAAACAATAATAAAAATATCTATGGTTAGCTACTGATATTTTTAAGAGCCTGGTTCAGTTGAGGAGGCAGGATGAGGGAAGGAATTTTGAGTGGAGATCACCAGTACTGCCAGATACTTCACAAATCTGTTTATAACCCAGGAAAGAACGCTGCTTCTCTCAAGGCAAATAGGAGTGAATCACTGAAGTGGGAGGTATAGTGTCATCCAAGAAAAGAGAGAATCTGTTCTCCTTTGCACTCGAGCAAGCTGTTTACTAGATTAATCATAGAATCATAGAATATTTCGGGTTGGAAGGGACCTTTAAAGGTCATCTAGTCCAACCCCCCTGCCGTGGGCAGGGACATCTTCAACTAAATCAGGTTGATCAGAGCCCCGTCCAATCTGACCTTGAATGTTTCCAGGGATGGGGCATCTACCACCTCTCTGGGCAACCTGTGCCAGTGTTTCACCAACCTCAGTGTAAACAATTTCTTCCTTATATCAAGTCTAAATCTAAAAAGTTTGCCACCATCTTTTTTATGAGCCCCCCTTAAGTACTGATAGGCTGCAATAAGGTCTCCCCGAAGCCTTCTCTTCTCTAGGCTGAACCCCAACTCTCTCAGCCTTTCTTCATACTTCATTCAAATAATACTTTCAGATACATTGGTGTGTTGCAAAGCGAGATAAACATCCTCAACTCTTAATGTTCGACTACATCACTGTTGTATTTATACAGTTTGACTCCACTGTAATATACACGATAGATGGAGCTATGATTGTGATATATCAAGCAATCATTTAAAAATTCTGCTTGACCAAGTCTCTCTAAAAGTTCTTCACCTTGCATATTCAGAAGTCAGTGCTAAATCCCTAACTCTGTTGGTGACCTCCAGTTATTGAGAATAAACTAATACAGCTTTATCTTTAGCATCACCAATACAAGTGCATTAAAGCCAGTCACACTGTTGAAAGAAACACAATGTTATCCAAGGCATGGCTTCTCTTACCATCTCTCCCAGGATTTGGCAATTGGTAATTTTAGTCCCAAACTGCTGACTTTTGCATTTTGATTTGAAAAAGTACATTTACTGGTACTCTTCTGTTGGTTCTGGGTTCCAAGCACATGAACTTTTTTTGTTTCCATCTCCAAAGTAAGAACAACTCTTAAATACATAACAATTTCTTGGTTTCACCTTAAACACCCAATAAGCTCTAAAAATGTTCTAGCAAAATGCTTTTATGCGACTGGAAACCTGTACAAGAGAAAAATATTGCAACTTAAAATATATTTGATACTAGTCTTTCTTCCTAGTGTTTGCTTAGGATTTCTCCAAGACCTATCTTGGTCATTGGAAGTGAAGAACACGATGTAGTGCTCAGTTTTGTTATTGCCTTTTACAGTGGACGTCAGAGCTATTTTAAGGACTGGCAATCCAACCTCCCTCACCTGCTCCTTGCTCAGTGCTTCTGTGTGGCTGCATCATCTCCCCTTTAATTCAGGGTGGAACTTCCATTTGTCTCTTCTCTAACTTTATATTTCAAGTTTTCTCTTCATTTGCCCCATTGTTTCTCAGACAGAGAATTGCAATCTATCTCCAAGGAAGATCGAAATTAGTAAGGGTTATGGAAGTCTTGAGATTGTTAAACGTTTTGTAAAAGTGAAAAATGTGTTGTGAAAAGATAAGCTTTAGTACAACTGTGTTCCAAGCAGCAGCTCAGTTCTTTATTTACACTAGCAACCACTCACCTTTCCTAGAAATAGATGGTTGCCACTAGTGAAATTTTACTCTCTATTCCTTGGCTGGTATGTTCATAGAAAGACAAATGAGCTAAAGCAGGATCATGTTTCTGAAGTTGGGAACAGCAGAACCTGGCTGCTTTCCTCTCTCCAGCTATCAAGGGTTAGGTTGAGATACCCTTCTGTTTCCTAGGATGTTTGCATTTATACTACTAGAAGTGTTTCTTGGTTAGAACAATTCTAGCTTAGCTTTTCTGAAATGTTGGAAGAGTGATGCTCATCTTTTCACTGTACATTCAAATTATTGAACATATTGCTGGCTTACCTTTAGCTCTTCAGAGATGCAAGATGTTGCATTTGGGCAGATGACAGACATGGTAGCAGAGAGCTTTGTGTTTGTCTATCCCTCCCTTGCTAGTTTTGGGGCTGCTCCATAAAATTGCTGTTGCAAAGCAAGATCTTTGCACCTTTGTAGGCAGATTTGCTAGCATAGGGAAGATACGGGTCTATTGGTGTAAGCCTGCTTATCTCAGTGCGTCTGAGTGCGTCACTTACATCCTGGCATGACCTCTCTGTACTGTAAGTCTTGAGTATACAGTCTCTAGATGTTTTATTTATTTTTTTCTCAGACTTCTGAATTGGTTACCTAAGTTTCTCAAAATAAAAGCCTTTAAAAATTAGATAGCTTTACTTTTAGGTAAGAGCAAGTATTTCCAGTTTGTCTACTGGTCATGACTGTTAGTATTGTCTATTTCCTTAAGGCCTAAAATCCATGTGGAATAGCTGAAGTCTGCTCCTTAATTTAGCGCTTTGTTCTTAGCTGCAGTAGTGACGAACTCATTAGAGCTAATGACATCCTATATGAAAGCATTTAGTACTGAGCAAATCTTTGGAAAAAATGGATCAAAGGGAAGTTTCACTTGTCAGTCGATCCCAATTTTTAGAGCATTAACTGATTCGGGTAGTATCTCTTACATGCCATCCTAAATTTATATTCGGTACCAGAAGTGTATCTTCACTAGAAGCAGTAAGAGGTATTGGCCATTAAAAAGTAATATTATATTGTACTAAAAAAGGTTATATGAGGAGCTCCAGATTTAAATGGGAAAAGATAAGCATCCTTTCTTATTCACAGTACTGTAATTAAAAAAAGGAATCTTTCAGTTATAGAACTTCTGCTTGTTCTTTTGCTATCCTGATTGCTGGCATCTATTTGCCATTGTACTCTCTGTGTAATTACTTATGATATAGTATACAACTGACTGTGATTCCAAGATGGTAGGTGGTAGGCGGATAAAGTCTATTAAAAAAAAGCCTCTGCTTTCATGAAGCTTCCTGATCCACAGACGAAAGGCAGAGAAATAGAAAAGTGCGTTCTAAATTCAACATGTTTTAAAGCTTAAGGTTTTTTCACCTATTAAGAGTTCTTTCATCCAGCTCTTTAACAGAGTAAATTAGTTCTGCAAACTCTTGCAAGGGGGTCAGTGATGTATTCGGAAGCCGTACTGTTGAATTAGTGCTTTCATAACTTCCATAAATACTGTTCTTAAAGGAGGACTGGTTTTGAAGCCATGCACATTGAAGCCAAAATTGCTGTGCAACAATGATTCAAAAGAATTCTCAAAAAATACTCTTTCCTTTTCTGTCTCAGCCCTCGGAATTTTCTAGGCCCACTCTATCTCCAGTCTAATTGCAGCAAATAACCATTAGAGTTTGATCTTTATTCTGATGTTTTTACAGGAACAAACTCCTTCCAGATTATTAACCTGGCGTAACGGATCACAATATGGTAACGTGCCCTCGGGCTAGCATCACACTGAGGCAATTGCAATACTAAGTCATTGCAATGTCAAGTCTTGCACAGTGATGAATAGAAATAATATGTCCTGAAAAACGTGTGCACTTTGGATTTAGCACAAAGAATGTATATGGGAAACAGCCATTCTTCTGTTGCTGGCAGTTTTGTACCTATTAAAGGGTATATAAATTTTTGTGTATGAACTGTGTAAAAACTTCAAACAAGAAAAACAACACTGGTGGTTTTTCTCAATATCCAAGCTAATGAAATGATATTTTGGCAGATCTACAAATCCTATTTCCTGTTCGGCTTTTCTCCAATGTTATTTCTAAGGAGGGATGTGAGGGAGTCAGTTAAAATGAAGGGATAACTATTCCAATAGACTGTAGTCACATGATACCAAAGCATTCTCAGTAATGCAGTCATCCTGTTAAAGCATGTAAAAAGTCCTATCGTTATCCTGGCAAACAATACTCAAGCATTCTTTTCTGAACGGTAGCTGTATATTGAGACTCCTTGTTCTGAGGTCCAAATGCCCAGATCTGGTTGGTAATCTGTAGCCTTCTCACTGGCTCCTCCTCCTTCAAACTACATGTGGAAATGATTGTTTGAGTACTCTACAATTTACCTTCACCTTCAGCCTACCTAGTTCTGCCCTAGATTTCTGGGTAGGACACTACTGCTACAAAGTCAGAGTAAGCCAATAGTGTGCTGTCCCAGTGCACAAGCTGCCCTATAGCACTGACGTGTGGCCACTGGGGTGAACATCCTAACCTCCCAATTCAGTTCTGTTTTTACTGATCTCCAGAGGTCCCTTCCAACCTCAACCGTTCTGTGATTTGATAACCAAGTCCTATTTTCAGAACTGGTTTTCATTCTCCATGGAGAAACGCATCAAATCTGCCTTCCAGGTTAATACATTCTAGTAAGGCACTTAAAAGAAAGATGAAGGCTTTTTAAAAAAAGACCTAGCTGCTGTCATTCAGCCGTAGAGACTTATTTTCTCTCTGACTTTAAGGTTAGGTTATTACTAATTCAGTTAAGTCATCCTTAATAAGGCTATATTTGCTAGGTCTAATCCAGCACATATGGAATTTGTAGCAAGACTTGCCTTGAGTTCAGTGGGATGGGATGGGATCCACAAGTGCAAACTTGAGTATATATTCCTCTCCTGGAAGTTTCTGCATCAGTCTGTACTGCCTGTGAAGCCCTAAAGACAACATGTAAGCCCGGTAACATTTATGTAAATAGTCTTGCACAGTTCACTGGAGCTGCTGATGCCTTTTGTATTGTATCATGTATTGAATAGATGTTTGAGCCTTGTGGTTGCCCTCAGCTTTTGGCTCAGAGCAATGGGGTGAGCCTCTTTTTTGCTAGAGAAACACGAAACTCATTGTAAAGAGACCTAGAGCTCTTCCTGAGTTTGCCCAGTTTATTTTTTGGAGCATGATATGATCTCTATATTAAGGGAGTACAGAAATGACTACATATCTGTAATATAATCGCAGCTTTATGAGAGTAGCAGTCTAAGGAAAACTCAACTAGTCCTATTTAGCCAGAGAGAGGAACCTTTGGGCACTCAACATATCCATTCTTTTCTAATAGCTTGTGGACATGTCAAGGTTCTACAAACTTCTGTGATTTTTTGATTTAGAGATTTATTTTTTTTTTTCCGCTTGACAAGTAAAGATAAAATTTTGAGATGGAAGTTCCAGGCTCAATCCTCGCACGCACATACTACCACTGATCTGTCCTGGGACAAGTAACTGAAAGGAGAGGTATTTTCTCTACGTATACCAATCCTGTACACACTGAGCATTTAATGATATATGATGTCCTGGTTTCAGCTGGGAACAACTTTTTAGTTATTGCTAAGTAGTGCTTACACTAATCAAGGACTTTTCAGCTTCCCATGCTCTACCGACTGAGAAGGCTGGAGGAGCACAAGAAGCTGGGAGGGGGCACAGCCAGGACAGCTGACCCAAACTGGCCAAAGGGATATTCCATACCATGGGACGTCATGCTCAGTATATAAACTGGGGAAAGCTGGCCGGGGGGGGCCGTTGC
>NW_008795907.1:2707012-2727693 GCF_000699145.1 Aptenodytes forsteri | reverse complement strand
TGGACTCGATGATCTTAGAGGTCTTTTCCAACCTCAGTGATTCTATGATTATTATTACTATTTTATTTTATTTCAATTATTAAACTGTCTTTATCTCAACCCATGAGTTTTCTCACTTTTACTCTTTTGATTCTCTCCCCCATCTCACTGGGGGGGGGCAGGGGGCGGGGGCAGGATGGAGAGTGAGCGAGTTGCTGTGTAGTGCTCAGTTGCCGCCTGAGGTTAAACCATGACATATGAGCATTGGTTTATAGAAACCCTGCCTTAACCAGTCCATGAAGCAGTTGTAAACTGCATTACTAATGCTTCAGAAGTTCCTCTGCATTCTACCCGTAGAAGGTGACCTCTCTATTGCCCAGGTGATATCTAATAAAAGACTGTATGTAGCACATGTAGAGGCCCAACTAACAAATGTTTTTGGGAGGGGAAAAAGCCCATGGACAAATGAACTTGACATACCTGGAAGACAAAAAGAGTTCTGCTGTTGATCCTTCTATTATGATATGCATTGATGGGTGCACCTCTACTCAGGGAATAGCTTGTACTAGATAGAAAGCTAGCTTTGCAGCAAATCTTGAAGATGTGTTAGGCCACCTTTTCTATACTGAGGAGGAGAATATCTACCTATAACAGGGATAAACCAATTTATACATGTGTGTATTCCTAATATAACAGCTATTAAGTAGCTTCATCAGCTTAGAAAAGCTAAAGTAGCAAACCTACATGATACCTCTACTGAGCAGAAAATTAGCTAATCTCTACAATACCCAGGCTGCCTTCCTTCCCATCTGCTATGCTATTTTGAAAGGAAATAATTCACCGTGTTCTTTCTTCCCTTGCCATAGTGGGGAGGGTTCTAGGAGGGGTGTGTGTATGGCTGTTGCCCAACATGAAAATGAAGGAAAATGGCTTTGAGTTCATCTTATATTTCTCCCTAAATAGCAATCCACATAAAGAAAAAAGGTATTTTTTTAACTGTAAGGGATGGACAGTTATAATAGTATGTGAGTATAATTTCTTTTAGTCTTATTCTCTGTTGTGACTTCATAGCTTTCTATGCAAACCTCCTTTTTGTCCTGTTGAATTGTTACCGCTGTACACCTGGCTAATTCACAATCCCATGCAGTGAGTGGCATTTGCTTTCTGGAATGCTGAGTCATTTCGGGGTCCTTTTAAGGGTGTGAAGACCTAGGCTGTTAGCTTTCTTCTTAATCACTTACCTTTGCTTAAAAGGACTCGATCATCAGCAGTTTGATTAATGTGGACTTGGGTTTCTTTTATATAAGGTAGGTATATCTGTGCATAGATGCTGATCGAGTATGTAGTATTGCTTGCGTCCTTTGAGCACAGAGGAGCTTTAAGTTTGATACATAATATAATGGTATGAAGACAGGGCCTTATAATAAGGCACGGCAACAACTGATGGGGGGGAAAAAAGTTTAGAAAATATGCTGGAAGGAAATATGGCAGATGGGTAACATGAAGTAGATCTAGTACTGAGAGAAAATGTTCTGAAATATTACACTGAAACAGTCTACTTCAAAAGACTGTAATCCCTTGAGGTGGGCTTAATATAAGAGTATACTTTATAGAGTATAAAAACTCTTCTTTAATATTGTGTCTGGGAAACCAAAATACAGGAAATCAGATCAGTGGCTCAGAGCTGTGTTAGACCTTGACCTTTGTGTGAGCTCTGCCTGGCTGTAGGTGTCCAGTACTCTTTCCTCTTCAGAATTGTCTGTGAATTGAAAAGGTCTTGATAGTTTTAGCCTGTATGCAAGCTTGTACAGGGAAGGGTTGAGTGGAATGATGTTTAGCTAAGGCAGCTGTCGCACCCATGTCCAGAATGCATCTAGCTGCTGTTGGTGGTTTCCAGTCCCCTGAAATCCATTTGCTAGGCAACAGGGCTGTCACTTGTGTTCTTCATAACTCTCCAGTTTGGTCTGGGCCACTGGGAAAATGTCAGAAACACCTCGTTTAGGCAGGGCTTTTTGTGAGTCTCTGTGTTGGTGTCATTCTTTCCTGTGAGAGCAAATAGTCTCCAGGTGTTTTTGGTGCAGCAGTCACATGAAGTGAACAGTTAGCAAATGGGAAAAGCCCATTGCTTCACTGCTGCTGCAGGTAGTTCCAGAAGCATCTTCAGCTGTGGAAAGAGACCAAGAGTAACAGCATAACTTTAGCCTGAGATCTGTGGGGAGTCTGTTTTCTAACCTGTGTGTGTCCAGCCTTCTGTGCTGACTTTGGTCTCTTGAATTTTTCACTTAAGTCAATTCTGTACATGTGTCTCCATCTGAGCCTGTAGCATCATAGTTATGCATCTAACAAGATAAAGCACAGCCCATTTACACTTCTTGCCTCTCTTCCTCACCCTTTGTATGACTGTCCTCCTTGGCTCTTTATTTGAAGTGCTGATTTACGTAGATGGTTGCTATTTGGTCTCCTAGAGCTTAGAGGAGTTAGAGGATCTTGGCTCACTGAAAGCTGTAGGACCTGGTCTGCTGTGGGGATTACCTTACATGCCTCTGTTAATGGGAGTGTTTTCTAGACCTTGCAGATCTTCTAATTCCTTGGAAGCTGTGAATCAGAAGGTGCAGGGAGTCAGCTGCTCCTGGGTCCCAGTGAGCTCTTGGCTGAGCTCAGTGATAACCCAGTTCTAATTTACTGCTATTAAGTCAGTTTAGTCAAGTTGATTTTTCCAAGGAAACTTTGGCTATCCTGGAAAATCACTATTCCAAAGGGCTCTTTCTGCTTTTTATGCAGTAATTGTAAATCTCTTGTGAACCAGTGAGAAAAGAGTTCTGTCCTAAAACAGGTGTTATTTCTCCATTGGAGTGACTTTGCAGTTCTCTTCAAAACACTCCACTGGCATTTGTCTTGCTTTGATAGCTCCTGTGGATTCTAGAAAGACAGACACCCTAGGCTAGGATACTGGTTATTGCTTGGCAGTGGCATCATAACTCTGCAAAACTCAGATTGTATGGGAGCTCTGTTCCAGTGGGACCTAAACATTTGATAAAAATCTAATTAAAATGGTGAGGTGAAAATATGGTGTCCTCATGATCGGTAGTACTTTGAGCAGTAGTAAATCAAGAGCTACTTGTGAAGTTGCTATTTTGTCTGAGCAACGGTGGCAGGATTTGTCTTTAACAAGTAGCTGTTGAATAACTGTTACATCAGGAACACACACGTGTATAAATTGTTTTATCCCTGTTACAGTCCTATACTATTACCTGAAATAAACACATTATTGAAGAAAGTTAAAAAAAAAAAAAATTGCACATAGTTTTGCACTGTCTGGGAAATAAGCTTGATATTCAGTCTTGAGTTTCTGAATACTTAAACTGGTACTGTAGGGCATAGGCTCAGAGAATTTTGTTCTTAAACTCTGAATCCGATTTAAATTCCTCACTTGCCATTGATTTTGGTTGAAGGATTTGTTGAATTTGGGCTTCAATTCCAGAAATGTATTTTTTTCCTACCTTTTTTTTTCTTCATAGCTTAAAGAAAATAACTGTAAAACTCTGATCATGAAACTGGGAACAACGTGTTGTCTTCCTGACTGGGGGAGTTCTTGACATCACTGAAGGCTCTCAGCTGGTGGAGTGCCACACTACGCTTTTGGTTTTCATCTGGTAAAGGTCTGGGCCATGTGGTGATCTTTGTGCAAAATGGAGAGATCAGCAGGACTCCAAAGACTTCAAATTATAGTGGCATTAGCAAAATTTCAGTGGAGCACACAACTGTGCACTCTTTCAGCTGACTTCAATAGCTTCTGTACTGAGCGGATGCACATTGTTGAATTCTTCAACTTTTAAACCCTGTTTTAAAGTTCATGTGTCTGAATAACATTATTGGCACCGTGGAACTGTGCACATATAAATTGCAATGCTTGTATTAATTGTGCAGAGACATTCTCTAATTTTTTAACTACATGAAACATCAGTAAAATAAAACCATCTTGTAAGTTAAGCTGAAAAATCAATAAGCAAAGGCTGAAAAGGTTCCTTTTTCTTATCAGCATATCTTTCTGAGGGAATGGAAAGGTAGTGCACAAATCAGATTTTAACAAGACTGACGGTAAAATAGTTTTTCTTGAAACAAGGGCAAACAGTGCTCCTGGACTACCATAATACAAGAAAAAAAAAAAAGATAGTGAAAATGGCATCTTTGCCTAAAATGCTGGCGGTTTCCCCCGTTCATAGGGGAAAAAAAAAATGTCTTCTAATGGTAGGATCTGGAAAACACTTCTATATGTTTTTTATTTTATTATTTTCTATAGAGCCAATAAGAGTTTCTTATGTGGTCTCTTGTAAGGTATCATAATTTCTCTTTCTCTAGGAGCTTAGATTTCTTTCTCTATTCTCACATTCCACTATTCCTGCTAATGTGTTGTGCAGGAAGAATTACATTACATAGCTCTGCCGTGCAGCTGGGACTTCCTGGAGGTTTGCATTTTTAAGGCTTTCCCCATCATACCCTGCAACCAAGGCAGCAAATAAATCTTGCTGGTCACATACTATAGGAGCACATGACATTTGGGGGTGGGGGAGGAATTACTATCTGTGCCCTGTGGAAGCCAGATTGTTTCATGAGCCCCAGCACTGCTCAGTTCTGTACACATTTCAGTGATCTTATTGACATCTCAGAATTTATCCTTGGGAATACTGCTATGTAGTGGGAGGAAAATGAGATGCTGTTAGCAAACTGATAATTGAAAGTAATAAAAGCCTTAAGCAAATGCGTAAAACTCTTCCCAATTATGGTATTTACGGCCTCAAACTGTTATAAAGATATTTATAGGTTCAATGGAAATACAAAACATATGGTATCTTTATCCGGAAATATTCTTTCAGTTATACCCTGCATGGATCTCATAAACATCCCTCTTTCATCTGAAAATTCTTCAGTACATTAGGTAAGAAACATCATTCCATTTTGTAGGGGAATGTGGTAAACAAACATCTTGTTCTAACAGATGTTGAAGTGTGTTTTACAGATTTCAATCAGCAAAAGGAATATTCCATAAGTTTTGGCTCTGGCAGCTCAAAGTACTGCAGCTGTTAGGCCACACATCTTGTATTTTGCTTTTCTAGTTGTTATATTGGAGATTGTGTAGGATCAGCGTATTTTTTCCTGATTTTCATCTGTTGAAGCATAAGCATCTTAATCTGCTTGCTTTGCAATGTGCTGAAACTCTCCTGCTTTGCAAATGTAGCAGGATCATACTTTAATGTTTCCTCTAATAGATCTGTATAAGGAACTTTTGAGAGCACCTTCTCCAGCTTGTTAGTCTCTGGAAATTGTGCTTATAGGAACTGGATTGGCCTCTTCATAATGTGTTGTTGTTTCAAAGCAATCCAGCATTAACTGGGCAAGTGCCTTCCAGAATCTGCAACTGAGGTTTGACCTAAGCCTAGCAGAAAGGAAGAGACTGTAGGAGTATCTGTGAGGGTCAAGTTAAAAGGCAGTTTTTTGCTTCATCTTGACTTTGAGAGAAGCCTGGTCCCAGCCAGTGCAACTGTTGTATCTGTCTCTGCCTTTCCTGAAAGGAGGGGATTAGCAATGACTCAGATCTGTCACTTGGTTGGGAGTGGGGAATATTGTGCAACCTGTTTATTGAGGTGGTTGTTTTCTGAGGTACGATTCATAAACCTTGCACTAGTTTTCTGCATGGGTAGAGAGGGAAGCAGACCTGGGATTTTTTTTATTGCTTTTTTTTTTCTTTTTAAACACCTTGATGGATCTTGGAAGATTCTACCTTGTCTGAGGCACTGTGCCTGCAAGAGTTCCCTGGAGGTCAATTTGTCTCTGTACCTATCTTGATCTTGCAGGAGCTGAATTGTAATGCAATGCACACACTGTATTTGAGCTGTTTAGTGGAAGCCTTAATATTACAGCTCTAGGCTGGAATAGGCATTTTTGCTGAGACCCTTAAGCATGTTGCTGTCAACTTCATTCCAGATATTGCCATTTCTTAAGAAAAGATCCACTCCAGCCTTGCTTGCCATGACTGCAGCTTGATTAAATTAGCCCCTGTTTTGGTAGATCACCTTTCGTGTGCAAAAGTGAGTCTGTCAGACATGCCTCATGTTAAATTGAAATCACTGATTTCTGTTATCTTGTCTTCAAGCTGTATTGGACTTGTTGATTGCAGTTACTTGGAAGTATTGGGCATATTCATCTCTGCCTAAGAGAGTCTGTAGGAGGTTGTCAGCCCATGGGATGGCTAGTGAAAGATCCTTTGGTATTTGCCCCAGGTTTTAAAGCCCTTTTATAAAACTTCCCAAATTTTCTACTTGTTTTCATTTTTAGTGCTACCAGTCTCCCATCTGTCTGCTGGTTTGTCTTGCAATATTCATAGAACACCACTTATTCTGGGATCTGTGAAGTTACAAGACTTCCCTTGAAATTCTTCTTCAGGATCCCTGTTGCCTATAATGCCCGCATACAGTTAAAGTGAGTATCACAAGGTGTAATTTTTTCTTCCTCAGCTCTTTATCTTTCTTCAGTTTATTGTATAATGTGCTAAAGAGCTGTTGTGCATATAGGCAAAGTCTCTGGGGTTTTTTTTGTGTTTTTTTTTGTTTTGGGTAGTTTTTTTTTAAACTGCAGAACAGTGTGAATTGGTACCGTGGTGAAAAATACAATTCTTCTCATCTTCTTGACATTTTCTGGATTCTTGGCATGTCTTACGGGGGCGTCTTTACCTCTAGATCTTAAGTGCAGATCATCTTGTTGCTCCCATTCAAGATGGATGTTCAGAATCTCTTGGCATGGTAATTCTGTTTATTCAAAATGCAAACCACAGAGAAACAATATAATTGGATAGGAAAATATGTTCTCTTAAAGTCAGGGAACACTAGAGGAGCTAATTTTCCTGATTTTCTCTGACACACGCATCACTGATCACTGGATATAAATTATTCAGATGTTAAAAAGATCACAGTTGTAAATATAAAAGGAGTTTGTAGCAATAATCACAACAAACCAATGTTACTAAATTACTGAAACAAATTATTCATGTCATCATCCTGCAATTTTTTCTGTTTGACCTTTAAGCTCTGGCATATGCTTTTCTGTAGAGTGCTGTGGTAGGAGGGGAAGCCATGTTAATCGTGGCTGAGGGTTCTCTCTGGCTCAGGATGCAGAGCAGCACAGTGAGCAGGAGGTATCAGCAGGGCTTATGGCTCTTCGTTAACCTGCGCATGAGTGATTTTTCTAAATCTTCCATTCTCCAAATGTGAACATTGCTTTAAAAACATTTGAAGTGACTTTGGGGAAAGGTAATGGTTGAACTTGAAGTCACACAGTTAAAACACACCCAGAGCGACAAGGAAGAGTATAGAAGGTACTCATGGGATTATTGATCTAGGTATGGAGTGGTGACAAGCACGTGGCTGGTTGGGCTTTGGTACTGTTTGCAGCCTTGCCTGTGGAACTGGTTTAGTTGGCAGAATGTATCTGTACAATGCTGTAAAGCACTGCCAGGCCTTCTGTCCCATCTGCCTGCTCTGTGCTGTGTGGACTATGCAGAAGAGACTGTGGAGTCTGGAAGGAGAAGGAAACGTTGATGCAAGAGCTCTGTTTCTGAGCAGATAGACTGAGTGTCCTGTAAAGATCTTGGGATGCACTTAGAACTTAATAATGCACAGGATAAAAGTCAAATTTTCTTCTAATTGACCCATTGGGAAGAATAAATTTATCCTTATAACAGGTGAGAGCCATCTTTCCTTGTTCATGCTTACTAAGGCCCTACTGCTAAGTAGTCAAGCAGCATGTTACTTGACTTTTTCAGAGTGAAAAAGTCCCCCAGTCCCCCATAGAGACAGTTTTGTGGAGCGGATGTTGATGGATGCAGCTTCAGCATTTCACCTTTTATGTGTGAATTAGTGCTACAGAAAAATGGGGACGGGTGTTATTGCTCACATTTGGTTGCTGCTACTTCCAGTAGTGCAGAGCTTTTGTAATGCTAGTCCAGGCAACTATCTTACAGGCTGGGCGGCAAGCAGGTGGTACCTGAAAAGGCCTGATGGGATTCTCTTCCAAGATTTGATTGAAGTAGCATAGTCTTGGGAGATATGTTATTCCATATATGTGAAACCCCATTGGGAAGCCTGAAAACTTCTGAGTTTTTGTTGCCCTATTTGTGGTTCACCTTATGAACAGCTAAATACAAGCATGATGTCAACAGGCTGAGTATCCACCTTAATTTAGAGCAGCAAATTACTAAGCCAGATAGGCGCTGATGTTCATTTGAGAAAGCAAAAGTTCTATACATGGAGAAACTGGGGAAACAACACTAAGCATCAAAATAACAATTACCCTTTCTGTTAGAGAACTTTCTGCATTAAGTTCATTGACAAGCAGGAGACCCGTGTTAGGTCCTGGCATAAGCTATTATCTCAGGTCAACTGCCACGTCTTCTGGAGGTGTTGCAGAACTGTGTAGCCACTTTTGGGAAAGAGGAAGAATGTCTTTAGGGTGCCAACACTTGAAAGTATACTGTGATTTCAACATCAACATTTTTTTAGGATGAGAGGAAATGGCCTCAAGTTGCGCCAGGGAAGGTTTAGATTGGACGTGAGGAAATATTTATTTACTGAAAGAGTGGTTAAACATTGGAACAGGCTGCCCAGGGAAGTGGTTGAGTCCCCATCCCTGGAAGTATTTAAAAGACGTGTAGATGAGGCGCTTAGGGACATGGTTTACTGGGCATGGTGGTGTTGGGTCGATGGTTGGACTCGATGATCTTAGAGGTCTTTTCCAACCTTAATGATTCTATGATTCTATAATTCTATTATCTACAGACTGGTTGCTAGATAAGTGGCAGACAGAGCTCTTCTGCTCTATAAGAAGGCATCCACTGCTGCACTTATCTATGGAAGAGGATAGGCTAGCATCACCCTGAATCTCGAGCAATGTGCAGTAATTGTTACAAAAACAAATCCTTGAAAAATCTCTTGTTCTTGACAGTTTCCACTAAGTTGTTCCTACAGTGCAAGCACATGAAATTTTGCCTCAGAATCCCATGGCATGCTTTGGTCAGTTTAAGTGAATAAGGCAGCTATCTCGTGGATGTGCAGCATCTGTTCTGGGCTGCTGAACTAAGCAAATAACAAGGTTGAGAGCAAGTCCTTCCTCGCTCTCATTCCAAAACATTTAGTGGTATTGCACCAAGTATTGATTTGGCCCATTTTAATCTAAGAGCAGAACTCCTGCCAAAATTGACGATAAGCATGACAGCCGTTACACTGATTTATCAAAGTAAAAGGGGAGTTGCATTAGAAATTTTGGCATCTAACATAGTGCATACATGGCATTTCCATCAGCAAAAAAATGAGCAGGTTGATTTATAACAGATAACTCCAATAATTTCTGAATTTCCATATTAATAGGAAAGTGATACTTCCATTTGTGCTATTATCCCCATATGTGCCATCTTCTTATAAATATGGAAATTTGGTAATTATCTGTAGAACTACTTTATTTTCAGATTATACCATAGAACTTAATGAATGGAATTTTTATTCTTTGTACTATCATATTTTTTGAAGTGTTTTATTTGGTCTGGTTTACTGTATTGAAAGGTAAACTCCGTTTAGCCATGTTTGATAGCATGTCTAAAACTAAATGGCTGCTAACTAGTTAAGTTTCCTTTAACGAAAAGCACAGAACTGAGCCATACTTAGATTAGATGCTATTGATTTGTTACAGTGAATAAAACTAGGACTAAAACTATACTTCAGCACTGTTATGTGGAGATGATAAGGTAAATATTAACACCTGCGTGAATGAATCCTTCATACATGTTAGTGATCTTCCAGGAATGTAGTAGTGCTAGCCATAGGTAAGGACTAAAGCTGGAAATATCAGGCAGAACACATTAGTACTTGATGGATAATACAGTATCTTGAAAAAGAAGCAGTGTATGGGGTTGACGTGGTTCAGAATGAAAATTGTACTGCCAGGGGTTTGATTACACTCGATCCATATAATTACACAGCTTTTAAACTGTGAGCAGTCTTAATATCAGAGTCATCCTGTAGTTTTGGGAGTACTAGCCAGGCGATACTCAGCTGTTTTTCATTGCCACATGTCTCCTTTGAGTCATTTTTTTCAGTACTGATGCAATAAAAAGCAGGATGAAAGCTATGGATATGGGACATTTCTAATGAAAAAGCGAACTTTTTTTCCCCTATTACAAAAGACATCACAGCAGGTTATCTGTTGATGGGGCTTTCCACAATGGAGTTCTTCTGAACTAAGTCAGCCAGTGAAAATTGGCCATATGAAAGTTCTTATTTCTGTAAAGGTGCCTACACCTTAGGAGTCATGGTTCTGTGTCTTCAATTGTGTATCTAGGAGCTTTCACGTTGAGAAGTTAAAACTTCCTCCTAGGTATCTCATGCTGATTTCTAAGTAAAATGTTCAGTTCAGGGGAAATAAATTTCAGAGGTAAGCACTATTTACCAGGAGAGGCCTTTTTCCTTGGGAGCAAAATACCTTACGAAAACTTGGTTTTGGTGCTTTCAAATGACCTTTGTATTCTGTGGTGTTAACTAGAAGTTAAACACTTTATGCTGCCCTATATTTATGTGAAAGATTAGAAATCTGTGTATCACAGAATTGTTTCACCTGAAAAGTGGATCTGTACAAGGTGTGAATGCCTTTTTCTCCATCTTAATCATGAGAGATTTATGATGAGGTCCCTACGCACTTTTCTTGTTGCAAGTATTGCTAGAAGGTTAAGTGATAGTCCATTTCATATTATGCCTGTATTGCGTGCGAATTGATAGGAGAAGAGCTGAGGCACTGAGTTTAGTATACCTTGTTCAAAATTTGGAGCAAGTGTCTTAACACACTTGGCGGGGGGAAAAACCTACATTTTTGTGAATCTATTGCATGAAGAAAAGTGTTTGTGTACAGATACAGATAGCAGAGGCTGAGTGTACAGTATGGATAAGCTGTGACTGGGATGGCCTTTGTGGTGATAAACACAGAGGAAATAGATTGTCAGATGTAGACATTGTGTTAATAAGGAAAACAGTTTAGAATAGGAACTGGCATCTCTAAGTATATGAATGTAGTCATGGTCCAAAGTTAATTATCAAAGCATTGATTTTCACCTGAATGAAAATGGTACCAATCTGAATGTTGTAAAGATGTGGCTTTCTCAGAATGTTCTTTCTGCACCACCTGTAAGATGTGCGCTATGGGTTTTTTGTCCTTGTGTAGTTGAAAAATCACACGCTCTTTGAGCTGTGAATACTGTTGTTGGATGAAGCCACATTTGTAATGTCAAGGACTGAAACTATGCTCATTTGCAGCACTAGCCACTCTGATCATCAAAATGATTTCATCAGCCTTACTTCAGAAAACAAATGATGTTTGATTTAGCTGGGCAAAGTGATTTCAGAACTGGCTTCAGAAATCTTTTTGTAGCTTGACAGTTGGTCTGCAACAGATGAAACAGAGTAAACAGTCTATCATAGTTGAAATTGGAAGCAGGCACCTTGAAGCATATCTTGAATGTGCTTCTGTTACGTATGGAATTATAAAAGTTAGAAGATTTTTTTGAATGCTTCTGTGGCCTTCCTGTTAAAATGTTAACGTAATCTTGGGCACTGGAAAATCAAGAGCTTGGATGCAATGATGCTTACAAAATTCTCTTGGATTTGAGTACTGCAGCTGATGCCCTGTTATGTTTTTAAGGAATCTGTCTTCCTTTGAAGCTCAGCCACTTTTGTAACCATCAGTTAATATTGCCTATGCACCTGAATAGCAGTCCATGAAAGTCATTCTTTCCATCCTATTCAATTGTCTTTCAGTCAGGCTCAGGACATCTTTGAGGAGCTGAGTGTCTCAGCTGTGAGGCAGATCTTTTGTCTCACATAAATTCTCAGAGCGAGTAAATGGGGAAAATGGGAGGACTGTTGAATGCATTCAGTTTCCTAACATGATGTTGTCCACTACCATGCACTATTGCTTTTCACTGCCTCCTTCTAGAGATAACAATGTTTTTAGTCTTTGAATTTATGGAGTCGAATTCTTTTTTTACAGCTGCTCAGCCTCCAACTGGCTCTTCAAATAGAAGTGCTTTGCATGTTTCTTCCATTTTTACTCTCTGCTTGCAGAAGAATCTGTCCGCAGGTCATAGATGACCCTATCTGAACTTGATTTCTGGGTGCATGTGGTGCTACTTCGTCTGGCTACATAGTAAGTTTTTCCTGCAAGTCAGCATTCACAGCTACTTAGTATGTTGATTTCCTTCTTGGACTCCATGTTAAGATGACTGCATGGTGTGGGTTGAAGGCAGTAGGTTAAGAGTTTTTCCAGCTGGAGGTGCTTCTGACATCTTAGGCTGAGAAAAAGAACATTCACTAATTACCTGGCAGCTTCAGTTTTCTCACTGATTTTAGTGAAGTTCACATATTGCTACTCAGCTCGGTCATTCAGTAAGCCATTGGACATTTTGGGCTGGGGAGTTCCTTTCCTTTGGGAATGATTAAATGTAGCTGTTTGGAAGGAGACAGGAAAGACTAAAGCAGCACTCTTAAGTCTCTTGTGCACTGGATAAATAAATAGGTATTCAAAGGGACTACTCTGGACTTATGGCAAAACTGCCCCTCTTCTGAAGATAACTTTTAAGCTGGTAACAGGGCAGTGGGCCCCAGTTCACACAGTCTCTGTAGCTCTGGCTTCCCTAAAGCTGCACTGCCTTTCAACATGTGAGGCTGGGACTCCAGGGATAAGTCTGCGTGGCTGGACTTAGAGACAGGGCTTGTTGGTGGCTCTGTGCCAAAGTTGGTATTGCTGTGCTGCTCCTGGTGGTAGTAATCTCATGCAAAATTGGCTTGTGTCTCTACAGTACATTGTACAAAGTCACGAGATGGGACAGGCATTCAGGGAATTGCTTGAGAAAATAAAAGGTGAAGGGCAACAGTTGTTTAAGTATGCTGTTTCAACACCTCAGTTGATGGAAATTGGCCTTCTCTGCAGAATTCATTAGAATAAAGCCTTTTTCTGCCAGCTGAGAATCTGGTCTGGTACACCTGTGGTTGATTTTCAACTTCAATTCAAACTAAAGAAAATATGGTTCCTAGAAACTAGGACTCTTCCTCCTTATTGCCAGTGATTCCATATGCTTTTTTGTTCCTTGCAAAAAACCTGGAATAGATTGCAGTAGGATGCATACAGTTCAACTGAACACGGCATTCTTTTGCTTTGTCATGCTGGCCTTGCTTTTGATACAAAGCTTTCTGCTTTTGTCCTCCCATCTCGGATTTATGTTGGCTCCTGCTAATGAGACTTAAAAGGAATAAGAACTGACCTCAAATTAAGACTGGGCTATTCCTGCAGAGCCATCCAAACCATTTATAATATTGATCAGTTAAGCCCCATGAATTCTTCAAGTCAATCAATGATGTGAACTGACAAGTTAAATTATTACAGTGAAAGCCCTGCTGTGCTAACTTAATTTATGTTTCAGGGCCTCAAAACAGATTTTTATCAGTGTAGTTTTTTGTTTTTTTTTCTTTTTTAAGACTGCAGTGAAAATGTTCTTTTTGAAAAACAGTGTTTCCTGTGAGGATGCATCACATCAAGTCAGTTGTCCAGTGGAACTAGAAATAATGCTGCTTTTATTTTAAATTCAATAAAATAGGCATCTGGAGCTATAAAAACTTCTTACACGTTGTGTGGCCCTGGGAAGATAAAGACAATTTGTATTTGTATTGTATTAGCTTACCGGACTTGAGGTATTTAGTTTAGGGGCATGCTTCTGTTATATGAATGATAAATTGGAGAGAAAAGCCACATATGGAAGAGACACAAAGTAAAACTTGTGGATTCTGATGGTTACAGCCCTGGGAAAGAAGAGGGAAAATGTCTTCTGCAGTGCTGCAGTCAGGTCTCCATTCCTCACAAAGAGCACCAGGGCTCGAAGCCATGGAAATAATGCTGGAATGCTGTGCCTAGCTGCTCAGGCCTTAAGTGTGTGACACAGTTGTGTATTCACAAAGCAACGTAAAAGGAGGTTTGGTGTCATGGCAATGAAGCTGATGACAGCCTGAAAGAGTGGAAAATAAAATGAAGACTTTTGTCTCTCCACTGTATACTCATGTAAGCCCTCAAGTGAAATCGCTTAAGAAGAAAATCTGCTGCCTTACAGAAAAGGAGGAAAAACTAGTTTTGGCAGGCTTCCTTTACATATAGTTTGCCCTAGTGCATTACTGCATAATGTCTTCCTGCTGTTGTGTTCCATTTTTTGAACAAAGAAGTGACTTTTAAATGGTGCCTGTGAATGTATTTATAGGGAACGAGTGTTAAAAATAGTGATAGAAAAAACTCTAAACTGATAGTGGATTCTGGGTATTTGGGTAAGGAACAAGGGCTCCATCCATGACACATGCTTTCCTTGCCATCTCTACATGTGGACTGAGCAGCAATAATCTGCGGCTCTGGGCTGGGTATTAGTATTTGGGGGTTGCTGGACCATGGAACACTGTCAGGTAGAGGTCATTCCAGCTATTCCAAAGACTAAACAGTCATTAATTAAATGATTAATAGCACAGCAGAATGAAGTGCTAGATCTGAGCCATTAGTAGTTAGGACTGACTTGCTTCACTCCTCATTCTCTTTTGGTTTCACTAATTTCATATTTATTAGTTTTTTCTCAAATGAAAGAGATCTGTAACTTCATGTTTAATTACTTAAATTTTGTTGTCTTGGCAGATGGTCCTTCCCAAAATGCAAATACCTAAAATTTGTCAAAGGGCAAGATTTTTACGTTAAGGTATGAGTCAGTGACACTGATTTGCAAGAACCCTGGGAATTAAATCCTAGTTTGTCACTTAAAGAAAAGCAAAGATCCCTTAAGTTTTCAAGGACATTGTCTTGCAGTGTAATCAGCATCCTTACAGTCCCCTTCACATGCATCTTTGTAGGTGAAGTGTCCAGCCCTTCACCAACAAATGCTGTTAAGCTGAAGTGCAGGGGGAAGGAGCCTGCTGTACCAGCTGCAAACCCATACTGTCTATCAGCAGTGATGCTTGAACATTCTGTCCAAATTTCAAAGTCTCTTAAGAAAGTGAAGTGGATATTTTTCAATTGCAGTCTTCCCAGTATATGCACCTTATTTTCTTGATTTTTTTTTCTGCTTTAATTGTTGTCCTTAACAGTGTAATTATCCATGTTCATGATCTACACACACACTACCCTTTCATTGTTACATTTTTCCATTGAGCTGTTAGTATTGGGCAGACTGTGCACTTATATGGACACTTATATAACCTGTCACTCTAACAGTGTGCTTGGATAGCTGTCCAGACTATCAAAGGATCTTTTAGAGTTGTTTTCAGTTTCTTATTTATGTTTTCTTTTTGCACTTTGACTTTCAGGACACAAGCAAAGAAATGGGATCAGCTGCAGTCTGCCCGCAGTCAACTTGCAACTGCTGAGTTGTTCAAAACAATACATATACCGTATGTATTTTTAGTTTTTTTTATCAGACAGCCAAAAAGTTTTGCTCTGATTTTTACCCCTACATGCTTGAAGATAGTACTGTATTCATTTTGTTTGAAAGAAAATTTATCTGTAATGGAGATTTTTCTCCTGACTGTAGTGCTTCCATAGTGCCTTAGGCTGTTCAAGCAAAGGTATAAAACAGGGCAGCATGAGCAAAGCAGTGGAAAAAACAGAGCCAGTCATGGCCTTGACCTGATTCATTGCAGTGAGGTGCTGTAATACGGTAGGCCAATCAAGGTCCCTGCAATGCTGTGGTACGCTATGGGGCAAGATAAAGACAAACTAGTGATGTTGGAAAGGATGTGTGCCAGGGTCTCCCAGACTCCTGAGTATGGACTGTTTGAGAGTGGAGGGAGAGTGTTGGTGTACCAAGGGCAGTGTGCCTATATATTTGTATATATCTTTTTCTTTAACTAAGCAAGACTTCCTGTAGAGGCATCTTACTGTTTATAGGGGCAACTTTCAGTGCAACTCTGTAAAATAGCGAGCAGCATATATAAACAAACCTATCACAATTTATAGTGAGTCATTGGCACTAAATATAGAGCATTTATTTTACTGCTTCTGGCTGATGCTGAGCTAAATTTGGAAGACAGAATAGACAATTCCAGTTCTTAACGTGAGTGCTGTGCTCTTTTTAGGTATCTGAACCACCACTTGCCTCTTTTGCTTGGAAACTGTGGCTTTTGTGTCACCTTAGTTTAGTTTTCTTCTTCATTCCCCAGTCATTAACAGAGGTTCAGTGAATAGTACACATCACAGGCTGTGAGACACTCACTTGATGTTATTGCTTTTGAGTCACTGGCCGCAGTTACTCTTCTCTCCTCCTTTCAGAAATGTTACCTGTTCCTTACATTGCCCATAGCCTCCCTCTTCCCAAGACACTGAGGCAGATTTCGGGCAGCATCTACCTGACTGGGTTCCTGACTGACCCTGGGTTTGCTCCCATCTTTTCATGTTCTGGGTGCTGAACTAATGTGTCTGGCTGTTCAGGCCATCACCAGGGTGTCCCAGAGTAGGAGTTGCAACAGACTCCTGAAGACCTTTTTCCAGTGATCTCTCCAGAGGGGAATTCTTCCAGACAGAAGACTTCCTGTCACCTACAAGGGCTTTTGCTCACCAAAAATCACTTGAATGAATCCTTGGAGGCTAGCACCAACTTGCTTCAGCTGATTATTAAAAGCATGTTATTTCAAAAATATGCTTTCCTTCCACATGCTGCTCTCATCCCAGCTGCATCCAGATACCTTCACGTTATTGGATATTGTCTCTGGTCCTGTCAGTCACACCTCGTATCAGACCTCACTAAGCCCTGATGAAATTGAGGCTAGTCTAGCCATTGGGGAGCAGAGTCCCATGGCAGTAAAGATGCGGTACTTTATTCTGCATTTTAATACTTTCTGTGAACATGGCCCTTAGTGACTGCAGGTTCTAGTCAAGGAGGCGGTATCTTCTGCCTCTCAGTTCTTTGCATATGGCAGCAGCCATGAAAATATGCTTTTGTAGCAGCTGTACTAGAATGCCTAACAATGTCCGAGCTACATCAGACTTGGAGGTGCCTCAGGCATCAGCTTCAAACCACAGAACTGACGGGACAAGTGGCTCAGTGGGAATCACTGCTGTTACTGTGATCTGTTACTTTCCTGCAGAGAGATGATGTTTGACAAAGGTTCTGCTATTCAATTATCCTGTTTTCCCCAAGTATTCCCATTTGAAACAAATGGTAACTGATTAAACTGAAGAGCTAAATCAACTCAAAACATATATTCCCATTCCTTCATTGCCTGCTTTAACTAAAGTTGGTCCTAAGCATTCTGGAAAATGCCTATAAACTCCTATCAAGACCATGCCTTCCCAGTAATAGTGAGTTGGTTTCGGTTTCTGTGAGCACATTTCATTGATTAAAAATTGTGTCCCTACAAAAAAAATGTTGAGTGGGACAGTGCAATGAACTCCCTATGAGCTGATAGGACCCATTTATGTTTGGGCTTGCAGAGAGCATACACATTGATGGAAGGTAGACCAACACCATTTAGTTCAGTCTCACTTGTCATCACTGCATTGTACCCTTTCTCACACTGAAGACTTCCTTGAAAAAATTCTTCCTCTGACTTTTCAAAGGGTGTCTGCTAGGTAGTGCTTTGAGACTTTCCTGCTGTCACAACTGCGTTCAACAGACCTTTCAGAAAACTGAAAGAACAAATGTGTTTGGGAGGAGCTTATTTTAACTGCTTCCTTTGAAAAGTTTTTAAATGTTGCTTTTAGTGCTTAGCTCCCTAAGGTCAAATTTTCTTCTCTTCCCTTGGGAAAAAATGGCCAAATAAGGAGAACAGGCGGGTGGATAAATTGGTCCCACCAACAGTCTCCTCTTTCTTAACTCCAGCATTTGTCATTAAGCTAACTCACCAGTTCCTGCTGCCCTTATATTGCTTATGCTGAGAGCACTTGATAGCACAATCTCTAGGCATTAAATTCCAGGTATTTCTACACCTTTTTCCTGAGGCTTCTGCCATCTTAGAGAAATGTCAGTTCAGTTATACCTTCTGCCAGCTCCTATCTATCATGGATAACCCCCCCCCCAGTGGGCCGTTATAAGATCGTTTCCCATGATATCCTTCCCAGTGACATTTTACATGCATACTATTTTCCCCAAATGAGTTTGCTGCATGCTAAATTTCATGGTAGAATGAATCTCTGCAGCTGAACTGGTACATTAAGCTGGGAAAGTGGTGTGTTATAAGGAAAATGCTTTAAGGTACACTCCTAACAGATGATTTTAACTGGTGTTATGACTGGGTGCTGCTATCTTTCTGTTCACAATTTACAATACAAAGGTCTTTTGGTCCTGCAATCCTTAACCACATAGGAAAGAGACAACTAATTTGCATGGGTAATCTTATGAAAGCCACCTTTGTAATTAAGTGCAAACTGTGATTCAATCCACTGCCAGTATATTATGCCACTTCGATAAACTTTCATTTCATTATTGAAAGTCAAGATTCCCTTATTAAACTTTTCTATTAAAACAGAATGTGAAGAAGCTTCCAAAATCCACATTGCTTCTGCTATGTCACTTTTATTCTAATGTAATGTAAATAGACAAATAAGATATCCCATTATGTTAGCCTAAGGGTGTTAAACATGCCCTTGAAACCAAAGACAAAATAAAGCATAATTAAAAATCTCATAGCAAGACAGCCCTATGGCACAGCTTCCATTCCTGGCAATGTGAAGCAAGGTATTGAAGACTGAAGGGCTATTAGGAGGCTGAGAAAATCTTTAGCAAACCGCCTATGGGTATAATACGTTCCTGGGCTGTGAGCTGGGCTTAGCTCACTATGAGATAGTGTAATAGACAGCAAATCTCTCTCTACAGCTGAGCAGCTTGCTGTCAGCCATAACCTTGAGACAGGACTGCAGCACTTTAGGTTGCCTAGGAAGCTTTATCCTTAGGCTTTCTGTACCTTGACAACCTAAGGAGGAGGAGGTATTTCAGTGGGACTGTGCTTATCAGCTGGAACAGAGAGACTTCAGTAATGATCTGGTCTTCACCTGAGGTGGTATGCTGAGCAGTCCTGGTGCTCTTATGAAACACTTGAGAGAAAGCTGTAACAGTTTCATGCAGCAGCATGTCAGATAGCCCTCTCCACCCGTCTTCACAGGGGACCACTGGCCCTCCAGGCAGACCACTTACAAATCAGAGAGCAATAAGAGAATATCTGTGATGCAGGACAATGCAACTCACCTGAGACTTGTTTAGAGATCTAAGCAATGCATGGCCTGCATCATACAGTGCAGTGCCAAACAGGGAGGCAACCTTAATTCCTGGAAGCATTATGATTGCGTTAGTGAAATGCTACAGTGGGTTTAATTACGCCTTAGGTGTCCTCTCTGCGTCTTAATTTACTTGAGGTGTCAAACTGCCAGCGCTTGCAAGAGCAGAATCAGCTCAGTGCACAGGACGTTACTGCCTTGGTGTCAAACTTCTGCCCTGCCAGCATCGTGTTGGGGTCTACACTGTGACCAACTGAAGCATGCCAGGCACAGACACCACTCTCAATTTGAAGGCAGGTAAACAAGAGTTTTCAGCTGGTAACTTGTGTCAGTGACTTATTACTCATACTGTTGGAATATATTGTGTCCTCTTTGGACTCAGCTTCCCTTCCCCTGCTTTGCCACTGTTATTTTCCTCCACTGAACGGCTTTTAACTTAGTGCTTGATGTGTTGTTGTAGGCATGGTATTGATATGTTGCTGTCAACTTCCTCTGAGTGTCTTTGGTAGGCTGCGAGTATTGCAGTGTAGCACTTTACATACCTTATTTACTCTCCCCCCGCCCTTAATTTTTGTCCCATTTTGATGCTTTTTCTGTCTTTCAGACAAACTCATCCTTTTGATCACGGAATTGTAATCTTTGGATTATAGTAATCACTTAGAGGTCTGAGTTTGCCTTGTGCTTGTATGTTCTCTCTTTATCTTTGCACTAATTTTTTTTTCTTCAGCTTTGAAAAATGCACCTTTGAAGTACTGAGCGAATATACTGGGAACAGTCCTCAGTCCATGTTGAATGATATGATATCCTCATTTTTCCAGAGGCAATGACCAGTTTGTCTAATTTCTATCAAACAGTTCCAAATACTTGGCATATCTTTTTGTGAAAGAAAATGTTTTCTGATACTTGTTATTTTTTAATCTTTAGGTGGCTACACATTTTCTCTGGAATTGAAGTTCTCAATATATTAAGTTTCATTTTTACACATTAGCAAAACAATTAAGGAGGCATTTCAACTAAGTGGATTGATTAGATATTATGAATCTCACTAGTATTTTTTTGTGGCCTTTGGTAATTCTTTTACTGACTCATAAGCTATTAAGATCCTTGTGTTTCTCTGTAGAACTGTATGGATAAGAACAGTTCTGTGCCACGTATTGGTATTACAAAAATCTCTAAATTTGGAAATGAAAGGCAAAAGATTTAAAGTGCCCTTTGAAGGTGGATAGTCTTAGTTGTGGGACAGCCTGTTACTTTCACGTACCTGGAAGCACGCGAATCGGTGCCCATCCACATAGAATCATAGAACCATTAAGGTTGGAAAAGACCTCTAAGATCATCGAGTCCAACCGTCGACCCAACACCACCATGCCCACTAAACCATG
>NW_008795907.1:2682123-2702521 GCF_000699145.1 Aptenodytes forsteri | reverse complement strand
GGGTACAATGGGTTTTAAACTGCCGCCGTCCCTCCTGTCCCCGCCCACGCCGAGTCAGGGCTGCCGCTCGTCAGGAGCTCCCTCCCCCGGCTCGGGGAAGGGGTACACTGGGTTTTAAACTCACATGGTGGGCTCTGGCAGAGATGTGGATCGTTACAGCACTTATTCATACCGTTTAACTAGTCTTGGCTGATAACTAGTGATTAGGACTAGTCAGGTGCTTTAAAGCATTTTCCCTGCCTTTCATATCTCTAAAAGAAGAGAGACACTGCATTCTTTTTTCTTACCCCTGTATTGCTTCTGCTTATTAAAGCTAGTGCAATTGAAGGATGATTATTTGATCCTAGTGGAGAATCTCTACTGTGCTATATTTCCCTGTGGCTGCCAGGAAAGACCAGCCTCGAGTGGCTGGAAGCTGGGCAAAGCTGAGGACAGACAATAGGAGAGAAGCTGATGTGGTGGGTATTGTGGGTGTTGGTCCAAGGTCTGAGATGTAATTGGAATTTTCTCATACTGTAAAACGGAAGCACAGATATTTCCAAGGATGACAGAGCAGCTTCTTGGGGTTCTTTAAAATATTTTTCTACCAAATGAACTTGCTCTCTTCTGAGGACTTGACTAAAAGAACAGATAATTTTATATCCTAGAAATCAAAAAATATTCTGCTTAAAGCTTGTTTGTTGGCACAACTCTAAAAGCAGCAATTAAAATTAGTGTAATATGTTGGGGGAAAACTCCAGTCTTGCTGCTCATGATCAAGCTTTAATTCATCCTTTCCTGTATTGAAGAGGTGGGACCTGTCCTAGATTGATTGTTTCCATTCTAAATGTTATGGAATTATTAAGCAACGCTTCAGAGTGCACTGAATTTATGGCCATTATTTTCCAATGAATTCTGGTTGAACTGACACCTTTAATCAATTCTACCTTTCAGAAGTATAAATAGGAAGGAGAAATAAATAAATAATGCTTTGGCCACAAGGCAGTGCAACATTTGGAAATGAAGCTTGAAATGTCCAACTGAGTTGCATTAATGAAATATTAGGTCTCAAGTTTGTAACCCTGGGTGGGATGTCATGGAACCCAGTGTTGGCATGTGGAGATTGTCTTGGAGATTTCCTTTAATCTTCTGAGCTGGCAGGGTATGAAAGATTAAAATGCACTGGATCTATCAGACTTGCCACCTCTAGTTCAGGCTAGTTATTAATGTGCTATGTGGACAGCAATACTTTATTAATTGTATTGCTGGCCAGTGATCAATGTGACAAGCTTAGCAAAGAGCACAGTTATTCATCAGAGAGTTGTCAAGAAGTAATTGCCCTCATATGCATTAGAATATGCTAGTGTGAGAAGCAGAATGGACGTGCTTTTATCATTTTTAGGTGCAGGTCTGTTGGTGTCAACAAAATTAAAATCTGCTAAGGTACTAGTAAATAAATAAATTGGAGAGGAAATAATTTTCTCTGACACAATCATACCACTACAAAGTAAGACGAAGTGTCATACTTTAATGGCATTTATATTTTAAAGTTTTAAAATTTTTTTCAACAAAGTCTTTTCTGTATACAGTATTTGTTATCAGTTACACTTTTGTAAGGACAGGCACGTGGTTTGCAGCTCTTTCCTTATAAAGAAAAGTGGAATAGGTGAAATGTAATTTTGCTGAAAACTGTTCTTTAAATTATAAAACGTACAGTGGCACAGCTATTGTTACATGCAGAATATATTTAGATCTACCATGACATTCTTTCACCTTTTATGGGAAAGCACATTGCTAATAAAATATCAATGCTTTTCTTTCTGCAGAGGTGAAGACTTACACTTTTCACTAAAGACTGCTATTTTAAGGATTGTCAAAAGCACTGGGGAAGTGACAAAGGTAAGGCTGAATTTGTAATCCCTGTCCTGGTACCTGCTGTACCTGACAATATTAAACTTTCTCACATGATATGTTTTTCCCATCATCCTAGATAACCTCATACTTCAGCTGTGGTGCTAACACATGAAGTGAAGTCTGCTGGATGCTGTGCTGGTTTGCACATGTGTGTGCAAGTGGTTATCATTGACCTCAGTGAGAATGGCAGGTGCTCATCTCCATTGGGTTTAAGAGGGTGAAGGAATTGTGCAGCCTTCATATAGAACTTAATCCAGCCAAACACAATAGTAGCGTGTGCTTAATGTAATACCTCGTTGAAGTCCCCTTTCGGCTCAGTACTGGCCTGGCACCCGAATGTGGATATAGAATCCTAATAATGAGTGCTATGGCTTACATACTTCAGGCTGAGTCTGACCTTAGTTTTTAGCTTCTTGTCTTGTGAATGCCTTGCTCTATAACATCAATTTTCATGGAGCTTTGTATTTCAATTTTTATTTATACATGCACAAACTGGACTCGCACTATAGACTGCACACTATCTGTGTTTTGCTTTGCTTTTACTCTGTTTACATTGTTTCTGTGGGTTTCTGAGAACCCATTGAAGGGAAGGCCTGTAGAGAACCTATCCCAGAAGGTAACATTTCAGAATATAGCTGAGGCTAAACCTGACTGTAATGATTGTTTATTTATCATGCACCTAAACAATGATGTATTAGGCTGATTCTCCAGGACTGTCAGTCTAACAGATTTCAGATTGCTAAACTCACTAAAAGTAATAATGGATTGAGGCCAGAGATGGACAGAATTCTGGGATAAGGTAGGATTTCATTGGAAAATAGAGCACTTTGGTAGGAAAGGATGAGCAAAGGGACAAATCAGTATCTAGGTTATTAAAAGGAAAGCTGGCAATGTATATAGTTTAGATTTGCTCATGATAGTCCGTAGCCTGTGTGATAATGAGATCTGTTTAGAATGGATTTCCTTGGCATTCAACAGCATAGTTCTTAATGATCTCATCTGGAAGTTCTGCTTCTGCCTTGCCAGTCAAAATGATCTCATCTAAATATTAAGGAAAGTGCTGATAGTAGAGACTACTTTATCACACTCCTAATGCATGCTACTAAGATAAGAGAAATAAAATATTCTTAAAGTAGGTATGAGAGATTCTTTGTCCAATTTCAAACCCACACAAACAGACAAGGGTGAAAAATGTGATATGACTTTAAACATCATTAGTGTGATCAGCTTAGAAAGAAAATGAGCGGTGAATGTACAGTGGGAGAAAGGGGAATTCAATTATGGAGCACACTGAAGCAGCAAGTAAAGGACTGTTTAAGCATTTTTCTGCAGTGTCTAGTAAGATGAGGCCATGTCTCTGATGGAAACGCTCTCATGCTTCACAGTGTAAGTGCGTATCTTTATTGTACATGATACAAGGCAGCCAGCGTTTTATTACTGACTCACAGAGCAAACTCAGCCTTTGACAAAAATCTTTATCCACACTGGGGGAGGAGGGGATTGTCAAGAACAAATATTCTGAATGGAAGAGTCTTGCAAGGACTGAAGTTAATGCATAAAATTAGTAAAGCCTCATGTCAGCTTCCCCAACAGTAGTGTGAACAGTACTCGTCACATAGTCATTGCAAAGCCCTTACTGCATCCTTCAGCAAGACGATGAACTTCACAAAAGTCTCCCTTGCAAATTCTCTGCAAAACAGGTTTTCTAGTCACTCATCCAAATGCAAATTCGTTTAGTCACTTTCTGATTTCTGGCCTTGAAACACCTTGCCTCAATGCCTAAAAAATTTTGTTGACAATGCTTTGGCTTATAATTTGCTTTGATAAGTGTCAGACTGGCTGCTGTAGTTTCTCTCGTTCCTTGATTCCTCCTCATCTTGGTGTTTGCCTACAGTTTTTAATACTCTGGCTACTGTTTGTGTGGTCTGTAGAACACTAGAATCTAAGCCTGAGTAGATCCTGGCATTTGTATGTCACAGTAAATTAGAGATTTTGAATCAGTGCAGTTAGTTTTAAAAATAAGTTACTTATTTTTAGAATATATCAGAATATATTCCAGTATTCTGAAATAGGGCAGTGAATTAGTTTTATCACTTACATTTTCTGTAGATTTGTAGATTGGTTTTATTCTGTTCTCTATTGGGTTAAACTGGAGCCTTTGACCCTTGAAAAATGGAACGGTCATCAAGAGCAGAATAGTTTTAAGGAGTAAGCATGGTAGCTAGATACTAATGCTTAGGCAGTTAAAGCTTTCAAATTAACTGATGCTGTCATATGTTCTAATATTTCACTGAATGAGTGGGAGCTTTTCACACCCTGTGGATGCAGGCAGATACTATCATGTTGCTTTCTGCTTGTGTTGTGCGTGTATGTAACCAGGGGCATGACTGGTGTACATGCATGTATGTTACATGAGGAAATCTTATGACTGTACTCAAGGTGTACTGCCTTTTCTAAACATGACAAAATCCTGAGCTGAATACTGAAGATGGACAAGTTGAAACTAAGTATGTTTATAAGAGTTGATCTTTGTCAATTACTTGGTGGCTGTAATATCTCCATTAGAAGCCTCATTTTCAGTCAACCCACTAGTTGCTGGAGCTGCAGAGCAAAATTCATGTCTGATATTATGCAGAAGATCGTATTGAATTTATCATCCCTTTGCTTTGCTCTTTTGATCCTTAGATTTTCTTCAACTAAAGGTTATGGCTTTTAATGATAAATTTAGATTCTGCAATACATAGCTAGAGACACCACGCAGTCAGAGCCTTGAATACATACATGGGGACTGCTATGTAATATTTTTTTTTTTCTCTTGGGATTCTCATGAGTATGGTTTTTGTCCTGACAGGGAGAATGAAAATTCTCCAGGTACAGTTCTCTCCCTGGATGTCAGGAATTGATAATGTGCCCTTTGAATAGTGAACTGCATGCAAAAATCAGATGAGATTCAGAAGTAGCTCTAGGGCAATCCAAGATGCTGCACTTAATTTAAACATCTGAACTAAAGGCATGGGGGCGGGGGGGAATCTGTTGTGTGAAAGCTGAAACCTGAAAATGACAGCTGTGTTTTGTTTCTTTCCATTCTGCACAGATTACAGCTATTTCAGTTTTCAGTGTCATGCCTGACTATTGCAGTGCTTGACAATAGGTAACCTTCAAACCCAACTGGCAAATACTAGCATTTGATGGTGTTTTCCATCAGTAGGCAGAGATGGCTTGGTAGGCCACCTGACCAACTCTGGGTAAAGTTCAGCTGAGGGACTTCTGTACGATCCATCCTTCAGCTGGAGAGGACAACAGAAGATGAAAGGTTGTGTGCTGTCAGAAGTCCTCTATGTCAGGCAAGACACTAAACAAGCTGCTGAATGTGTCAATTATAAAAGGACAGATTCTGATCTGTTAATCTGGTGTGACTTGGAGTTATTCTAAACTTAAATTGTTACAAAAATCTGACTCAATTCTGTTAACTACATGGGCTCCAGACTATATGTAGTAAATATTTCTAAAGCAGTATCTTCTCAATCAGATAGGCCTGACTGTAACAGCTTGTCAGTTTACAATTAAAACCTTTCCCCTTACAGTCTACCTCAAATGTCTTTCCCAGTCTGTAGACTTACAGTGTGACTCTCCAGTGTGACATCAACAAATGACATGACTGTCCACACTAATTCAGTCTGTCATTCCCTCTTGTGTTCTCTCCTGTTGAACTTCTTAATCAGTTGCTACTAAGAGTTTCAGGCTTAGAAACAGGAAGAATGTGGGTTCATTCTGCCTCTGTAGTATTATATATACACAGACATGTATATATGTACTGCGTGTGTGTGTGTGTATATATATATAAAAAAGAATTCTTCATACTCCAAGCTTTGTGTTTCCCTTTTGGAATGTTTCTTCCTATTTTGCATTGTCATAGTATGTAGACATGACAACTGAGATCAGGAGCTGTCTGCACTGGATATTGTACAGAAATTCACAAGTATGTCTTGAGTTTACTCCAGGTGAGAGAAAGTATGCAGTAAGAGAAGTATAACCCCTCGTTAGGAGAGCAGAGGTTATGTCAGGGAGGAACAAAATGCTCCTTCCAGATTTAAAAAAAAACAACAGGTGTCAGATGTTTCTGTCCCATCACCATGCCCAAATCACAGAAGAAGACTTCTTGAAAGTCTTGTTTGATCGGTATGCAGTTCTACTTGGTGTCATTAAGTCATGCTTATATTAATGTCACTCTGAGATTAGCATTTTCCTGTAGGAATGTTTGAATTGCATATCATAGACAATTAATATAAAAGTCCTCTTAGTGGTGCCTTTCATCTCAAGAGGATGAGGATTTTTCAGTTTTGAAAAAAGAAAATGAAAAATGTTCTCTTTTCTGATCTTTTTATGCTTTGCTTTATTAAAGAGCTGTTGTGGTCGGCATCACACCATTAAAAAGCTAGAAGCTGATAGCCATGATATTTCACGTGTGGTAGACTTTACAACAAATTACAACACAGACTGCTGAGACTATCTAAGTTGCTGGAAAAATGGGTTTAATTGTCCATTCTGAAACCATATCCAGGATCAAATAGAATTTCTTTAACTACTCATGCTCTTTAAAACCCTGGTTCAATTCCTTTGCAGTAAATCTGATGGAAAGGCAGCACAGCAAGTTAAAAACAGCACTGATGTTTTATAGTACCAACATTAAACTATATGTCATCTTCAAATTAAAGTACTGGGCTGAAAGATTTTCTAGTTGTAACAGTTTGTTACTAACTGGAGATCTAATTTGCATTTTAAAAACTCTTCTGAACCAATGGTTAGGGGCAGTGTGTGTGCGTGGAGGGGTGTGTTTCTTTACAATGTCTGTTTAGTTCACTAGCCTGTTGACATTTCTTCTTGCTCAGGTTTGAAGAGGAAGTTGCTCCTGTTTAATAAGAACTCTGATGTGTTGCTATCACTGGTTATGTAAGCATTTAAATGACAAATGGGACAAAATGAGCATTGAGCACAAACAATGTATTGTTCAGACTAATCACTACTGTCTTACAGTCCTTACTGGACTCAATTTTCATTCATAACATATGTGAAGTTAGTATAGGTACTTCTATTTTGTCCTGGTTTAAGTGGCTGCTGGAAATGCAAGGCAATGGAAAATTGGGCTTCTTATGCCTTACGCTGTTTCTGGGATATATAATTTTAAACACTTTCATGTTTTTAATATTTGTCAAGTCCTGTGGTAAAGGGCATTGCTCTATGTAAGTTACATATGATTTGCCTGTAAGTTGCATAGGTAGGAAAGGTGAAATCTTCCAGATAGGTCAGAGGAGCCTGAAAGAATACCTTTCTGCAGCCTGGCTGATTCTCTTTCCAGTTCTGATACTCCTGGCTCATTACACCAGGCTTAGGCAGTGAACTGCTTCCCATGTGGTACTCATGGTCCATGTCTTTGGTCTAACTAGCTTTCAGCTTGCTACTGCCCAGCACGGTAGCGCAAAAGACCAAAGCAGGATCTTGTTCTTCCTTGCCATTTGCTAAGGTTTGTGCAATTCCTAATAGCACTTGTATAGGTGAGGCCTTGAGCCTCTAGGCCAGTGAAAGTGGGCTGATGCATCCACATAACCTTTTGTTGTACTCACGCAGCAGCTCTCAGCATCGGGCACCAAAGTTGCTTTTTCTTGAAGTAACTCCAAGTGAAGCGTCTGAGGGTGTGATTTCCTTTTTTCAGCTTTGGAATGAGCAAGGATACTGAGGTGTATCACAGAGTGGTTGAGGTTGGAAGGGATGCCTGGAGGTCATCTTGTCCCCCAGCAGGGGGGCTCAACAGGGCCACCTAGAGCCGGTTGTCCAGAACCATGTCCAGATGACTTTTGAATACCTCCAAGGGTGGAGACTCCATGACCTCTGTGGGCAACCTGTGCCAGTCACCCTTGGTCACCCTTACAGTAAAAAAGTGTTTCCTTATGTTCAGTACCTCCTGTGTTTCAGTTTGTACCCATTGACTCTTGTCCTTTCACTGGGCACCACTGGAAAGAGCCTGGCTCCATCTTCTCAACACCTTCCATTCAGGTATTTATATACATTGGTAAGATCCCCCTGAGCCTTCTCTTCTCCAGGCAGAACAGTCCCAGCTTTCTCAGCCTTTCCTCATATGTGAGGTGCTCCAGTCCCTTAATCATCTTAATGGCCCTTTGTTGGACTCTCTGCAGTATGTTCATGTCTCTGTTGTACTGTGGAGCCCAGAACTGTACTTCCTTTCACTGGGCACCACTGGAAAGAGCCTGGCTCCATCTTCTCAACACCTTCCATTCAGGTATTTATATACATTGGTAAGATCCCCCTGAGCCTTCTCTTCTCCAGGCAGAACAGTCCCAGCTTTCTCAGCCTTTCCTCATATGTGAGGTGCTCCAGTCCCTTAATCATCTTAATGGCCCTTTGTTGGACTCTCTGCAGTATGTTCATGTCTCTGTTGTACTGTGGAGCCCAGAACTGTACTCAGCACTGCAGGTGTGGCCTCACCAGTGCCGAGTAGAAGGGAAGGATCACCTCCCTCCCTATTGCCACCTGCTGGCAATACTCTGCCTAATGCAGCCCAGGATACCATTAGCCTTCTTTGTGGCAAGGGCCCATTGCTGGCTCATGTTCAACTTGATGTCCACCAGGACCCCCAGGGTCAGGGGAGAAAGAAACAGTTTGAACCCAGAGGGTGGTCTTTCTTGGATTCAGACATTGGCTATACCTTACTAGGACTAACCTCCAGGGACCCCTGTGACTTGTGTGTGCTCTTATAGAGGAAAAGGGCAAGGCTTCAGCTCATGTGTGGGTACATATCTCCTTTCGTCAGTCCCAGTTGTAGCTGTGGTAGACTGAGGTGAATTGCCTGGCCTGCAGGTCCCCCTTCAGTATTTCACTTGCTGAGAGTGGTAGTTAGATGTTTGAGCCTCAGGCTTGTAGTTGCTGTGAAGGGTATTGAATCTCAGTAAGTGAAGTTGAAGGGATCAACATGGGATTCGGAGGTGGGATATGAATTCTTGACTGCCAGTTCAGAGCTGTGGAGTGTTTTATCAGTGTAAGGGGATGGATTTGGTGATAGTATTTGCATTTTTTTTTTAATTTTATGAACAAAATCATTGCAAAGGCCATGCTCATTTTACAGCATATTTGTATTTTTGTTTGCTTAGTTTAAAGTGCATTTTATTTCCATGTTTATGCCCTGGGGACTTTACATACTGATCTAGTTTGTTGAAAGTATGTGAGATTCATTCTGAGAATACTTACTATGCCAAAGTTTTCTTTCTTTTTAAATGATAAGCAATGCTCAAATTGGATAATTCCAGAATTTAAGAAACAGGGTGGGGGAAAAAAAAGGGGATTGCCAGGAAGCATTTTCACTGTGTTTTTTCGTTTGAAGGGAGTAAGCCATAAAAGTCTTCTGAAGTGTTTTTTAAAATATGTATTTGTGTATATTGCCAACATGTTTCCTGAGAATTCAGTAGTGAATTAGGTCTCAGGAGATTTGACTTGTTTCCTTGGCTCTGTTCTGAAATGTCTCATAGCCTCAGACAAATCCTGGTTTCTTCATGCTCATATTCCTTGCCTGTGAAAAGAATAATTGTCGATTTCTGAGAAACTATACCTTCTTTGTCTTTTTTTTTAAAGATAGTAAACTTCTGAGAGGGGGACTTTCTAACTGTACATTTGTATGGCACTTAATGTACTCTCCAGATTCTGCCTTGAATTAAATTTTGAAAATGGGTGATTTCAGACTAAAACTTTCAGACTTTCACTTCCAGGTAAAAGTGATGCTGTCCAAAGCAGAAAAAACATACAAGTGGGAAAAAAAATCTCTCTTGGTTAATAAAATAAAGGTACTTCTTAATATCAACCAGGTTACTACTTTTCTGAAAAAATTGCAGGGAGGATGCCTTGAAATGAACAGAATATGAACACCATAGTTCATAGTACTCTCGGAAAAAAAATGTGCAAATGCAGCTCCGCCAAAATCTTAGTCCTAATCTCTTGCATTTGAACGTAGGACTTTTCATCATCCTTGGGACCTGAATGTGAAGTCCCTTTTTCATCCCCCAGCTCTTCCAGTGCACTTCTTCTGACAGTGTTTCATATTGCCTATGAAGAAGAAGGTGCTTTAAATCAGTGGGAACCGAAATTGGAATGAGGGAAAAATGTTGAGTTGAAATGGTGTAGCAAGATAGTACTTTAGTGTTGCTCACTTTATGCTTCGAATGAAGATGTATTGCTAATAAAGTGCTCATCAATGATTCTTGAAAAAGAATTGCTTGAGTAGCAAATTGAAGCAGATTCCTACCTTTGTTTAATGAAGTTTTCCTGTCAAACCTTGAAGGAAATGATTAGGTTTCTGGAGATAAGCTGATGATGTGTTTGCCACGCTGTGGCCCAAGGGACTTGGACATCGTGGTATGTTGCTCTGTTTTGGGGAGCAAATTTTTTGTTTAAAAAATGCTCTATTGGAAGAGGAGGGTATGAGCAGAACAGTAATTCCCAATACAATATGCAATCAAAAATTTTAAATGGAGGGCCCCACTTTAATTTCAGATGGAAGAAGGAAGATTAATGCATTACTGTAATGTGTTCATGAAAAATTTTTGTCTGCATAGTTCTATATTACAAGTCATGACATGAATCAAATGTGGGTTTGTTTTAAATATATTAACAAGCTTCTTTGCAACAAATTAACTTACAAAACTGAACAGAACATTGCTCTGCTGTATTTTTGGATCGTTTATTTTTAAGCAGTATGCTTCTCTCAATTAATGGAATGCATGAACAACAGACTTTTTATTTGGAGACGCTGGGAATTTCACTGGCAGGAAACTGAGTAACTTCATAATAGAGTAACTTAGTTGCATTAGGCCTGGCTAAACCAGTTGTGATAAATCTAAAGGTGATGTTAATCAAACCTGAATCTTCCTAGATTTTTATTTAAATTGCTACTTTTGCCTATTTTTTTTAGTACTATCTGGTTAAGATGGAGCTAGTAATAAAAAAGCCAAAGCACTGTAAGACTGTGACTGTTCTTTCATAATGTAGCACTTTGTGAAGCATGGCAGCATACTTGTGAGGCAGCCTTTTCTGAGAAATTGATATGTTGAAGAACCAAAAGATTTGGATAGTTTACCTAGCTGTCAATTTTTCAGGCTTTTCAGCCAAGGTTGCTACTGCATGCCAAATCTTGCAGAGGCTTAATTTGAGATACAGCACCAGTTCAACAAAACTGTGTCTGTCCGAAACAGAATTGAAGATGATAAGATTAAGTGAATAGCTACCCTGTTTCCAGGGTAAACAAATTCAGTAATTAGTAGTTCAGTAATCTTGGTTCTTTTACGTAGTCCCTCAGTGTTATAATTAATTCAGTATTCAGTTTGCCAGTTTGTGGATTATGTTTAGACTATCACTAAGATGTGTGCCAGCTGGTCTTCATTGCACCTGAAGGCCTTTAATTTGAAGATTATCTGGAACCTTGATCCTAATACTAGTGACCTCTGTTATCTCTGGTCTTCAGAAAGTGTTTCTTTAATGGTACATTTGCACTGAGGAGCACGGCAGGCAGTCATCCACAGTATTTGTGTAGGTTCTGCTAACGAGTTAGGATCAGCACCTACCTTCCAATTACATTTTACTAATCTAGAAACTAACAGCTGCTGAGGTTTCTCTGTGGTTTTGTAGAAATCTGATATTTCTCTTCTGTATCTAAATGAAGAACTGTGGAATGGTTTTGATTAGGAGTTAGAAGAGCTACAGGGACAGTGGTGCTGTCTGCCTGATTAACTGAGTCTGAACCTTTAATGTAACTGGCTTTAGAAGTCAATCACACTGGGAATTGAGAGGGGATATGTTTTTAGAGCAATCTGTGAGCAGAAAACAGAAGAGATCTTTCTGAAAAATAAACTCAGCTGCTTACTGTTTATAGGTCCATCTCCTTGATCTAACGTTAAGTTGTTGCCTCCCTTCTGTTCAATGGAATTAAGATTAAAAGCTTGTTTGAGTTTTAAATAGCTCCATGTGTAAATGCGGATTTCTGAGGTATAGACCAAAATCCATTAAAAAGACACTTTCAAAAAACAGGTATTAGAAACCCTTTTTAAAGTACCGCTATTCCTATAAACTTATCTTCACACAATATTATGTCAAATTTATAGCAAAACAATTCACCACACATGGCACTACTCTGGAGGAGTTAGGCACTAGAGACACTGCATGTAATTCTGCTCTTAGTTGTACCTGTGTTCCACACTCAAACTTTACCCCTATTTTTCACCAGTATAAATGAAAGTTGGATTACCAGCTGTTGGCATTAGTTCGTTTCTGCTCTGTGCAAAATAATAGTGGCTGGAAAGAAACATTCAAAGTTATGTGGCATTATTGGCAACAAATACATTCATGAAGAAGACTTAAACATGCAAAGAGAATAATGCAAAGAGACTGTGTGGCACTATCTTTGAACCATAGCACATGAGCCTGACCCTGTATCTGGAACAGCCATACTGTTTGTTGCTGCTATTTGTACTGTCGTCCATGGTATTACTTTGCAACTGGCACATTTTAGGTTTTGGCTCAAACTGGGATGTCATCTCTGCTGATACAGTAGCAGATAAATTTTCAGTGTGATGTGCTATCCCCATAGCTCACATTACTCTTAATGGGAACTTTACAATTAAATCCCAGAGCAAATATAGCACTGAATTTAATTCAAACTTGTGAATAATTTGACCTAATTCCGCCCCCCCCCGGTAGCTACCTTGAGTAGAGGCACGCTTCAAGCTTTAAGATGACAAAAAGTTTTAGGGAAAGAATCTTTTTATGCAACTGATACAGTCATAATAAATCAAACAGCCTTTGGGGAACACACTGCTTATATCTAAAGACTATTCCAGTTACAGGAGTATGTTTTAAAGAGGATTTGTGTGTTCAGCACAAGATCTGGATTTACAGTTTAACTTGCAAGTTTCAGTCAATGGGCTTTCTGCCTGAAACCTCTAAAACACTTTTCCAAACCACAAAACCAACAAGACTCCTTGTGACTCAATTCTCCGACTCTATTTCCATCACCTATTTACTTTGAGCCTTTTGAATTAGTCTGTCAGTGCCTCTAGAAAGTTACCAAAATGGGGTACTGCTGTTGGAGCCATCAAAAAAAAAAAAAAAAATCCCTTCTGTGATGGGAAACTTGTTGCACGAAATGTCCAGAAAGTACTTCTTCCTCTGAGGTTGCTTCAGTGCAGTGACTTTCCCCTGCTCAAAACCTGAGTGCCACAAAGTGTTATTCACTGTGAAAACAGCCTACCGGTCTGTGATAGCAGTGATGGACAGGTTGCCAGTTCTATTTATGGCTTTACTTGTAGGTAGCTCTCCTACAGCTTTTCTCATAACATGTTTCCAAAAATTATAAAGCGCTGTACACGATCTGTCTTTCTAATCCACATTCTTTAGAGCTATTGAAATAGCAGGGGGTTTTGTTGTTACTATTTGGCTATGAAACTGGTGGATAGTCCTTTCTAGTTGATCCAAAATGTTCTGACATTAAAGAAATATTTTTTAAATTAAACAATTTCCTCTTATTTTTAAGGTATAAACAGCTTTGGAAAAATATCCAAAATGTTTTATTTAGAAAATAAAAATTTTAAACTTCTGAACTGTCTTTCCTCAAATTTTGTGTTCAGTCCAAATACATGAATAATTTAGATATCAAACTGTGGGTTTTTAAAGCAAATGTAATAAGGAAAAAAATCTTGGCAAGCTCTACTTGTCTTATTTTCCTTTAAGCACAGCAGAGAAAATTTGGACAAAAAATGAGCTAAACTTTTGTTCCTTTCAGTACTGTTTGTGCCTCTTGACCCTCCCAGGTCCTGCATAGAAATGCCCTCTGCAGCTTAAAATGGAGTTTTGGGAAAACCTTGCAGGGCTGCCCTTGCTACCTGAATGTGGCTTGAAAGAGCTATCCCTTAAAAAGTTCGAGAATGAATTTCTGTTGCAGATCATTTCCTGTGTTTAGTATGTGAGGCTGAGGATGAAAGTGATACGTTAACAGGCCCAGCTCCTCAGCTGGGACTGCTTAAGTTCCACTCTCCTTAGTGAAGTTATGCAGTTTCATGCCAGCTCAGGGTTTGATGCACAGTTTATTTTCTGAGAGAGAGGACCCTTTGGCAACTCAAGAATAACTCACAGCTATGAAATTTGATAGCATCCTTTCCGCCTATTACAAAGCAATCCGTGGTGCCTCTAGGCATGTGACACGTGGGAGGATGTTTCATCAATATTACACTGATACTGTCTAAAAGCTTTTGTAAATAAGTCCCTTCTTGTATCTGCAATACCTCTGCATTAAAAGTAGTCAACAGTTAAAAGCTTTTGACTTAATCTTTTCTGTTCCTCTATGTGACTTAAAATCTCGCAAGTGTTTGAGCCTTTTTTGAAGTGGGAGATTGTGCAAGTGGGATTTTAGTTGCAGGAATGTCTCTTTAAAGGAGTTTTCTGGCGAAGTAATTGCTTTTCACCAAGATAAATTTGTGAGGCAGGGGAGGGGAGCTGATAGCTGTGACCATTTACAAGTAGCTTCCTGATTTGGATAAATTAATGCAGATTGAAAATGTTGTAAAGCACACCCAAATGAGCAATATCCTCTGTGCACAATGAGAGATACCCCAGAACTTTGCACCACTGTGGAAACATTTGTTGCTATATGACTTTCTATAGGGACGAGTTCAAACAATTTTACTTATTTAAGGAAGCCGTGGATGGGAAAACATCAGCTCTCTGTGCAATTAACTGTTTTGTTTTTAACTGATCCTCCAGAGCATCAGCCCTGAACTGGATTTCCATGGCATTGTGGAATTTACTGGATAGTATAAGGAACTTGGAACAACTTGTGTAACTTGTATTTAAGAGGATCATTGGTGCCCACCTGTAAAGATGCTGCTTGTATCACTTAAGCTGTTGAGGATATAAATGTTTCTGCAATGGCAGCGTATGGAGAAAAGTTCAGCAGCATTAAACACTTAAGTCCCATGGAGCATCTTTGGGATGTAGGATCGTGTGTCATTGATGTAAAACAGTGAAGTATCTAGAATGTAATTGCAAGTGTCTGTCTGATATATAATGAGGCCAGAAGGGTGAGAGCTTTGTCTGATTCATTGCTTAACTCAAATACTTAGTATTTTCTGCATCTTCAATTTAAGGCTGACTAGCTTCACAGAGAAAAAAATTATATACTTTTTTTATATGATACTATTGTTTTATAGTCTTAAGACTTGATTCTCTCATGTAGACAGACCTTGGAAGCTTTCTGTTCTTTTCTTAAGATTCCCTCCCCACACCCTGTTGGCCTTTCCTTCTATTTTTTTGGAAGCTTATTCTCTTGGGGAAAGTTCTTTCTGCTTTGAAGAAACTTCTCTTTTGCTTCTCAAAACCAAATTTTTCTCATTCAAAGCACCTCTTTGGAGCTAGGGCCCTTTGTTTTTAAAGGGATATTGCCAATTAAAATTGGCCACTGAGGGTAGATATATCAACTTCAGGCCTCTAAATTCTCATGGAAGTATTTCTTAAGAAAATAAATATTCCCTTTGCAGTATTTAGAACCTAAACATTTTAGCATCAAAACCTTGTGGTGAGGTTGATAAACAGAAAGCCCTTATTTCCCTACCCTTCTCAAGCCCCCTAAGTTCTGAGGTGCCAGCAAGCAGCTGTACAAAATGTTTGCTTAAATTAGCTTTTGCTTAATTTCTAATTTTCAGTCCAAAACCTAAATGAGCCATTAAAGGAAACTACGCTAATGAGATGCGCTACAAAGCAAAATATGCCTAGGGCAAAAAGCAGGCTTTTAATTTGTTCAACTTAAATCTCTAACATCTGGCTGTGATGGATGATGTCACTAAGCACATTAAGAATATCAGAAATATACTTCTGTAATTGGTGCCTCCACTGTTTGCCTTTCTCCGTTTGCTCACTCGTTTTCTTGGCACACAGTGATACAGGAAAATACTTTAAAGGACAAAGACTCCAAGCCATAAGTTGAACTTTGGTTTGGATGTGGACCATTGGGCCTGGTCACGAACTCCTTGTCCAGTCAGCTTGCACCACAGCTGATATGGAACACACACAGAGCTGCTCAGGAGTTAGGGATGGGTAGGAGCATCACTTAGAACAACAATCTCAAGAAGGTGGGGACATGGAGACTTCAAGCAGCAGTAAGTCAGAGCAGTTTTGTGCTGCTTCTCTGTTCAGAGGCCTGGTTTGATTGCTGGTGGGCCCGGGGTTGGGAGGTAGGCATAACAGCTGGGGCTAGTACTCCCGTGTAGTCTAGAACTTTGAAGCACAGCTGAACTCATACTGATAAATTCTGCTGCTTGTCACAGGCCTGAACAGCCTCTTTTTGAGAGTGGCTGGCTTGTGGTGGCTTGCTTACAGCATCAATGTGGCCAGCACCTGACAGCACTTGGCAGAGTGTACCAGCATAGGCACAGCCAGCTGGGGTGCCTTATTCATCTAGTTAGGACAGTTTTCCCTTTTCTCTTTTGCTACCAAAAGCAAAAGGCTGTTCATGCATGTTTAGCTTGGTCACAGATAAAAAACGTTGCACATTGCTCCCCCTGTGAAATGTGTTGCCTCATTATGTTTGTGTTTGCGCTGTTAACTGGATACCTAACCTTAGAATTGCCCAGGTGGGAGAAATAGGTTTGTTGACCACCAATCCTTGTAAGCAGACTAAAATGAGATCTGAGGGACCCTGTAATCAGTTATTGTCTGTAAAACTATTCTTGATTGCCTTCAGTCAAGTTGTTTCCAGACAAGGTGACCTGTGAGCTCTGAACTGCTCCACTGTGCCATTAAAAGTGGTGGAATCAACCCACATTGCTTGCAGGAGCAGTTTGTTGGGTGGCTCCCCAATCATGTCAGGTGTGTACAGTTATAATCTGTTGAAAGAAGGCTGCAGTAGGAATTTTGACTGTGCAGCCACCCTTTGTTGTGGATTTCCTTGTGAAGCACTATAAGCTTTATTGTCATCTAGCAGCAGTGTCTCTCCTCTGTCTGGAGTAGTGATTGCTCTTTCTGAGGCCCACTGCCCAGCAGAAAGTCCTCTGCAGGTAACTGATGTATACAGAGTTGGATTTGTAGTTGTAAAGTAGCCTGATTCTACCAGCTTCCTTTTCTGTGTTTTTTCTAGAAAGGAGCAAATCTAAGTGGAACAGGGCAATTGTTCTGTCTCATGGAAATACAGGTTATTTTGTTTTGCTTAGCTTTAATTTTTAGAGAATCCTAGAAAACTCAGGCAATTCTTTCATGAGAGTGTTTTAAAACTAGGTGGTGGTCATAATTCACAGCTTCTGGTCTGTGGATCTTTCATACTTCATTGACCTTTGAACATTGGCCTATCTCTTTTTTAGTGCACCGGGCTATCTCTTTCTGCTTTGAATGTACTTGAAGTCATATCTGTGTAGTCACACTTTTCCCATTTGCCAAATGTAGCAAATGTCTCCTGGCAAACGGAAATGGTGGAACGACTCTTTTATATTGCTGACAATAAAAATAGGGCCACATATAGAAACTTTTCTGTTTGTGATGGGTAATAATTAATGATGGGAGAACCAAGGATCACTAGCACAATCTATTAATTGAGAAGCAAAATGTGTGTGTATCCTCTCCCTGGCTGTGCAGAATTAGGGCACAAACCTGAATAGCTTGAACTGAGAGAATCACTCCTTTTACAGGTTGCCTCTAATTCAAGGGCACTCTGCCAAGTGGAGTATCCCACCTTTGCTGATTCATGCCTAAATTCCAAGTAACACAAATTCCCAGCTTTTCTGCTTCTCCACTCCTTGATTCCAGCAGAATTATAAAGAACAAAAATTCCAAGCTTCTTTCTGGTCCTTACTGTTCAAGAAAAAATAATATTGGCAACTTTCAGGGACAACTGAAAGAGAGGTTGGCTTTCAGTTATGTCTGGGAAGCACTGATGGTGAGACCTCTGGTCTAAGAGCAGTGGGGTGCCCTGTCAAGTCTTTTTCATTGGTGGATCTAATCCATCTCTCTTAGGAGGTTCACAGAAGATGTAATCAGATTGTCTAGTCTGATCCACTTGGTGTCATAGGTCACTGAATTTCATGCAGATTGCTCTGTAATGAGTCTTATCCTGACATTCTCAAGCATTGACAACATCCAAAGGGTCACAGCACTGTGGCAGTGGAGCCAAGGCCATGGAAAACTTTCCTCTTGAGTGGTTTTAGCTTCTGCATTGTCTTAATTCATGTCTAAAATTTGACCTCAGTTTCATTGCAGTATTTAAGTGTGCAACTCCATCAATTCCAATAGTTGCTATCCTTCTAAAAATGTCTTGACACCTGGGTCTTAGTGTGTACAGCTGGATTTTTAGATTCTACAGTGTAACAATCGCATGGATGTGTTTTGCAACTGCAGAACATGTTGGTGAAGTGAGGTGTAAAATGAACCCGAAGTTGGAAATAGTAATCTGAAGTGAAATGCAAGCAACCTCTCTTTCTTATTCCAAATGTACTTTTCTACCACATTGTTTAGAAATGTCACCAGTACTTAAATTCGGGATGAAAAGTTTCATTTGTATTTTCTTCTACAGCTGACACCTTTGTAGGGACAATAATCTGAAACATACTTTCAATAGCAGGAGAGGAGAGAAACCTATAATCAGTAATGCTAAGAGCTGGATATGATGGAGGACAGAAATTTGGAGCTGAATTTGTAATGTGAGAAGGCAACTTGGCAGCCCTGCGCAGTTTTCCATTGTTTTAAAGGGGGCATAATGCCATAGAACAGGGAGGTATCAGACCTCTCTGAGGCATGGGAGGGGGACAGATTCTGGGCTCTGTTCCTAAATTGCAGGTCTAACTAATCAAAGCAAATGTGATAAGGAAGCTGGGAAATTTACTGATTTAGAAACTCTGAGAAGTTGAAAAAATAGCTAACATTACTGGGTCATGAGTTACAGTATATAATTGCAGTTTTTGAATATTTTGTTTTGTAAAAGAAAGGGGAACTGAATGGTAGATAGGGAAAGTCTTAATGCTTTGGGAAAAGATCCTGCACTGGCCAAGGAGAATCATCGTCATAAACAAAAGGCTGATCCCCAAAGATATTTCAATGTGGATTCATCAGATTCATCTGGAAGTGAGATGCTCTTGGTCTTCTAAACCTAATTAACTTAATGGTCTTACACTGGTACAATTAGATGAAAGCCCAAAAATGAATGGTTGAGATAGGTTGGACTAATGTAATTTTTATCTAAGATCGATTGCATGTTGTCTGAATGTTCCCCTCATTTGGTTATTTTAACTTGCAGCATGTAGCTTCATTTGATGGCCCCCTTCTCTTGCACTGGGAGAGACTGTGAACAATCAATCCCTATTCTTTTATACTACTTTTAATTTTGTCATATCCCTCCAAATATTTTTTTTCTATTTGGAAATTAATTTCTCTTGTATTTGTATACACAATTTTATGCAAATAGAGAACAAATGCAGCAGTTGAGTCTGCTTTAAAATGTATGAATTCACTCTGTTTTCCTGTTGGCAACCACAGTGCAGCCTTATTTAAAGTTGCCCCTTGTCACCCTGACACTGGCCACCTCGGAACATCTACATTCTCATTTGGATGGACTTCAGGTTCAGAGTACTCTGAAATGGCTGAGGTGGCATGTGATTTGTGTAAGCAAGTGATCTATATTTTGATAGAGGTGCTGGATATTTTATTTTAAAATTTGATGTGCCTGGAGATGTCAGTCTGCTGGGTCAAAATTTACTGGCCCTTGGCGGGTTTTGCAAAAGTATAACAATCTGTTTATAAGATGCTGTGTGTTTTTTATTAGATTATTTATTGTTGCCAAGGAGAAGAAAGAGCTCATTTCAGTGCATATGTGAAGCCCTGGGTCAATACAGCACGTGCACTCACAGCCTGAGCTGCCCTTTTGAGCTATACAAAGCTAAAAGCCATCAGAGGAGTGCATGCTGCAGAACTTGTAATCTGACAGTCTTGGAGCTTTTGTGATCTTTCTGCAACAACTCAACAAAAAATAAGCTTTTCATCAGGCAAAAGTGCTAAGAATAGCAAACCCCACACTCAGACTCTGTGAATAGAAGAGCAAACTTGTGAAACTGAAACATATGGCAGAAAGCAAGCTGAAGTGCATCAGTCTTAGCTTTGAGTTTGCAAATTAGAGAGATATTTTTGACAGCTGGATGTGGAAAAATGTGAAACCAAAGATCCTGTAGGTAACACCAGGAGAAGCGCTGGAGCTGAGTAATGCAGCCCGATCTGCCCCCCCCATATAACAACCAGTGCAACTAAGAAAAGGCGACGGGTGATAGTAGTAGGCAACTCTGTTTGAGAGGTACCGGAAGCACCCATTTGCCGACCGGACGCACTCTCTAGAGATGTGTGCTGCTTACTGGGGGCTCGCATCAGGGATGTCATCAAGAGGCTACCAAGCCTCATACAGTCCAATGACTATTATCTGCTGCTG
>NW_008795907.1:2648676-2677235 GCF_000699145.1 Aptenodytes forsteri | reverse complement strand
AGGTTGCCCAGAGAGGTGGTGGATGCCCCATCCCTGGAAACATTCAAGGTCAGGCTGGACGGGGCTCTGAGCAACCTGATTTAGCTGAAGATGTCCCTGCCCACGGCAGGGGGATTGGACTAGATGACCTTTAGAGGTCCCTTCCAACCCAAACTATTCTGTGATTCTATGAACTGAGTTCAGAGGAATGTAGAAAGCTGAGTTACTTCACCCTGCACAAATACAGGTATACAGTCTTGAATTATATCAGATTACTTAGGTTAATTTATATTGCTCCATATTGCTCTTAATCAGAGTCAACCCCTCAGTTCAGCTGATAGTCAGTTCTGTAATATTAATTATTTTGAGTTTTATGTCCATGTGATTCTCTGAACCTAGTATTTGAAGTAACGAAGTCGCTTCTCGGCCTTTTGGCTAAGATCAAGTGTAGTATCTGTTCTTATCAAGTGTGAGAAGCCTCAAGATGACTTGAGGAAGGAAAATTACTGGAAAGTTGGTTTTGTAGGCATGATCCTCACCAAATAAGAAATGAGGGGGGCAAAAGCATTCTTCTGAGTTGAAGAACACTTGATTTTCCTATTCAGAAAAATTGAGATGAGGTTATTACCCTGATGTGTGGTTAAGTGTGTTGAAATATGTTTATTTGGTAAGGGAATAACACTGGAATATAAAATATCTGAGATCAACCAAGAATGACAGTCCATGTCTCCTTTCCCGAGAATGTTTTCCACCCAAATATAGAGATAATTTATTTGTTCTTTTGGACTTTAGTGCTGGACCTCCATCAATCTTCTCTATGTTTATGCAGTTTTTCATTGGGCACAACTGGAACATGATGTATTTCCAGTAGTGAAAAATACAAGATTTTAAGGACATCTAATCCCAAACTGGGAAGAGACAGTTTGATATGTCGTGTTTACTCTTCTACTGAATTCTGTGATGATATTGACAACAGAATGAAAAAATAATCCAGTAAATCTTTTCAGGAAGACTAAAAGGACAAGGCTGGTTGCAGTGCATGGTTCAGGCTTTACTTCTTGAGTGAAAGAATCAGTAGAAACTTGCAGGAGACCTGAAATTCATATCCCAATTTGACACTGAAAATAGAAAGTTTAGCATACAAGTGCAACAAAGTGCTTCAGCATTCTGGTAAGAACATACTGTATTGACTGCTTGTTTTTGACCGGTAGGCAAGTAGTGATAACATGTCATACTTTGTCTTTATCTACTATAAAGAGATGACTCTACTAAATGAAGGTAACTATGTGGAGAATGGAAGGTTTATGTATGTTTGTGCTGTGGTAGATCATAGAAGGTTTAGGAATCCCGTGACACAGGCTCCTAACTAAAGACGTGAGATACTAAGAGGAGAAATGAGGAGAGCATCCAATTTACTGAGTAATGTGTTGAGTTGCACAGGGAGGATAGTCTGTCGCCAGTCCTTGAACTGTGGCCAGGACTGCCATGTCAAGTCCACCGTACTGACTTCGTATTCTGTGCTGTGTAAAGAGAGGAACTTCATTACAAAACATAGCTTATCTTTTCCACACGAATCAGCCCTTACTGTAGTTTTGCAGACATTTTATAGCTTTTTATAGGTGCAAATAAATACAGAAAATAGCTAACAATGCTGAAGAGCAGCCCTGTAATCCAGGGCACTTTCTTTTTAAGCATTTTTTCAGTTCCTACTGATTTACCCAGGGAGAGACCTCCCCAGCCACAGGACTTCTGTTTTCCCCGAGCCTGTACTCCCTGCTGGCAGATGACCTGAAATGTTACAGAACCTGGCAGGGATCATTTGAACAAAATGCTTTTTACAAAAATAGGAGTTTGCTTCTCCTCTAGTAAGTACCTCAGAGCTTCATCAGCAGTGCTGTATTCAACTAACTAATATTAAAATGAATTGTAGTTAGGCTGAGACTTCTTATTGTTGCATATTACTGCAAAAAAAAAAATTGATAGCCAGTTAATACGTCTTAAGAATTTTGACATGATGTTACTTGCTGGCAGCTATAAAATGCAGAATCTAACAACATATTTGAATTTAAACAAAAAGTAATTTGGACAAGTCCTGTGGTCTGTCTTGTGTAAGCTCAGACTAGATGATCCAAAGCAGTGGTCTAGGATTATCTCTGAACAGAAGGCAAAAAGGCCAGGTCTTTCAGTATTTCTTACATTCCCTATCAATATAAGGATAAAAGACTCTACAGAAGAGGAAAGTGGTGTTCCTTGCCTGCAGACTAAACACATCCTTCTCCCTACCCTGCAGCAAAAATACTTTAACCTAAATCTAGTGTTCTCATCTCTTGAATTAATGTGCAGTTGACTGTTGTTTCTGCTGAGTCTTAACTGCCCCGGTTTTTCTTGCACTGGGGTATTATGGACATCTCTTGGAGTGAAAGCTGATCATACTTCTTTCTCTGATGAACCAAGGCTTTCAAGTTAACAGGCATACTAAGCTGCTTCACTCTGTTTTTTTTGAAATTTGCTTCTCCTGTTCTTCATGTATTTCCAGTGTAGTATATGAGTTCAGAACTGTTACTTTGTTTCTGTAGTTGCGTAAAATGGCACAGGAGGGCATGCCCTCAAAATATGTAGCTGCTAAATTATGCACATTTATTTCTAGTAGATGATATCTGTCTTATAACTGTAGTGGATCTGATGATTTCTTGAGCTGAAATAAATCAATTCTCTGCACTTTAGCTCTACTTAATCATATTCAGATGTTATTCTGATGCACATGGCTTAATTTAAGATTGTGAAATTGAATTTTTGTCCATTTATCCAAATATAGTAGTGTTTCTTTCAGATGATCAGATAATAGTTGTTCAAAATCTGGCCACTAGAGTATGCACTCTTCTGTACAGAATCTGAAATACTGTCATTCTTTTTTCCCCTCTATATAACAGATAAAAGATGTCAAATATGCATGTGCACCTAGGTTTCCTATTGATTCCTACAGTGTTTCATTTCTTATGTGAAATTATGACTTATGTAATGATTAGTGTAATTCTTCCTAAGGTGGTAATAAAAAAAAGTTGATTGATTCCGCACCCCCCCCTTCCCTTTTTTTTTTCTCATCTGGAGATTCCAGCTTTAAGATGTTCCAAGCCTTTGTTTTGGAAAGGTTGCAGGTCACTCCAGGAAGTGCCTGTGACTCTGTCCGCTGAAGTAAGTATGATACCTGGGGTGGGAGGATGCTGCCAATGATCACCTTGGGCTACTCACCCTACAAACAGGCTGCTTGTGCCCACCTATTGCTGCATTTGTGTTTTACGTGTTTGAAAGGTGGAAGAGTCTTGGTTAGTTGAGGTTAAACCTCCTTTTCTGGTATTGTTTTAACTGAGAGATGGTAAAGAGGGACTGCCAGGGTGGGTTATCAAAGTAAACGGTAGTCATGGTTTCAGTAAAAGGAAAGCCTGTTTCACTTTTCCGAGGCAGGATATTTCTTGTCTTGTTGGGAGCATTGTCTAGGCACTGTATATAAGAAATTCCAAAAGGTAAGCAAAAAGCTAGGACTTCCCATTAGTTTTACATGAAACAGAAAAATTTCTGAGATTTTGCTGATTTTAGGTGATAGTTATTTATCAGCAGCAAAATCTTGTTTGCTGCTGGAAACCTTTGCTTCACACAATGACCTGGCCACCCACTCACCATCTGCTAAACATGATGCTGCTTAATTAAAAAAAAAAAAATTGATATGATGTTTTATGGAGAGAGTATTTTGGGTTTTGTATGTATTTAAGCGCTGATAGCTCAACTGATGGTCCCACAGGTCCTTTTCTGCACTGCTGTTACCTAGCCACTGCTGTTGCCTAACCTGTGGCAGTACCTGGGGTTATGTCTTAGGTTCAGCTTTTTGCATTTGACTTTGCTGAAGTGCATGAGCCCATTTATCCTGTTTGTCAAGGCTCCTCTGAACAGCAGCTCTGATCTGCAGTCCATCAACCATCCCTCCAATTTGGTGTCATCCGCAAACACGCTGATGGGGTGCGCTCTGCCCTGGACAATGGTCCAGGCTGTTTGAAGATACTTGGTAATAGCAATCCTGGCATATCATTGTTTTTGGGACAGATGGCTCTTTGAAGTGCACCAGTGCTTCAGGAAAATGATACGAGTGGTGAACCTGTACCACCGTGGGACACTGCAGGCCTCCTTTTCTGGTATTGTTTTAACTGAGAGATGGTAAAGAGGGACTGCCAGGGTGGGTTATCAAAGTAAACGGTAGTCATGGTTTCAGTAAAAGGAAAGCCTGTTTCACTTTTCCGAGGCAGGATATTTCTTGTCTTGTTGGGAGCATTGTCTAGGCACTGTATATAAGAAATTCCAAAAGGTAAGCAAAAAGCTAGGACTTCCCATTAGTTTTACATGAAACAGAAAAATTTCTGAGATTTTGCTGATTTTAGGTGATAGTTATTTATCAGCAGCAAAATCTTGTTTGCTGCTGGAAACCTTTGCTTCACACAATGACCTGGCCACCCACTCACCATCTGCTAAACATGATGCTGCTTAATTAAAAAAAAAAAAATTGATATGATGTTTTATGGAGAGAGTATTTTGGGTTTTGTATGTATTTAAGCGCTGATAGCTCAACTGATGGTCCCACAGGTCCTTTTCTGCACTGCTGTTACCTAGCCACTGCTGTTGCCTAACCTGTGGCAGTACCTGGGGTTATGTCTTAGGTTCAGCTTTTTGCATTTGACTTTGCTGAAGTGCATGAGCCCATTTATCCTGTTTGTCAAGGCTCCTCTGAACAGCAGCTCTGATCTGCAGTCCATCAACCATCCCTCCAATTTGGTGTCATCCGCAAACACGCTGATGGGGTGCGCTCTGCCCTGGACAATGGTCCAGGCTGTTTGAAGATACTTGGTAATAGCAATCCTGGCATATCATTGTTTTTGGGACAGATGGCTCTTTGAAGTGCACCAGTGCTTCACTTCAGGAAAATGATACGAGAACCTGTACCACCGTGGGACACTGCAGGCGGTTTGTGCACACAGGAGGGTGTGAGCATGTTGTGAGTCAGCAGTTTCCCGTCTGGCCCATTGCTCAGTCTCTACACTGGTGAACGAATAGCGTGAGGGATGTGTCATGTCCTTAGGACTCTCAGCTAGCAATAGCTGGATGATATGTAGTTGTGCTGGTGGGCTGCCCAGCAGTCCTGCAATAACCTGCATACGGCTGCAGAGATCTGCTTGTATGACCCTGCTCTGGCCCCAGTGTCCCAGTTCCTTTTCACAAGTAGCCCCTGATGGTTCTAGGTCTTCTTGGGCTTTCCTTGATCTTTTTATTGCCAGATACCTTGTATTTTCAGGGCCCAACAGATACAGGTGTATTCCTGGAGGTGGTCTGAAAGGATTTTACCTAAGCTTGCTAAGCACTGCGAAGTGTTGGACAAAAATTTAAACACCAAATTTGACATTGGCACCATGGGCATTAGTAACATGGCAGGTCTCTAATTCTGTTCTGAAAAGGAGCAACCTATCATTGAAGTTACAAAAAAGTAAGTTGGGAGCGAGCAGCATCTGGCTAAATACCTGCAAATTTTACTGTTTTGTATGTAGCCCTGTAACATGTGTCATGGTCTCTAACATCTGTCCTCATAGTTTGGAACCTTGTAAATCTCTCCTTGGCAATTGCCTCAGTTTCATGGTGGATCATTTCTTACACTTTAACTATGATTTCTACCTTAATTCTTGTCTAGTCAAAGTGATTAAAGAAGCAAATCCTAGTGAGATTATGTGAAAAGCTTTTATCTTGGTTGAAGAAACTGGATCATGATCTGCTTTACTAAGCTCCTATCTTGAGTCTATAATTTTCCATGGCCCTTCCACTATTCCACTAGATTACTGGGGGCAATAGTTAATGACAGGTATGATGTAAAACAGGACCGATGGATAATATCTACTATTAAATGTCCTATTTTTGGCTTATAAAAGTGGGTGTCAAATGTTATTTCAGGAGACAATGAACTGTGAATCTTATTAGCACGAGAAGGTACAGAATGACCCCAAATCATTACAGTGCCATGAAGGTTGGTTAAAGAATGGAGAAGCATACCTTAGGGGAGAAAAAAAACCCTAAAAACGGGCAGTCCTGAGTTTGCTATAATGCAATGAAAATGCAAAGTAACAAGAACAAATTCCGCTGTAGCAGAAGGAAAAATGAACTCTACAGAGAGCATAGTAACTGCCATGTCTGACATCTGCCATAAATATTTTTGTGCATGATTTGGTGAAGTCCTAAACAATTGCATTTCCAAATGTGACCATTGATTTTTCTTCTAGGTTGACATACATAATTATAGAGGCCACAGTTTTAGAAAATTTGGGCCTGATCTTTTGGAAACCAGTTTGTCACAATCATCTTGTATGTGCCAGTGATCTTAAAAATGAAGCTTATGTGAAAAAAATGAAGCAAAGGTCTCATGCACAGTCAGGTACAGAATTAGTAGTTGCTTTTGAAAAATACTTAAAAATCCTTCTGCCTCCTTATCGCTTAGATGGGATATGTCCAAGTTCACAGGAATAATGTAGGGCTTAATTTGTTAAAGGTTGTAAAGCATTTCAGATCTTGAAATCATAATTTTGTGCTTGATCTTAGATTTGTTTGAAGTTAGTGGTGAATTTCCCATTGATTTCATTAGCATGGCATGAGGATCCTGGGGCAAAAGTCTCAGATCCATAGAGTGTATTTTGGTCTATTTTTGTACTTATGTTTGCATGGAGTGGAATGAGTGTAGGCATCTCTCATGAGTCAGAGGAGAGAATTCTCTAATGGGCATAGTTATAATAAATTTAGCCCCAATTCTTCTTGAGCTGATAAATAGAACTGAGGGGGGGAGGAAATGGTGACTACCTTGTCAGAGGCAGCATGATTCCTGACCTCCTCCAATAATCTTGAAGTCCTGTGCTAAAAATATTAATATTTTTAAAATAACTGGGAAAATGTAGTGATTTCTGTCTGATTTGTTTCTTTTCTAATGAACATGATAACATCTGCTGCAACTAATTCTGGCAGTAGGAGCTGGGAGTTGTATTTTATTAGAAGCTGATGCATTCTGTTCTGTTCGTATATTGTTAGTTTTATTTATGTTTTTTAAATTGTTTGGTTCTGCTAAATCTACTTAGGTTAGATTACAAGGTGACTATATACTTAAAATGTATTTGTATATTTGATTGAACATGACCATCTTGATTTTACAGATAGTATTGCTATGACCAGGCTAAAGCTGAGTAATCTGTGCTGTGAAAAGCTGCACGGTTTGCCAAGTAGTAGCTCTTGATTAATAAACTCATTGTCTGTAGGGATCTCACACTGGAGCACAGTCAGGTAGCACTGTCGGTGGCTCTGGTACATGCAGTGAAGGATCCTTGTTGTGGTCAACTCTGTTCTGGCAAGAGCTGCTAGCTCTGGTCTAACATCTCCTTGGACAGCAGAGAGCCCTCAGCTTGGAGAAGTCCTTGTGCTCTGTGGGTTTGTATATTGTGCAAAAGATCTCTGTGAATAAGTTCCTGAGATGAAAGTGGCCCTGCAAACTCAGAGGGGGCTCAGTGGCTGCAGAGTCAGAGTCACGGGGTTTATGGAAGCTTTCTGGGCTCCAACATGCTGATTTCTTGTCCAATATGGGGCTGATGCAAGAGAGGCCAGACTTCTGCTACTGCTCTTCTGCTCTGTAACACATTTGAAAAGTTTCTTCTGTGCTTAGAGATTAGCAATTTTGCTACAGGTAGCCTGGAATGTAAAGGCCAAACCACAAAACTATTTAGATGCTCCACTCTTGATATCTTTGAATTGATGACTGTTTGGTGTCTTGTTTTCTGAGTGGTGGGTTTTTTTGTGGGGTCTTTGCTTCATATATTCAAGTTTCTAAACTGGCCCTTGGTTAGTTTTATAGGTCAGATTTGATGCATATTCCAGCTAAATGGGGTATATACCCATCCTGTTTTCACTCCATCTGGGGAGAGGTTTTTTGCTACAAGCTCTGTTCCAATAAAGATCATCAAACTGCCTGTCTCCTTTGTTTCTATGAATTGTGGGAAGCCCTTTAGCAAGAAATGTTACGTGAGGGTTCCTGCATACCACCAAGAATATCATTATGCAGTGCAAAAGGGCACACAGCATTAGCCAGCAATTGGGCCCAATTTGATTTGGCCTTTACTAACTTCATCCTTGGTTCCTAGTAGACTATCTTATTTCTCTGTCAATTCATTTTCCATGAGGCTTAAAAACTTTTTATGCATTAAGACTTACAGCGTTCCCAATTTATTCCCCTTAACATAGTTTTTATATCTTTCTTTCCCTCTTTGCTGCATGTGTGTTCTCTCATAGTCAAGATGATGCATGCTTCTGGAATTGCTTTAAGAGGACTTCCATCGGAGAATATTTTAAATAGAGAGTAAAGTGTCCTGGAATGACAAAAATGCACATCTCACGAGAAAAATAAAATATGGCCAAAGTAAGAGAAATTTTTGAGAGTAAAGCAGTTGACTTTAATAGGAATTGTGTGGGATGATGGCATGGACATAGTTTTGATTGAAAATTCTGAAGTAAGTTATTTTACATATGTAATAGCTACTGTATAAAAATGATTTAAACATAATTCATTTAATTGGAAGTAATAAATCTGTCCAGCCAGAGTGATTTTTTTAAAACTACTGTGGTAGAATGTGAAATCCTGCACCTTGGCTTTAGAGCTTACAAAGCCGGTTCCCACCAGTATAGTCTCTCAGTGAATGAATGAGTCTTAATGGGCGCGCATACCTACCCAGGAAAAATCTGTTTACATGAAGCATCTGCTTTACATTGAAACATTGGCTTTCCAAGAATCTTTCAAGCTGTGTTGTGAGGCATGAAGAGGTCAAATGACTTATCCAAGTCTTGCAAAATGCCAGCTGAAATTAGGATCTAATGTGCTTCTGGCTTGATTCAGGTTTTTACTCAAGCCACTAGAACACAAAGCTGCTTAGACGAGCCAGGGGAGAACCCTGGTGCAGTCAGCTTCGCACTTACGGATTGCAATTGAAAACACTTAGGGATTCACTTGTGTTTCTGAATCCCACGTGAAAGCGTGGTTCATTTTGAGAGAGACAGAAAAGTGTTTCTTGTTCTTAACAAACAATCCTTATAAAATGCTAATTAAATTATAAGTTTAATAGGAAAATTGTTAATTGTTTAGTTGAATTTCTTATTATCTATGGAAGTTTTTAATTATAAAGCAGAGTTGTTACATGAAGCCTGTGATGACAACGGGAAAGTGAGTATGAATTTACTGGTGCTCAGCTGGATTCTCTTTATTGCCTTCAAATAAAGCAGCCTGACCTGTGTAGGACATGTTGCTTCCTCTCTCTGGGAAGTAGAGGCTTTAGAGGAGTGAGTAGGTCCCCTCCAGGCACCGGGGCGGTGCACTGGGGTTAGAGGAATTCCCTAGGCTTCAGCTGCTGTGCTCCGGGTTTATTCAGGACTTGAATGAGAAGTTTCTATATGAGAAGAAAAATACTGTCGCTGAACAACTTATGTTCATAAGTCCTCAATGACAGGCTGAGTGTCGGACTTGGGTTTTCAGCAGGAAAAAGGTGTAGTAGCCTTGCTAATATTTCAGATTAAGGGCAGGGGGGGGAGTAGCATTATAAAAGAACTATTTTTCCTTGGACTCCTCCATTTTACTACACTGTTCTACTAAGGATATTACCTTAGCTTTCCTCTGGAAATTGGCCAGTGAACCTTGTGAAAGTTTCGTGGAGGCTTATTACTGCCTAATTCACCTTTCAAAATGAAAGTGAGATTTTTTCAATTGCTTTCCAGAAATTTGGCCTTGCTTGGTTCATCTGATGGCCAAAGTTTAGACCAAATATTACAGTGTTTGAAACAGTTAAGCCTTCCTGATTTGTCATTAAATTGAGGCTTATACTTGATCCTTAAATAGATGGTGATTTTGCCATATAGAAAAAAAGGCTACTTTTGCAATATTATGCTAAAATACCAGAGAAGTGCTGAAAACCTTCCTTTTTGTGATTTCTAATTCAGAAATGTTATCTCCTATCAACATATAATTGAACATGCTGTCAGATGTGTCCAGAGAGTGACTTATATTCAGTGTGGCAATGAAAATACCCATTAAATATCAAAAGGGGAAAAAATCTTTTGAAACATTTTTAATATTCTTGATTTTTTTTGTTCTTTTGTGTAAGTGAAATAGTATCAAATTATTTAAGTCTCTCGGAAAACATTTTATTGTGCTCTAAGACTTAGCAAGTTGCTCTTTTACCCATAAAGGAAATTGTTTTGCTATGCTTCATGACTGAACATTAATTAAGATTAGTAGGTCCTGGATTGGATTCCTTTGGAATGATAACTGATTGGGTTCAAATTCATTGCTAAAAAGCTGGTAACGTTCTGTGAAGAGTGAGATCTGAAACAAATCTCATGGTTCTCTGCTTTCAAAAATTACCAAAAAGCCAAAAATTAATTTCTCCTTTTGTTGTTTAAAATTTTTTAAAATGCTGCTGCACTTTAATACATGTATAGAATCTCCTAGGTGCTTCTTCAGTGGAATTAATTTTACATATAACTCCATTATTTTAATCTGTTAGGAAAAACTGTTTTTAATATCTGGGGAATTGTATTGACATAGCAAAGTGGTGTGCCCAGGGTGTGAAAGCATCTGCTTGATTAGCAGTGTGATTCTTTTCGCATGCCGTTTTCTTTACATCAAGTACTGGAAAGGAAAAGAACACATCTTTTAGCTATGGACTTCTGGAGAAGAGTTGTTGCACACTAACATGGCATGTAGAAGTAAAGTTGCAACATCAAACGGTCAGGTTTGAACGTGGCACTTTCTGGGATGCCAGTGCAGATATAATGTTTCTGCAGGAGTGGGTCAAAATAAATGAGATGCAGTTGCCGTCACCACACCTAACTTTTGCATAGCCTTGTTCACAGCTCACTTGAGGAGACATATTACGGAATTAATCCACTGTTATGTGAGTTTATGTAGTGCTGTTTAGATAGGAGTACTTCAGCTTAAGTTGTTAAATTTGGCAGGGGCTAATTTGATTATGTGCTGATTTTCTCTATTTTACAGACAGGATTAGACAAAAGCCAAAATATTCAAGCTTCCTCTAATTTTGGATGCCCAATTTAAAATTCCAGGCAGTGGTTTTGCAAAATGTATAATTGTCCTTGGTCACCAAGGAGTATGGAGGAGGGGTGGGAGCGGGGGAAGTGGAAGAAATTATCCTAGTTTAAAAGGCATGAGTTTGTTTCAGCCCTCAACCCAGGTGATCTGTGAGGCCCATGCAAAATAGGGGGAAACAAATCCTGTGAAACAAATGTTCAGTTTGCTATATGATCTTGTCAAAGCATCCAAGATCAGATAATTCTTTAATAACAATATTATAACATTTAAAAACTCAGGGCTTTAACACTGTGAGTAAGGATTTGGGTTTGTGTGCAATTGCTACAAGTTACAGTTTTGCCCCATGCTGTAGCATTGGCTTGGGCAGTGATGGAGCCTGGTAGATCCCAGACAATGTTACCAATATTCTCTAGTGTGGGGTTTTTTTGGTTGGTTGTTTGGGGTTTTGGTTGGGTTTTTTTAATTTGTTTTGGTTTTGTTGGGGTGTTTTTGTTTGTTTTTCATTTGTTCTTTTTTACTTTTCCCTTTTTCTTTTGTAAATACAGTGGGATCTCTCTGACCTGGAGGATTCATTTCAGTTTTTCCTCTTGAAAACCTGTTTTGGTATTTTGATAACAACAGAAAATCAAACTTCTGAGGTAATCCAGCCTACTTGAGACATGATTATTTTCAGAGGCCATCAAATGAAAGAATCATCACAAACTGAAGTCATTTTATGCCATAGAGCTCTCATGCAAAATTTTGATGTAAATGGGGTGCCAGATAATTTCAGATGTTACTTCAGTTGAAGTTGCAAAAATGCTTTAATGAGTTACAGAAACAGCAAAGTAGAGAATTTCCAGTCTCACTAATATAAAATGAAAAGTGTAATTCTGTAACCTACTAGCAGCCAACTATCTTCAAACCATTCTGTTTCTAAAAGAAGCTATTTGGCTGTAGTGGCCTATTTTCTAGTTGCATGACTTTGAATAAATAGTTCTAGTGGCACAGCATTGGAGTGCCACAAATACTCCTCTTTGTTTTTGCAGTATAAATTTTAAAATAATTCCCTGCTTTTAGTTGTGGGGTAAAAAGAAAATAATCAGTTTCAAGTGCTTCCAATTTCAGAATTATCTGTCTTGCATTTACTCAGAAGTGTCATTTAAATACAAGTATTGAAATTACAAACTCAGTTGTTCTGCTTCAGACCTTCTATAGATGTCTTGTGTCAGTTCTGTTCAGGTGCATGGGCAGGATGGTATCAGTGAGACAAAACACAGTGATTTCTGTTTAATTCTGACAGTAGCACTGCCAAATGCATTGGCTCTGAGTGCTTCCTGTAGTAGTTCTTCTATGGGATATGTTGTTCTATTTTGAGATCTAGCACAGTGCAATTCCAGTGTAACTTTCTGATTACTCATCTGTGTACTACAGAGCTTGTCACTTTATAAAAAATTTGGGGTTTTCCCATTTCTGTTTTTCATAAAACTTACTACACTTACTCATCCCTAGCTTGCCTACAAGATTTAGTGCATACTGAATATGTAACTCATTTATCACAATGTTGTGATGAATTTACCCCATATTCCCCTATTTGTCAATGAAACATTTTCTACTTCCAGAAATCATGCTGAAACTTGAAAATACTCAGATAATTCTGAAAAACTACAAGACTTCCAGTCTGTTGGCTGGTATTTCTCAGTGTGCTCACAAATAATGGATAATAATGACCTTGCTAAATACAGTAGAGTGGACTTAGCATGTTTAATTGCAGAACTGCCTGTGCATCACTTGTTCTCTTTGACTAAATTTAGTAAATATCACACTTGATCCCTGTTCTGTAGTAGCCAGGTGAAATGGTACATAGCTATTTAGGAATCTGCTATGTGTATTTCATAAGTGCATTATCAATTTTTAAAGATTTTTTTGGGGGAAAAATATTGCTTCTGCACAGGCACTTCATTCCATATTTGCACTAGTAAATGAGTAGTCTGATTTTTCAAATGTGCTGATCTCATTGCAGGTTTGCTGGCATTTTTTCCCTATCTGGAAGGACGGGATATTTTATGGCTTCTTTATCTTCTTATGATCATTTAGCTTATTTCTGCACCTGGGACAGAGTAACAGCAGGCACAAGTATAAATTGGGAGAGGAGTGGCTGGAGAGCAGCCCTGCAGAAAGGGATCTGGGGGTGCTGGTCGACAACAGGCCGAATATGAGTCAGCGGTGTGCCCTGGCAGCCAAGAGGGGTTAACTTCGACTTTAGCGAGTCTTTTCACCCTGTTTCTTGTATTTAAGTTGGTACATTACAGTCTGGATGGGCAGACAACTAGACAGGTAAAAAGTGTTGTGGCTAATGGGTCATACTCTGCCTGCAGGCTGGTAACAAGAAGAGTACTGCAGGGGTCTGTACTGGGATGTGTCCTGTTCAACATCTTCACCAGTGACTTGGAGGAGATAACACTGTACACTTTCATCAAGTTCACAGGTGGCACCAAATTGTGAGGGATGCAGCAGATATGCTGGAGCACAGGGCAGCCATCCAAAGTGACCTTGACAGGTTAGAGGAATGGGCCAGCTGGAAACTCATGAAATCCAAAACAGAACAAATACAAGGTCCTGCCCCTGAGAAGGAAATAACAAACCCAGGACACTGGGTTTGTCTAGTTTGGAGAAAAGGAGGCTGAGGGGCAACCTCACGGCTCTCTACAGCTTCTTGAGGAGGGGAAGTGGAGAGGAAGGTGCTGATCTCTTCTCCCTGGGATCCAGCGATAGGACATGTGGGAATGGTTCAAAGCTGCGTCAGGGGAGGATCGGACCTGATATGAGGAAGCATTTCTTTATTGAGAGGGTGGCCAGACAGTGGGACAGACTTCCTAGAGAGATGGTCTATGCCCCAAGCCTGCCAGCGTTTGAGGCATTTAGACAATGCCCTTAATAATATGCTTTAACTTTTGGTCAGCCCTGAAGTGGTCAGGCAGTTGGACTAGATGTGATCGTTGTAGGTACCTTCCAACTGAAATAGTCTATTCTATTTTAACACTGTGAGTATGTTACAGTGTCTATTATTCTAGGTAGCTAGCAGTAGCAAGCAGAATTCCCTAAGAACTGTGTCTTTCTTAACTTTCCTGGTGAATCTAAAATATGCTCCTACCTGCAACACTTCAGGTTAGCCCCGTTACTGAATTGATTAAGGATTATTGGGGCGTGCAGTGTAATCTGCATGGTATTATGAGTTGTATCTCATACTGCCGTTGAAACTTGTGTCCTGATTTGAGGACACAAGCTGAAATTAGCTGTAACAGATGATGACCGCTGCTGACTTTGGAGTTACTGTGAGACCTGTCATCAGTATGGGTGGTGGCATGCATCCACCTCACGCATCCTTTTTCATCAGCTGGAAAGTGAGTATATTCCTTTGTAACATCCCCATCTTGCTTCCAAGGCAGGCTTTCAGTTTCTCCCCATAAGCAGTGCTCTGTGGCATACCGCATTTAGAAAATGGCCAGTAAGTTTTCAGTGTTTTAAAATCACTGCTCAGAAACTATTTGTGACAATAAGGGTAAGAGACTGGAGAAGTTTGGGAGTTGAGTGTAGATCTCCCAGCAGTGATCACTGGGAAGGTGGACTGGCTAGCCTGAAATTCCACCTATCCCTCTTCCTAAAAAAATCAGCATAAGACAGTATGTGACAACTGATATATCACTGAAAGGAAACGCTAATCCACATCTAGCAAACCTCTGCAAGCTAAAATAATGCCTTACGTACAGAAACCATTTATAAAACAGGATTTGAAATTTATGTGAGTGTACACCCTTTGAATAAATTTCTGCTTGTACTGTGTACTTAATGCACAATGGCATGCCAAGTTCGTCAAGAGACAACTCATTTTGGGCTTTCTTGTTTATAAACATGACTTCCCTTCCAAAGTCAGGTTGTAAGACCAGACTCTAACACTGTAAATCGAACTGTGAAAGATTCAGGGAGAGAACATGTTAAGGGATAGCTCTCACAACTTTGCATAAAATAGTTTTTCTGTGTTTAGCAGTAACTTACTTCTAAGGTCCATTATTTCAGGACTCTTGAGTAAATCTTGCCTCTAGCAGGAAATGAGTTTTTCTGGTTTTTTTTCTTTTATTTTTCTCACAAGTGATTTATATGTCTCTGTACGTTACTACTGAAGCAATACTACCCAATATCACAGGATGGGTACAGATGTCTGCAGAATTTTTCTTTCACCTATTTATGTCTTTTCATAATATAATTTTGGACAGACCCTAGATGGTTCAGTGTTTCAGCCATACCATTTTCCTTGCTGGAAAAGATAATGCTGAGCATTCTTCTTTCTGGCGTCAGTCCCTTTTACCTTGCTAATGCTACAGTAGCTAAAAACTAAGAATTGGAACTGCTGGATGGATGGCCCTCCTAACTATTTCATTAATCTGCAGGAGGCCTATTTTACTTAGAAACTGCCCTGCCACATCCCTATGCCTGGCCTCCTTTAAGCCTGGCATTTAGGTCCAATTGTTTGAAACAATCTCTTGTAGCTGGTTGGGGTGAAATGGAGCTATCTGTCAATTTGAAAAGGTCACTGGCTGTGTCAGAATGACAGTGATTCCAAATTATCCATTAATCTCCCAATTTAAAATTGTCATCCTTCTGATTACAACCAGCCAGCCGCACAGGCTAAAATAGACCTCTTCTCTTACACCCATGACCAAGCAGCTTTTTTATTAGCTGGCAGATAAAATTGGCAGTATGCTCCAACATTAAATATTCATTGACTGCTCTCTAAAAAGAAATGGCTGCTAACAGGTTGAGAATGTATGAGAAAACAGTAAAAGAAATTAGAATTGATTTTCTTGTCTTATCTGCTAAGGTTTGGGCTATATGATTAGTGTAACGCACTTAGCATATTCCTATATTGGTTTGAGTCAAAGGGTAATAAATGCAAGAGCTTCCTTTCCCCCCTTTTGCATTTTTGCGTTGTCTTGATATTGTTGATCCACACAGTAAGTTAAATGAAGGTTTAAATTAGTGTATAGAAAGTGTAATTCTCTATGGAAAATAAGATTTAATAGCTTTTGCATTGTCAAAGGAATGGCTCTGGAAGATGGAAAAAGTCCCAGATAAGAAGTTCAGGCCTAAAAGGTGTTTAGTTTTCTTACACAGTATAAAAGTGTGGTGCCGCTGAGGTTTTAGAGAATAGGGGAGAGCTGTGTGCCACCTGCTGCTCCAGAGGGGAAGGAAGGGCTTTGACTTTGCTTCTCCATATCTATCATCCATCACCTTAGTCTCATCTTCACTGTTTGTTCTGTCTGAAATTTGATAATTGTAACTTGGGGGCTTTACTAAGTGGTCGAATGACTTGGGAATAGGGCAGTGCTGGAGCTAGCAGTGTCCCCTTTGTGAACTGAAGTTTAAGCATCTATCCTGGCAGCGAAAATCCAGACAACTTTTGGAACCTTTTTGATGTGGTGTCAGTATGATGTGGTGTCCATTTATACAGTAAAAGGCCTAAGCCAGGGAGGTGTAAAGAAAAGAAATTCAAGGCACATGAAAGGCCAGAAGGCATGCCGTCATTTCTTATTCTGAGGAACAAAAAGAGTATGCATGAACACTGATATCAAGGCCAAACTCCTAGATTGCAAATGATGATGGATTTACTAGCCCCATCTCAATCCCTGTTTATGCAAAATATTTATATAAAGAACTGATTAAAATCTTTTAGTTCTATAAGGTATTTAAAAAAAATGCTGCTCTGTTTGACAAATTCTTTTTTGTATTTAGTCAATGTTATAACTGCCCAAATACTTCGCTGACGGACAATGTGTATTTGTCTAATACTTTTCCTATTATTCAGCTGTCTCTAATTGTGATGCAATTGTGAGTCATTGCTAAATGAAATGGAAAATAATCATAACATTGTAGCCAGGAAGAAGTGCAAGGAAAGGATATGACTGTCCACCTTGAAATCTGTTTAATACTCTCACATTCAGAGTAATTTTTTTTCCCTTAGGAGTATGGCTTTAGAGCATTTACTGAAGTCAGTGTGCTGAGATTTTTAGAATGTGCTGATTGTTTATTTGCTTGTATGTTTTAGTTTGTAGATTGGACTTTTGAATGTGTCCAAAGCTGAACAGTGGCCACAGATGACTCTTGAGTTTTTTTACTTCTTTGCAGTGGCCATATTGTATTCATTCATGGCAGACAACATGGCAGGTGTTTCCTGTGTACGAATAAGTATTGTGCACCAAGGGACTGCTAAGGCTTTCCATTCAGGTCTATCAAATAAAGGATTAGGTTATTTTGTAGCTAGCCAAAGAAACACATGCTGAATAGGTTGACTGCAGCTTTATCAGTTAAACTTTCTTTTCTGGTCACCATTTGGGTTGTGTGCAGGTGCCAGCTCTGCTCACCTCTTCTCTAACTGCTCTTTTATGCAGTTTGTTGGGATTCTGTAAAGCAGAAGGTGAGAGGAAAGCAGGTGAGAGGAAAGCAGGGTATCTGCTACATCATATATTTTGTCTTTTTCCAGTTCATTTCAGAAATATTTGACTTCCAGGGGAGGATGTGTGTGTATGGTTTTTACTCTAGATTTTTTCCCCCTCTGTCTTTTGCAAGTTTAATTGCTCATTAAAAGGCACAGAGAACCACACACTGGCACAATGTTCTGATGAAACACCTAATGACTTTCAGCATTTGATTTATGGGCACAGCTTAAGTTACACAGGGGCTTGTGTCAAAACATGCCAGAGATAAGCTTACATTTATCTATAGAAGTTAAGGGATAATTATGTAAAAGCATTACATTTTAAAGGAAATAAAGACAGACCTGTGGGAAGTGCATTTTCACAGCATGTATTAGCAAAGCCCAATCAACCTCCTTGTGGGAGGACAATTAACAGAATTAAAAGTTGAAGTTTTAATTATCATACAAATTAGAGGGAAATTAATCAGCTCGTATTTTATGACTTGACTTGGCTTTGAGCATTGCCGCTTGAATTTTATAGCAAAACTTTGATTAATTGAGACACTGCATGAAAGCATAAAATCCTGACTTAGGTAGCATTTTAATGCCCAGATTGCTTTCCATCTGCTACCTCCAATATGGGAAGTGGCAAAAATGAGACGATGCAGAAGCAAAACCTTTGTTTACCCCAGCAGTAGCCTCCAAAACCATACCCTGAGATTTCTCTGCATATGCTGGAAGTTGCTTTTTCTGTAGCTCCAATTTTTACCTTCTAACTACACAATATGTTGTTTTATAACTCGTGCCCTGGTATGAGCCAGATTCACGAGTTAAAGATTTTCACTGGCTGACCGGAAGCATCATTTCAATATCAGTCAAAACCCAACTTGTTTTGTTTTGTTTTTTTGCAGAGCTGGACAAAAACTTTTAAAGGAGTGGCCTAAATAACTTTGGGAGGAAACAGGATAAGTGTTGATGCTATGAGGTCTGCATTATGGATCACCAAGAGCAAGTAGCTTCATGTGAGATCTGAAAGCATCTACAAGCTTGTGCGTGACCTTTGGAACTGCTACCCTGGACTCAGCAATGCCTTATCTTGGCAGGTATTTGAACCTTCTTTTGGATTGTGCTAATCAGAACTTGAAAGCATTTAGAGCAGTTTGATGTGGCGCTATGGGATTATGGCAAGTTTCAGTTCAGCTGCTGAAAATGTGGTTTTGATAAAATACTTACTCTTTTTGTGGTTGTTCTTTTTCACCCAAATGAAGTATTTTGGGGTTTGGTTCCAGACACTCATTAGAGATCCAAAAGTTTAAGTGCTCCTTTTCTGGAAAATCAAAGTTCTATATTCAGACTCCCTACATAGAAAAAGATGCTGGATTTGGTGTTTGCACTTTGTTTCTCTTCATTTCTCTTCCTTCGTCTTCCTCTAGTAAATATCTGTTGGCTTGGGTCTGATAATACTGAAGGACATTCTTGCCATATTTGACACCTGAAAATCAAAGAAGGACTAAAGCTAAGCTCAGTCTAGGATAAAATGAAACCAAACACTTTGCACTGCTGAGTTTGGGTTGTAAAAACAAAATTCAAATAACAAAGTCTTAGAAAAAATAAACCTGTCCTTCAGTCAGAACACAAGGCACAAACAGATTGCTGAAATAAACTAGACCACAATTTTATAGGGTCTCAAGTTAAGAGGGAACTTAATTATGATGCTGGATTTAGTTCAGAGCTCAAGTAATGATCTAGGAAGCCGTAGAGAAGTACTAGAAATGACTGTGTGCTAATGAGGACCCTAGTAGCAGCTTTCCGTGCTAGTTAATTTGCAATCTATGTGGAGATCTGTTGGCAAGCCTATAAAATGAGGTTTTGCAAAAGTAATCACCACTTCAAAGTCTAGAGATACAGCCTTAGGAAGCAGAAGCATGTTGACTGTTAAATTTCCATTTTGAACATTGTTTAGAAAGTTGACATTGTTGCTTCCTACCTGCTGAATTGAGGAAAGCATAATGCCCTCCGTATCAAAATAGGTCTGGAGTTCAGCATTTCAAAAGATAGTAAATAGGAGAGTCTTTTTTGGCAACTATTTCAAATATGCCAGCTAAGACAATGATGATGTCCGTTTAGAAACACTAATCTGTTTGTGGAAGTTCAGCTGAATTGCAAAGGTTCAGTCCATTTGCCAAAAGGCTAAGGTCAAAGCATCCTGTTTTCTGCTCTGGATGTGGTGTTACTCAGTACTTTCCTGGATTAAGACAGATTAGATCTGGGTATGATATAATGTGTGTTTTTAGGGTAAATCCTTTGGCCGCCTACACAGGTGTGCAGAACCTCCAAAAGAACTCTAACAGCGTGTCTGTGGAATAAGGTAGTGAAACAGCCCAAGGCAAGAGTGCTGTGTTCTGTTCTCTGTGGAATTCCAGTTTGGTTTTGAATGGGAAAATATGGTAGGTAGGCCAAACACGCTACTTGGAGCTTCACTGAGTAGAGGTTAGCCATCTCTGCTCTCTTCCCTGTCATAAAGTAAGAGTCTCAAGGAATGGATTCCACAAGGCTGCAGTGTTTGTGGGACAGGAGAAAGTCAACGAGCTGGTAAAGGTCCAAGGATTTATTGCAGAGCAGGTATTATGCAAATCAAACTAATTACTTCATGGAACTGTCAGGTGGTCTGAATTGATGTGACCATCAGGATCTGTACAATGTCACTGTTACACTTACACGTCAGTTTACTTTGTGTTAGGTTGAAAACAAAATGTTCTTTTATCAAAGGTACAAATGCAACTGAATTACTGCGTCTTTTCCAAACACCTTGATTTTAAAGCTCAACCAGAGAAGTTGAATAAGGTCCTGCAAGGTCTGAATACAACCTCAGCAAAGGCTGGTGGATGTAGAACAGAATAGTTCCAGTTGGAAGGGACTTACAAAGAACATCTAGTCCAGCTGCCTGACCACATGTGGCACAGTGGAGTGCTGCACAGAGATCCACACCTGGTTCTGAACAAGCTAGTACAAGTGCCCAAAGCAAGGCCACTAGCTCTGCCTAGAGACCCTGAGACATGTGAGCTCAGAGGGGACCAGTTCTCTGGATATGTCCCTCAGGGCTCATTCAGGAAGCTCCAAACTGAGTGCTGTGGTTTGCATTGATACTCTGGACATGTGCTTTGCTCAGCAGTGAGTAGGGAGTCCTGCTCTGTGGCAGCACTTCTGACTCAAAAGAATCTCTCTGGTCTGAATAGTACAGGTAACAGGCTGAAGTCTGGACCCAATGGTTAAGGGAAGGAGAGGCTTAGCTTACTAGAGGGAGGCACATAATGTCTTAGTCAATGCTTCCATGACTGGGTTTTTTAGGAACTGTTTGCTAGTGGTGCTTGCCACTAAGTTAAATCTGTTGTCCCTGTCCTAAAAATAAATTGAGAAGTCCTGAGCTGTCATCCATTTTATTTGGGGAAATAGATACATTCATGACCTCCAGACTTGCAAATGTTTGTTTAAGGATAAAAGGACTCTGAGTTTTCCCACCAAAGTTTGAAATAAAGAAGCCACTAACCTCTGTGTGAGATGAGGGATGCTACTTTATCAGTGTAGAAATTGAAGCTCCATGCAGTGGACTGAATAGCAGAGCAGGGAAGAAACCACCGAATTCTTGGCTGCCAATGCTACTTAATGGCAGTTTCAACAGTATCTCAAACTTGGGGGAGTATCAGACAGCACACCCAAACTCCTCTAAAAGGCTGCTGTTGTAGCATATGGTGCCTGGGATCCCCTGGCCAATTTGAGTTCCTTGTGGGGCTCTCGGTGCCTTGCAGCTTCCTCCCCGTGGTGGCCTGAAGACACTATCCGGTTGTAAATCTGGAAAAAAATGCTTACAGCATTTGGCATTCCTAATGTTGCTGTGAATAATTCGTCCTTTTAACTTATACACACTCATAATATTGGACGTGCAGGGTCATTCGAAATGTACTCTGAAAACTAGGGGGAGTCTGACTCCTGTGACTTGATTTAACCTGGCTGGTAAACTCAGTTACAAAGCTGGACCTCTGCTTAAAAAACAGATGCTGCATTTGAACGTAAGTGTTCTGCGGTAAACAGAAGTGCTTTTTAATTTTTTTTTTTTAAGTACAATTCTGCTTTGGAAGGTTCTGGAGTTTGCTTGAAGCAAGACGTGTATCTAAATGTCAGAATTTTTTAAATGCACTTAGAAAACAGGAGGGGGGAAAAAGCCAACATAAATGGGAAGTTTTGTAGTTTACTCTCACTAGATTCTAATGTTAGGGTAACTGTAGGGTAACTGTAACAAGAATTTCCAAAACAAAGTATCCATGTGATGACTCTGCATCCCAGCATATGTTTCACATTAAAGTAAGCCCTCCAATTCTATACGCCGGATAATGAAGTCTACTTTTCCAATGATTGTGAAAGTAGTAATTCTCTTATCTAAGACCATATGTCAGAGGGAAAAGAATTCCATTCTTGGTAAGTAATTAGTATTGGTAACTCATTAAGTACAGACTTCCCAGTCTAGAGTGTCATTTTCTGACATCACACGTTATTTGACAGATGCGACCTACTTTAGAGTTATGCATTTTTAAAGCAGATTATATGAAATGCCTGGTCCTGTCCATTCTTGGAATATTAGATTAGGTAGACCCTAATTTCACTCAGGATTTCGGGTCATGTGTTCCTTGGCAGTTTTAATTGTTACATGTATCTGAACTTTAAAGCCATGCTTTCAAGCTTCATGAGTAGCACTATGCAACTTTGCCACATCTTGAGATCTGAAATCTAGTTTCAAAATGTTAGTAAAATGTCTTTTGACCTCCAAGAGTGTTTAATGGAACACGCACCTGGAACAGGTGGTGGGGGGAGAGAGTCTAAACTTGAGAACAGAAGCAATCAAAAGCCCTGGCTTGGGAAGAGATGAAAGCTTGCACAGTGCCTGAGTTCTGACAAGTGTTTGCTCTAAACGCCAAATGAACTCGTTTACCATCTCTTTAACAGAAATCCTGTAGAGCTCAGATTGACTTGGGGCCACTTGTAATGATTGTGAAAAGGAGACTGTCACATGCCCAACTTGGACAGCTTCTGAAATGGAGATTAGATTTGAAATGCTCTGCTTTCGTCATGTTTAGTTCAGGTGCATCAATAGATGTCTTTTTTTCCAGCATAATTTTTAAACAGCATTCACTGTGCATTGTAATTGAATGGTGGCATCAATGGTCAAAAGCACACAAGGAAGCTGGACTTAAGGCTGGTATGTTTTGTCAGCTTGCCCTCAGCTATAGCTGTGATGAGGGTCTGTTTCTGCTGTTAGTGATGGAGTTGTTCATAGCTGTAGATGATGGCCGGGGTTCTGCATTCACTCAGTACAACATCACTCAGTTAAGACAAATGCTCTGCTGGCAGGTATGGCGATCCTCATATTTTGGGAGGGTCTGCTATGGAGCTATCCCCTCCAGCTGGACTTAGCCCAGTGCACAGAGCTTCCTGTGGGGCATGTTACAGGCATGTTCTGTGCTTGTTTTGTTCATTCTAGCTGACTGGTGGAGCACAATGTTTTAACTCAGGGAAAAATGCATTTGAGGAGATCTCTGAATAGTTTTAGCTGTATGAGATCTTCTGTCATAATTTGCTGTTGTTTCAGTCTCATTTCACTGGGATTTCAGCAGGACTGTCAGTAAGTAAAAAATACAGCTACTGTTAGATTAGGAGCTGTTTTGTGTTTGTCAGATCTCTAGAACTTTACCTGCAAAGTTTTTTAATCTCAAGCAAAACCAAACCATTGCTCTTGTGCTTCTAATTGAATATACTCCTTGTATGGCATATAATAAGTGGGATTCCCTGCTTCTGGTATCTAACAGTGGAGGTGCACTGCCATATAAAACTGCCACAAAAGACTAATAAAGTCGGGTCCTAAATGTGTAGTTTTGTCTTGATGTTTCTTAAAAGTAACCAGTTCCTAGTGTATCCTGCAATATCTTCCCGTTAATCAAGAAAGACGTAAATCTTCCTATACAAATGTTACGCAATTACAAAGAGATCCTTTTTTAAGTTTGAACTCGTCTAAGGGAGAACAAGCATGGATGAGTGAGCTTCATAATCAGTTAGAAGAGGTAATTATAGGCTGGTGGTATGAAGATTTTGAATCCTTTGAAAATGTGTGGCCCATTTGTGCAACTTGCAATATTCAGATCCTGAGATCCACACGCCTTCTACTTGGAGGCTTCTAGCTATGCTTTTGTACACTTTTTCTATATGGTAATGAGTCGGAAGAATATATACTACATTCTCATCTAATACTTTTGAATGCCATGGGTTATGCTGAGAGCTCCATGCTGAACTCTCAGGCATCTTGATTGAGGTATTCCGTGAGCAGATTTCTGGGTATTATGCTGCCAGATCAGGTAGAACAGGAAAGAATTTGGTAATATTGGGTACTGATATGGAAGTAATTTTAACTACTAGAGTTCAGCAGCTGAATGGGAAATGAATTGTGTGCTTGTGTTCATTCTTGCTGCTATGGATGTGAAAGTGAGTAGGCAGTACCCCTTTTCCAGTTCCCTCCCCAACACACACTATGACCAGAATACACATCTCCTTTGGCTGGGAAATCTTTGAAGTCCTGTGAGCAGTAATATACCCTTACCATCTGAGCAGCTATCCCTAGACTTGGTGCTATAGGAAATTTGGCAGCTGTCCCACTGAGGCTATTGTGCCTTCTAAAACAGCAGTCTGTTGCTGTTTAGGCTTGTGATTACTTCTGCTTTCTCCACGTCTTGTTTTTTAATCCCCTTTCCCCAGTCTGGTCATGTTTCTCCCCCAGTATTTAACCATTGGGAACTTCTGTCCCCCTGACTATACTTACTGCATAGTGTGGTGTCCAAAGCTTGCTTTTTGAGAGGTGCATTTGGAAGTAAGAAAAAAAAGGCAAAACAAAACTGTGGAGTATGTTTTATTCAATGGTATTTGAGGTTGTAGTCTCTGTGCTGTGCCAATTAGCACATTTATATAGGAACCTGAATCTACTGTGACTTTAATGGAAGAAAACTGTGTTGGCTGCAAGCAAATTTCTCAGTCTCATTTAGCCACTGCCATCAGAATCTATGACTTGGAGGCCTATAGAGGTATGAGTCCATTCCACATTGTTTTTAAGGAGTTTCTGTGTAGGACACAATTGTTCTCTCTTCCAAATAATCTGGTATCTCCAGGCCTATGGATGGAATTTATTTACATCATTTTTTTTCTCCAAGCTTGCTTTTTGTCCACCTTTGGTGTTTTGCATTTGCAGTACTTGAAAGCAAATTGTGCTCAAGGAAGTGTGCAGCTTCCCTCGACCCTGAAGAGGGTTCTTGCTTCCCTGGTTGATATTGATAAGACTCATCATAACTTCAGTGTAAATTGGAGTGACACTAACTTGTTTTCAGATATATGCTTCTGTCTTAAAGGTTTAGGTCAGTGCGTGCTACTTTTGGCATACAACGTGACTTTCTAAAGCCAATGCTTGTTCTTTATCCTTGTGCATTAGAATTTGATGCTTTCTGAAGTCCTCCAAAGTCAAACAACTTATTAACATGAGCACAGTTGCTTTAAGTTGCATCTTGGTGCCCAGGGCTGTAAACATGAGAAGCAACTCAATATGAGTTGTGATTTCTATTCTGTTCTCTGTATCATTAAATTCACATGCGGCTGCTGTGATGGGAGTCCAACAACTCCCCTTACCGTTGTCTGCATTGCCTAAAGATATATATTTCCTATTCAACACTTTTCATAGGCATCAAGTTTTCAGTGAGTTTTCTAAGTGCTGAAGAGTAGTCATTTGCATTGCGTATGTATCAGAGCTAGTAGCAGATACATGCATGGTTTCTGCCACAGTGAAATAATGTGCATCTTCTGTTGTGTTGCCTTTAATGATGAAAGTAAGAAGAGGACTCCACCCTTTGCAACTTCTATTTGAGTTCCAGCAATTTTTTGTTTGTTTTGGGGGTTTTTTGTTTGGCTCTGTATCAAACTGAGGACAAGGTGGAAAGGCTCAAATCTCACTGTGCTGATTATAAGCTCACTTTAGCATTCATTCAAACCTAGTGAGAATGGATATGTAGGCCCAAGAACCCTTTATATAACCATAACCTGATGCTATTAGCATTTACATGAAAAGTCTAGACAGTAGATTTAGTGTTTTTGTTATAAATAGTGTGTAGGAATCCAAAAGGAGTTTCTGGTAGCTGTGCAGATGTATCTGCTTCTGCCTAAACTAAAAAATAGAAGTGGATAGAGAGAGGGCAAGTAACTTGAACCAGAGGAACCAGAAAGAAGGAGGATCCAGGAAGGAAGTTTAAGTCGTAGTTCAAGTATCTTGTCACTGACCTGCAGGGCCTCTCTGAGATCTCTCAGTGGAATGAGAAAGAATAACTTACCCATTTGTACTTATAGGACTTGAAATAAAAGTTAAATTATCTTGTTTTACTCCAGGGAAAGGTCATATATAGTAATTTATATCTTTGAAAGAGAAATGTGTGAAAAATATAGCCATGTTAACTGTTAATTAAATGTTAGTATGTTAAAATAGGAAAAAAATAGCCAATCTTTCCATGCAGAGAGAGGAGATATTTGTTATTTCCATGTGTAATTTTGAGTCACTTATTAGTCCTTCTCTAACACTATCTATCTTGCTTCATTCCCCCTGTAGACACTAATACAATGCAGATGGTAAAGGATAGAAAACTTTTCTGGATAGAACATCTGGCTGCTTCATGATCTCCACAAGTTGGTGGCTTCCAAGCAGTCTAACCCAAGAGTAAGCCCTAATTGACTGTCTGTGAAACCTGCCTTGATCTAGATCATCTATCTGCTTTTTGAATGAGGATTTCATCATCTTTAAAAGACATTTTCCTATCGTGAAAATCAAGACAGAGTTCTGCTTCCAAATTCTATACAAGGCAAATATTTTGGATACGGGCTTCTGTACTTCTACAGAGATTTATGTAATCTCACTGGATGCTGAGTGTTTATGAAGACATCCTAAGACATCTTTTGCCAAAACCCTTAGGTAAGTATCACACTGTATTTTACTGTGTGCTTGGTCTCTTCTTTGAAATTGCGTGTACGGGATAGGAGAGCTTATATTCTTGATTTAAAAAAAAAAAAAGCTTTGTGTGAAAGTTTTAGTTATGCTACTCACCTGTATAGAAAAAAGACATACCTCTCCCATTTACTCTTTTAATGAGGTCATGTAATTCTAACTAGTGAACTATTGAAGAAGAATCCTCAAAATATGTCAGAACAAAGCTGACAACATATGTGGCATTTAGCCAATCACATTTTACGCACTTTGTTGTCCCAATTTTATTTAAATAATTCTCTCCTTTCTTTTCCTCTGTTAATGTTCTAATAATAAAACATTTTGCTGAATAAAATGACAAGGGAAATATATTCTTAAATTCATAAATTAGTGTTCATTCTCCAACTGTGATCTGAATTACTGTCTAAATAATGTGGATGAAATACCTATTTCAAGAGCTGGCAGGATTTCTCCTTTATTTTGGGAGTGTGTATTTCAGTGTTTTTAGTAAAAGATTAATACATATAGTATCTGTCAATAGCCATGAATTGTCTAATGATATGCTTTCCATCTCTGCATGGGAAACAAAATATTCCTTTCTCAACTGCAGATCTTAGGGGTTATGTTTGTATGATAAACAGAACATTAGTGTAATTGTCAATTTTGCTTGTGCTACAATGCCATGGAAAATGGCTGTATTTTCAATATGACTGGGAATTGAAATATTTAACGGAGGAAGCCAAGCGTAGCCTTTTCATGATTATGTTATAAGAGCCAGAGACAGAAGATAAGCAGCAGTGAGGTTGATGTTTAAATTAGAAGTGTGAGGGACTACGTATACTGGATTGCTCCCCACTTCTGAGCAGCTGGTTCAAGTGCAGAAAGTATCCATTTCCCATATGTACTGGCTACACACTTAAAGCTGGGCATCCAAAAGCTGTATTAATTACTTGGCAGAAATTTTTGTCAGGCTTATTGTCAGGAAATTAGTTGGAAAAAACCCTGGGACGCTTGGACAAACCCTGAACTATTAGAAAAAGCAGCGTTATTACATGTATCATTTCTGACCAGTGAAAGAGTGGTGGCTCCCTCAGCATGAGACTTCACACCATGGGTAACCTAATACTGTACTGGAAGCAGCATTTCTTATAGTACTTGTATGAAATGTAGTCTACAGATTTTTCAGGTTTAGACAGGAAAACATGATGCAAATCAAATTTCTTGGTCTATTTCAAGGTATGTGGATAAGAACAAGAGTTGAAAATTGATGTCTCCATCTCCTTAGTGGATGTAAAGGGATGTTCCACACAGTTCCTTACAAAACAAGGAGTATGAAAAGAGCTGTATGGAAACACACATACCTCTCTGAATGTTCACTGCTGTACAGTGGGTTCCCCTGGGGAAATCCAGACTGCAGAGTGTTCCAGCAATAGTTGCCTGGATCTTTCCTCCTAGGAAAGAAGAGCGCCAGCCAGTGGTACCTTTTGGTGCCCTTATGTTAATCTGAAATAAGGTAATAAGATTTCTATCTAAGTATCTTCCTGAAGCTCTGTGCAGGTCACTAGTGTCAGCGTGAGCCAAAGTCCAGTCCAAGATAGGATGCCTTCCAAGTACAACCAGCTGAATATGAGCCGGCAGTGTGCCCAGGTGGCCAAGAAGGCCAATGGCATCCTGGCCTGTATCAGAAATAGTGTGGCCAGCAGGAGTAGGGAAGTGATCGTGCCCCTGTACTTGGCACTGGTGAGGCCGCACCTCGAATACTGTGTTCAGTTTTGGGCCCCTCACTACAAGAAGGACATTGAGGTGCTGGAGTGCATCCAGAGAAGAGCAATGAAGCTGTTGAAGGGTCTAGAGCACAAGTCCTATGAGGAGCGGCTGAGGGAACTGGGGTTGTTTAGCCTGGAGAAAAGGAGGCT
>NW_008795907.1:2638955-2648514 GCF_000699145.1 Aptenodytes forsteri | reverse complement strand
CCAAGCTTTGGAACAGGCTGCCCAGGGAAGTGGTTGAGTCCCCATCCCTGGAAGTGTTTAAAAGATGTGTAGATGTGGTGCTTAGGGACATGGTTTAGTGGTAGACTTGGCAGTGCTACATTAACGGTTGGACTCGATGATCTTAAGGGTCTTTTCCAACCTAAATGATTTTATCATTCTATTCTACAGGTGAAGCAAGGTCATTAGTTATCTCAGGGTTCATTATACTCTAACCTATGAATTTCACACCTGGAAACACTAAAAAAAATTAGCTTATGGACCTTAAATTACTGCTTTTTAAAGTTCTTCTTGGGCAAAGTATTCTTTCCAGAGTGTGACTTGTAGCTGGCATGTAGAAGGGAAGGGGAGAAAATACAATGATGAAATGATCTGATTTCTTTCACAGGAGCATCCAGGGATCAGTCTGACTTCTGTTAAACAGTGGTTTCTATTCCCTGCCCCACACCCCAGCTTACTGCACATCAGGCAATCTTCTCAACTGTCATTTGTCTGTCAGGCATATCACTTATCTTGGAGCTAGTAGATGGCTTGAGAGCTATGGTGTTTTTTTTTTTTTTTTTTTTTTGGTGCTATAATGCTATTTCTAACACATTGTCTCTGCTTTCAATTTGGAGTCATTTTCCTCCCCCTTCTGTAGGTGCTTTTCCTGAGATTGATGGTCAAACTTTTCTAAGAGGTGTCTCATCAGTGCTTGTCCCATCTCCTCCCTAAGCAACTGCGTCAGATGAGCAGAAGAGGATGGATAATTGACTATTGGATTCCAGTTAGTGAAGGTCAAGGTGGTCTCTGCCTGGCCTACCCTGTGCTTGTCATACAACTCTGTTATTACAGGGTTTATTCAAGCCTGTAATCCGCTGAGTTTCACTGAGATGGAACCTTCTGCTTCACTGAGTAGTTTTTTTGTGCTGCAGTGCGGCCAGGCTTTGTTTACCCTTGACAGCATAGATGAAATGTCCACAGACTTTATATTCTGGACCCATTGTATACTTAGTTCTTTTAGATCTCATTTAAGAAACTGATTTAAAAAAAGAAAAAGAAAACAAACAAATAAACATAAAGATAATTATGGTATGTTAAGTCCAGTATTTCTCAACAGCCAGTGTCCATAGTGACTATTTCTGGAGAATATGGTTTAATCCTTTGTCTGAAGACAAAGGTTTCCAAAGTCTTATAATGAATTACACCCAAAGTTGACCTGTTTCTTCAGCTTCTATAAAATATATAACTATCAGTTAATAAATAGGCATTGCTAAGGGCTAGTTTTGTCCTCACTTAAACCTCAATTTAACTAACTATGGAAGTGTAGTGCAGGCTGAAGATGACACAATTTTGTGCTTATGTGTAGGAATATGATGAGTTCTTAGTAGCAATATTGTTCTGTCAAGGTTATATTGGTACTGCTATGGACATGTTATGAGGTTTGCATAATAAATTTATTTGTGACTGGGTGGAAACTGGTTTGAAATTGAACTATACTAGAGAATTTCTTGAGGCCTTGGAAGATTCGATACGTTCTAATAATGAATTTCATAAGCATAAATTCTTGAAAGTTGTGTTTAATGTCTGTCTGACCTTGGCCAAATCAAAGTCAAACCTTACTCTTGCCTGCTTAAGCTAAAAGATCTCTGGGGAAGAGAATATAAACCACTCTCTGCATATGGTTTTGAGGCTGCTTGAAAATTCTCTTTCATGCAAGTTTTAGCCTGGTCTCAAGTGTCTGTCTTCTGTGACTAGTTCAAAACCAACTTTTCTGGTTTTTTTGAGTTTTTATAGTAAAGTGGTAGAAAATCTGTTACATTTTTGGTTAGGAAGGCCATGCCAAGAACTTAAGATTGTAGTACAAAGGACGGGATGCTTCAAAAGAATAAAAGGCTGGGTCATCACCAGTCTTTCAGACCTTGGCAGTAACAGAGAATTTTCTAGATAAAAATCTTCTGCTATTTCTTCATACCATGCTATTTGAGGAGCACTGAAATAGGTGGATTGGGTTAGAAAATTTCTAAATCATAGTTTAAGTGCCAAAATGTCTGATACAAAGTCTATGGGAGTTGATGAGAATTTGGGGTGAGGTTTTATGGGACTTTCTGTGTGACTTCTGCTGGTTTAGTCATACTGACTTACAGAGGGGAATTCTGTTCTCTTTATGCAACTTAAAAGTGCAATTCTCTTTTTAAAAGATTTTTCTCAAGTCTTGGCGCTAATGAGGTTTCTACAAGTTGGAGGTGATCAGTGTAGGGGAAGTACTGAATGCCACTCTTGCTGACATTAGTTGCTTTTGTGCAGCAATTCTTGTAATTGTAATTTTGGTCTGTGAATCCAACTTCTGTCCACTGATTTTTTGAAAATAGCTAGTTCATAAGCTAGTGACTTGTGTCATAGCCTAAAAAAAATTTTAAGAGCTTTTTTAGGAAAAGCATATTCTACATCTGCCATTCACCCTTCTGTCCCTGGGGCTGCTATTCTTTGATTTTCCAGGGACAGTGTCTCAAAGGAATGTATGATATTCAGTGCGCTGCATTGTTCCAAGAATTGTATATTGGAAACTATAAAGAAACACTTTTTTTGAGCCCTGGAGATGAGAAAAGTGAGGACAAGAACCAAAAATTATTCTCTGTGCTTGTGTAGAACACTTCTCACTGCTTTAAGTCATCAGATGGAATAAATTAAATAATGCAGGCTTTAGTGAAAGACAGCTTAGCTGTCTCCAAATACAAAACTCCTCCTTAATTAATTAATTCAGAGCCTTTGTCAGTGTGGAAATACTTTGTCAATGTGGAATGAGTATTTAGTTGGTTATGAAATGGTATTGAAAAAGAGAAGCTGAAATGTTATACGTATGTGTTTGCTTCTGCTTAATATGAGAACTCAGGGCTCATGCATCCATTTGGAGCTATTTTAATGTTGAAGGTTTTTGTCATAGAACAACTTAGAAAATGCTCAATCTCTGAACAATACATACTGCTTCTTCACGTGTGGTGTTCTTTGGAGATGCAGTCTCTTTTGAGAAGGGGAGAGAAATACATTCCCTGCTTTACAGCTGAAGGAAACAACTGCCCTCTAGAACAAAACAGTGGTTGAGGGCTGAAATTCCTTGAAGAAGATGCCTAATACTTTGTTAACCTCCTCTGTTTCGGGGCTGTTATACTTGAAAACAAGAGGGTCACACTGAAAATAAACCAGGCTCCACGTCTGGCTTTTCTGTCATAAAACTCCTCTCATTGGTTATGTGAGTGAGCTGTCCACCCTTAAGAAGTTACTAACTCATTTTTTATTTACTCAATTGAGTGTGAGGTGAAAGTCTATTTTCTGCTCTCCTTTAATGAATAAGCTACTTTAGTGAATAAGCTACTTACATCCTGAACTGAGGTCTGTTGCTATAGAAGATGCTTTTTGAATGTTTTTTCTCCACAGAAAATGGATGCTACGTAAGCAAGTGGCGCTGGGCTGCTCCTTCTTGCTTGCAAACAAGGTACAGATGGAGGATTAAACTGCAGCTTTTCAGAGCATGTGGTAAATTTTGTGCAAATTTTTTTTTTTATATAAATTTAGCAAAGGAAGAACCTGGCTTGTAGACTGAGAAGGATTGCTGGATGCTTTGAACTCTGCCACTGTGGAGTCAGAGTAGAGGAAATGGCATTGGTAATTCAGTACATTGAAGTACAGAGCCTTTCATACACAGACATCGTTCATGCTCCCTGCAAGAAATTTCTGTATCTCTGCACTCTCAGTGGATTCACTTATTCATGCTTTGGGAGGAGCAGAGGGAGTTAAAGTAGTTCAGCGTACACAGAACTCAATGGAAAGACTCCCATTAACTTCAATGGATTTTGGATTTGGAACTTGAACTCTACTATATGGTCTCCTCAATAAAAGACCTTCTGTTTTTCTACTTAAACAAAAGTTCTTGAAGGCTGAACTTCCCCCTAAAGGTGCTTGCACTATGGTTTTATTACAGTTGCATTAAAGCAGCCATTTCTTTGCTTTTAATGCATTAACAGGCTGCTGGTTGAATAAGACTGTATGTTTGGGTGGAAAAGAAATCCAGAGATGTGCTACAGACAGTGCTTGGAATGGTAATGAGAATGGCAGTTCATTAGGATTAGCAATGCAAAAAAGGTTCCAGTTAATGAACAATGAAAACATTTTGGCAGTTGCAGGGTTGATTATTGCAAGGCTGTTCATGCTGCTATAATTTAAGCATCTAACGTGACTGTCCATTATCAGCTCAGATTTTGAGAGGTTTATTATTCCACCAAAACATTAATTCTATGCTGAGAGTTGGCATGGAAGACAGGCAAGCGCGTAAGTTGCATTGTATGTACTATCTGTATATTTAATAGAACGAGACTGTTAATGAAGCCAGGAGCCAAGTTTCTTTAGGCCCAAATTAAAATGCCTGCGATCTTACTCTTATTAGAAGGTCTTGAGAGAGGCTGTGTGGGCATGACCAGATGATGCTACTGGAAATGGTCCTGTTCAGTTTATCGGCAAGCACAGCTCCAACCTGTCAACATCATCTCAAGGTCTGTCTGTAGAAGATGGGCCTTTTATGAGCAACAGCTGTGCTAAAGCAGGCCTCTGACTGAATTTGCTTTTACATGTAGAACTGTATAGAGGATAAACCCATATAAGGAAACAGAGAGTAGCATTTTACTGCTACTGAAGATGCTGACGTTTGACTTCTCCACTATTCCCACAGAAAACAACAGCTTTGCCCCTGATGTGAGTGAAAGCACAGTTAGTGCTGAGCTAACCTTCATAGGAAAGTTTCTCAGGAGAAGAGTAGGGGATAACAACAGTGATGGGGAGAATAGCTGCTAACTTGTAATGTCTTCTGCACAGTAGTGGAAACCTAGGTTCAAGTCTGGCTTGGAATCAAAGGCTTCAGACTATTTGCTTTTCTGGGCTTCTTGCTACCTGTTGAAAGCACTTGGTTTTAATCTGATGTGAAACCAAAAATAATTCTGATTTCCCAGTCAGCTCTAGTCAAAGCTGTTTTCTTAGTGTTGGCAATTAGTGTTGGCAATCCCTAGCACAGTAAAAACGAGCACAAGTACCCAAAAGTAATGCTTTGTTAAGAAAAGTCAGGGTTTGTTCTGTGGGACTGAAAGATCTTGAATTTGGAATGAAGATTTCTCTCAACTTCTATTTCCCACTCTGTTTTTTAAATTTATTTATTTCCTTCCATCTGAATTGCACGTCTTCTGTCTAACGGTGCTTTGAACCAACAGTCCCAAGTGCCCACCTCCCCTCTGCAGCAGATGGTGCGAGTAACCTGGCCCCATTTCCACGATCAGTGAGCAGCAAAAGGTGCTGCCAGGTTGTTGGCTGCTGTAGATGCCTTGTGGTGGTTACAATTTAGCTGTAGAGAATGATGCTCCCTGACAATTAAGTAGCACAGTTGGTATTAAGCAAATGTGAATATTATTGTCTAGAAAATGGTGCAGGGATCTAATCAGTGTGATTTTCTTATTGCTGTGAAATTATCTGTGAAAATAGCTCAACCTGATGCTTTGGTAAACTGTGTGCATTATTCTACTGGATGGTTAATTCCAGTTAGAGGACCTACTTTCCCTCTGATGTGGAGGGCTTTGCTCCCTCCCTCACCACTTCTCTCACCATATTAATTACTATGAAGGTGATTATTTTATAATCACGCTTTGAGTTAGAGTTGGCTAAAACTTGAAAACTTGCTTTTATTGGCAGCATTGTCACTAGGTGTCAGTCAGGTTTGATGTGGCTTGTGATGTTACATTCTTAACCAAGGAGTTGGTCCTGTGTTGATGGGAATTTTGAACATTAAATTTTTTACTGGATCTTAATCACTCTTGCAAACTATTGGGCACCAAGAAAAAGATGCTGCCAGACTGACTTCATTAGGGTCTGTGAAAATAACAGTTTTCTAATAAATACATCCTGAAACTCTTTTTGACTATTACTATTCAGGCTGGAGTTAAACCCTTAGAGTTTCCTTTGGGACAAAGCCTTTGTACAAAATACTGTACTAATGTAGATAGTTTGTGGTGAGCAGCAGTCTGTAGCAGTAGCTCACAACCACTGAAATGCACCAGCATAAAAAGAGATCGCAGGTCCTCTGACATCCTGTTGCCTGTCTGCCTGCTACAGAGGCCTCACAAAGGGGTTTTTGCCCCATGCTCCTTCCTTCCCCTCTTCTGTGGACAATTCTCTTGTCTCTCATTGCAGGTGAACTGGAGAGAGAGTCAATGCATGGCCAAGAGATTTGGCTTTAGCTCTGGCTGGGGGGAAGACAGGGATAAACAGTGGTATGGACAAGCTGGTTTTGTTCTGTTTCTCCCATGGTCGGGAGAAGAGGTAGTAGTTGAGATGCAAAGAGAGGGTGAAGGAGTTGAGGTGGAAAAGACAGATTACAGATAGCAAGGAGAACAGGGAGTACCCATATAAAGTAGATTGGAAACTGTTGGTCTGTAGCCCTGAGGAAGAGACATGTCAGAAAGCTTCCCTCCATTGGAAAAGCCAGGGTGAGTAGCCAGCTTTCCTGCTTGAACTCCCAGTTCAGCACTCAATCTGCTAGGCAGTGCTGTCTCCCAGTTGCACGTTGTTATTCTAACATTTCAGCCATCCAGCAGCTGAAACAACACAGTGAGCTTCAAATTGCTACCAGGCCACGTGAATTATGTATTACACATAGCTAGTCATGACTCCTGGCCTGGTCAAACCCTGTTTTAACTTCTCCTTTCATTTAATGATCTTGTACAACTAGTGGAGATCTGTGTATGTCATGGCCATAATAGACACTTTCTCAGCATTATGATGTGTGCAGACTGCACAGTTAGTTCTGTTAACGTATGGGTTTTGCTTACAACTGCTGTGTATGCGATGGCTGTCAGCTTTGTGGAACAACTTTTGATGTCACATCAATATTTTGTTCAGTGATCAATGCAGAAGGCTTGTGCTGTGTGTGTATCTAGTGACAGAGGCCTGGAGCTGAACATCTCCAGCTTATTCAACAAGGGCTGCCAAATAGTTCTACCCCCATATTGGAGATGAGGTCAACAGGACTACAGAGAGAAAACTGTAGGAATAAGAGCCCCACTATGAGGGTGGCAATACAACAGACTGGATTTTTGTGAGTATTTGGGGTTGACTTAACTCTCTTTCCCCAGACCTGATTCTGAACTGATATCCTGCCTTTACCCAAGTGTCTAGCATCATAACTTCGTCTGATCTGTTTTTCCTTTTAGACTGCTGCTATGTAGCTTTAGAAACAAAGAGTTTGTTAGATACCTGAATGGCAATTGACCTCTAGAAAATTTGTTCCCAGAAGTGCTTGTAATGTGTCCTGGAGGGGCAAACCTTTAACAGGCCATTTAACTGAGTTCTTTCGGGGTGGTTCCCAACTCGTGCTCTCCCCCAACACGCCTTTATCACTCCGCATTCTGTAGGGAGCAGTATATAATAGTTTTCTTTGACAGACTTCTATATTCATGCTGGACATTGCAAACTTACAGCTGCAAGGGCGCTATTGTAGTTCATCTATGCTATGGCTGTAATTTAAGTTGTTCTATCGGATTTATGTTTTGCTGCCAAAAGCAAATGCATTTAGATAAAGAATGATTGTTGAGTCAAACAATGGCATGTAGTAGATATGCTAATTAATATCTAACAGCTATTTTCTTTAATGAAATTAAGTGCAGAAACATCTTAGCTATTTGAATGTGTTTAATCAAGTCACACCTCCATTTCTTTTGCAAATTATGCTAGGGATAATAGTCAAAATGCCAAGCAAATTTTCTGCTATGGAATATGCTGAAATTTAATGATAATATAACAACTATTCTATTGAAACTAATTGAGAAGCTTATTTCAGACACTTCATTTAATGTGTTAGCAAAACAAATTCTATGTAATTGTAAACAGCAGTCTCGCAGTGTGGGTTACTGAATTAACAATGGGATGCAGGAAGATACAAGAAATTAAAAGGATAAAAGCCCACTTGAAACCATTTTAATTTAAATGTTTTCTGATAACCACATTGTCCGGTGAGATTCCCTTTCCCGAGCCAGTTCTTGTAGCTTTTAATTCTTTCCTGTTGTTTTTTTTCTTTCTACCGTGACAATTGCTACAAATTGGCAACCAATAAACTAAAAGCATGGTAATACAGCTGAAGTCATGCACTAAATAGATGTTAAATAGGCATATGACTCCCTATTTAGGCAATAAACTGCGTTTCGCAGTCACTCTCTGAATTTCATAGCTATGAACAAATCCTTCAGATGCATTAAGTATGGGGTTACTCTAATGTTTAACTTGACCCTTTGAAGAGGCTAGATGATTCAGAAGTGAATAAAACTGAGAGCTAGGTGAGGTCTCCCAGGCAGGACAAATTGCTTTTACATCTTTTGTTTCATTTCTAGGAGAACCACAGAGTCTTACAGCAAAATCTGTTTAAAATAAGAAAATTACTGTTGTTTGCAAGAAATGAAGGATCTTGAGTAACTTCAGGCTGGGAGAGAATAGACCTGTGCTCTTCTGGGTGATACAGTGCACTGAAGCAGAAGACAGCTTGCTCTTGTCACTGCTGTGGTATTTGCACAGTGTTCTGCAGGTATGTATGAGTTTGCTTTCTTGGAGCCAAACCTGCCCGGAAGTCATGCAGCCACATCAGCACAATGCTAAGCCCAGGCAGATATATCTAATACTTAGTCAAGGCTCTGCATTGGTTAACTGTGTCCGTAGACCTTATCCTTCAGTCCTGATACATGTCCGACTGACTTAGAACACGGACATAGTGAACAAGTCTGCCTGAGAATGCTATGATAGACATACCCTGGAAGATCTGCTGCACTTTTGGGTGCTGACTTTCTAGATGGCAAGACAGTCATGCTTACCTGTCCTTGGAACGGATCTGGCATTCGTCACAAAAGCTACACCTTTGAACCCTGTTGCCTTGTTTACAGTGTAGTTCCTTTTCTCTCTGTATTGTCCCTGCATTCAGAAATACATTCACCAATATTTCTTGCTGGTTCAGCCAGAGTTAAATATTGCAAAAGGACAAGTAAGCCAGCGTAGGTGACAATATGTACCTTACCCCACAGTCAGCCACCCTCAGTTCTGTACAGAACAGCAAACAGCGGGCCTGACTCTCTTGCCCCTGACACAGCAATGCAGCTCTGGTTACTTTGAAGGAATTTCTCTTGTTTATAAATTGATGATCAAGATACATTAACATTTTTGTTGTGTTTTAATGCAAGACAGAAGAATTTTTGAGGGGCACAACTGGCTCTTTATTCCTGTACAGGAGTAAGTAAAGATGGTGTAGTGATTTGCAGCAATTCTTTGAGTTGGTGCCTTCAGGCAAAGGGATTTTTTTCTTGGAGTTGTTCTCTCAGCTGAGAGATCATAGAATCATAGAATCATTGAGGTTGGAAAAGACCTCTAAGATCATCGAGTCCAACCGTCAACCCAACACCACCATGCCCCCTAAACCATGTCCCTAAGCGCCTCATCTACACGTCCTTTAAACACCTCCAGGGATGGGGACTCAACCACTTCCCTG
>NW_008795907.1:2623868-2638192 GCF_000699145.1 Aptenodytes forsteri | reverse complement strand
CTTCCCTACTCCTGCTGGCCACACTATTTCTGATACAGGCCAGGATGCCATTGGCCTTCTTGGCTGCCTGGGCACACTGCCGGCTCATGTTCAGCCGGCTGTCGACCAGCACCCCCAGGTCCTTCTCTGCTGGGCAGCTTTCCAGCCACTCTTCCCCAAGCCTGTAGCAAAATAGATTAGATGACTGCAACACAAAAGCTAAGTTGGTACTGCATGACTGCCAGGCTTTGAGACAAGGACTACTGCAACTGGGACAGTAGGTTTAACCACCTCGCAGGTGATTATTTGGAGTGATCTAGCAGGAAGCAGGCTGCTTGCCAGGGGTACCAACCTCCTGAAGATCAAAGCTGCTCCAAACTGTAGTGCGACACTTGCATGTGGGGAATTTCCCAGATGATTTTTACTGCCATTTATTAGTGCTTGCTCAGCCTGTCCCCACAAGCATAGTCAACACTTCCTGAGCAGCTGCAGCTGGCAGGGTTGAACAAGCAGTTTCAGCACAGATAAACAGTTTACTGCTTTTCATTTGGATGTGGTGGAGTTTACCAATTCCCAGTGCTTGTCCTGGAACAAGGCAGGTATGTTTACCTACTTTACACAAGATTTTTGGCTGAATCCTGTCTGCTGCACCTAATGGTGTGCCTTGGGTGAATGCCTTTCTCACTTCTTGCTAACCTTTCTGACAGGACTGACTTGCACAGTACCACAAGAGAGGCTTCTAATGGGGGTCCTTGTTGCTGCTGTAGTTCCTGTATAGCTCAGTGATTTTACAGGTACCATCACAGCTACATGGGGCTGGAGACTGCTGGTGGAACATAATAAATAAAAAAGACTACCTTAGGAATGATCTGATGCACTTTCAGAACTGGGGCAGAGAGATGGCAACGCCTTGTCTCTCTCTCAAGATGGATGGTGCTCCCGTGTCAGAACTGGGAGACAGGCCTGCCTCAGGTCTTTTTTTGAAATTTATTTGCTCCGTGTGTGTCTATCCTTCGGAAGTGCAGTGATATTTGTCTGAAGTCACCCATATTGAATATGAGGTTTTGTCCCCATCTTGTGTCTGGACAGTTTAGATGGTGCACAATTGAGTGAAGTTACAGTTAAATTGTTTGGTGCCAACCCTAGAGATTCATGCTTCTGTAGCCAGAGCCTATATAAAAGCTCCTATTTACATAGGAGGAGCCCATCCTATATAAATGACTAGGTGCCTTTGGGCTACAGTCCAGCCCCTGTTAAATTGCCCTGTCTTACTGTTGAAACAGAGGAGGCAGCTTAATGTTCTAAACTTGCCTCTAGAGTAGTACAAGCTGGGAAGAAACTTCATGGAGGGAAGAAATCCCTTTGAAGTGTTGACTCACAAAGGCCTTGTGAAGGGCAAGGAGCAGGTGAGCAGCCTGTTTGCCAAAAGCAAACAGCAAGCTGGTGAGTCCAAGTCTAATCACTGCTGTAGACAGCAGAGCAGCTTTTGAGGTGCAAAGGCAGCCCAAGCTAGGGACCAGGTCAAGATGTGGCTGGGGCTGCTACAATATAGTAATATGTTGTCACCATAGAAGCAGGCTACCCAGTGGAAGCATCTATTTCATGGTGACATTACAGCTACTCTGCAGAAAGCTACCGCCACATCTCAGTGAGTTATATTTTCTCCCAGATGGCTTACTAAGTTGTTGTGATATCCTGTTGTGATTCCCTTAATATCTGCTGTGACAGAACTACACATTTGCAAACTGTCTGGCAGAAGGTGACATTTGACTCTCTCCCAAAGCTTTGCACAGCATTGACAGGAGCAGAAGAGAGGCCCCCCCCAATTTATTCTTGTCAAAAAAATAACTCTGGACCTCTTGACAGACGTGTTGTGTAAGGAGGTGCTGTTTTTAGAGTTGCTTTCTAAAATTGTACTCGTGCTCAGATTTCCTGAACCAGCATTTAAATGCCTAGTGCTATTCTAGAAAAACCTTATATCAGCATAGCATTTTGCTGACCATTCAGAACACCCTGTACATCATAAGAGCACATTATGACTACTTATCTCAAGTCAGAGCACTGCCAGTGGGGATAACTATATGATAACAAGCAATCTAAGCTCAAGGTTACTTGGTTACCTGGGGCACAGGGAGGAAGAGTGATGCCTACAGTCACATTTTTAGATCATATCCTGCCTTGGAACCATGATGATTTTTATAGACCAAAGATACACATTTTTAAAAGAGGATGTGTCACACAGTACAAGAAACTTACCCAGTGTCAGATGGGAATTCTATGGCAGGACTGGAAAAAACAGTCTTATAGCTCACTGTCTCAGAAATAAGCCTGTTCTCTGTATTTTCATTACATCATTTTTTTCAAAAGCCCAGCTGCTTTGCTGGGTTTTGAGTGTGCGGATCTTGGTCCATGGAATGAGAGTGCTGTGCAGATGTGCATAAGCAGATAACTACTCAGTCTGCCTTGCTTTCGAACCAGGGGAACAGTCCCTGGAACTAGAGTTTGCCTTATAGGCCTGGATTTAAGCTTGTTACATGATTTCAGGCCTTAAAACTGGATGTGGTTTTGTTTGTTTTGTTTTGTTTTTTTCCTCTGAAAGCTTGGTTCTTCTGTCTGAAAGATATACTTCACGTGAAGGGACAGTTAGGACAGAGAGGGGGAAGCCTAGGTCTATAAATGCACCTTCATACAACTACTATACTCGGGTCGGAACAGCTTCTGATGCAGAGGGTTGTTTGATGCTGCCCATAATCAGGATCTTCCAGTTTTACTCCCAGTCTTGAAATAAACCTCTCGGTGATCTGAGTCACTTCATCTCATTAGTATTTTTTTTTCTTTTAGCTATTTGTGGCAGTTTCCTTAAGTTTGGGATTCTTCCAACCATTCTTTACAGAAGGCTGCTGTGAGGGCTGGGTAGATTTTCAAAAGGGCTTTGAAGACCACAATGTATTGAAAAATGTATGGGGGAAGTGTTTCATCTTGTTAGACCAGAGCTTTCATAATGATCACATAGGCCTAGTTTTGGGGGGCAGCTGTGTCTGCTTGTGTGCTGGTAGCTTTACAGGGGAGATGCAGAGATTTAGAAATGTAGCGGTTTCTTCTGATGTGCCTTTAGCATTTCTGTGCTACTGGTGTTCCTTCTGCAAAGGGAAGGCAACCTCCACCAGGAAGAAGGTTTGTACTTCCCAGCCGTGTTCTCAGCTGATCTGAATTTACTTCTTTTTATTTATATTGGGTTAGGATTCTGCTTCACCAATTATGTCTTCTTTTTAGGAATGCCAGCCTCAGGGATTAAAAATAACAGACAAAATACAGAAGCCATTAACTTTTTAAGGCACATCGGGGTGGAGGAACATAGTGGTCAGAGAAGCTGAACTGGAAGCAGAGAACTCGGAGCTCTTTCTTCAGCCAAGGTGCTCTAGGGGCATTCAGGAGCTGTTTTTAACAACTGCAGTCCAGCAGGCTTTGTTAGATTTTTACTACAGTGTTTGTGCAGTGAAATTAATTTGAGTCCGCTAATTGCATTTGCAGTAGCTGCTGCGATCTGGAAAAGGGAGTACTGCTGAGACATCAATGTGTATACCAAGCATTTTGTGCAGTTAGTGGTAGATTTGGATTTTATTGATGAGATTGGTTCTTATATTTACATTTGGACATATTTGAAAGTTCCTCAATATCCTACGGCTGGGGAAAAAAAAAAAATAATCTGTTGAGTCTCTTACTAATTGTGTAAATAGTTTAGTATGGCCCTATAGCGACATAAAATACTCTTCACAAATATGTACTCAGTTTAAAAGGATCCAGCTATACTTTCCTCACTTCTGCAGAGTATTGCTATACATTACAAGGAGCCCAACTGATTTCACAGGAACTACTAATAGATTAATGCTTGATGCATGAAAAGTGGCATTCATCTTTGAAATGAATTCAGCTTTGATTGTGATCTTCTCTTAATATATTTCTAAAAAGATGAATTTGCTAGCGTAAGTGTTCAACAAAACAGCTAATTTAACTTAATCTTGCACTGTCTGTATTAATAAAAAGCAAATTTCAATTTGTAATTAAGTCTCACTGAAAATCTGACTCTTCATTTGAAGAAATGTGATGTGTGGAGGCAGAGATAAAGTAACCATTGTCTGGTCAAAATCAAATTGCCCCCTGGAGCAGTCTGCTGTTCTCCATCCTTTATACAGAGAGACCAGGCACTGAACTTCATTCTTCAGGGTTGGTGCCCAAAGTTATGCCGTATGAATTACCTCTACCTATCAGAGAACATGTGATAGGAGACAATCCTTGCACTGAAAAGATTATTAGAATACAGCATAAAAGGGAATAGACAAAGAAGTATAGCCTTTTTAGAGAACCTGGTCCAGGTTAATAACTTGAGTGGTCACTTACACTCTGGTTGCTCCAGGAATTGAGACAGCTCTCCAGCATGTAAGGATTGAGCCTAAACTCAACTCCATGTAATGCCTCTATTCATGAAGTCATTCTTTAAGGTGACAGTGTGTTATATACCAATAGATAGCATTGCAAACCTTGGAAATAGCTCATGGACTTAACATGTGTCTAATATATCTGTTGTATTTCTATAATGCATGTGCAGGAACAAAAGCAGCCAGCACATAATGGGACCAAGAAAAATGGACTAGGAAATTCCAAATTTGATATATGCTTTGGAGAGAGAGCATAAAAGCTACTCACCAGACATTGACCTTACCACACTATATGAGTGTATGATCTTGCACTGCTCAATTCTATTATAAATGTTATGAGTCCAAACTGAATTGAGATGTACTGATACTGGCCTAGCGATAAAATTGTTTGTTCATTCTCTCTAACTCTTTGTTATAGTATGTGAAAAGCACTATTCTCAATTGCAACTAATAAAGTACAATGCAATGCGAAAAAATGGGCTGGTAGAAACCACATCAAGTTGCAATTGGAAATGACAGTGCATCAAGCAAAGGCATCCAGTGATGTTACTAGAGTTCACCTTTGCCCAGTGTGATATATTTGACTGCAGAGTCATTCAGGAATTTAGCAAAGCAACGTGTATGACTCCTCTGTGTACTGCAGTGAAACCAGCAATTTTCCTGGAAGCTGAGAAATGAATAATTATTTTCCATGGTTCCTGTTTTATGGTCCTATGGAGTCTTTCCTTAGTCACAAAGGACTGTTTTATATAGGAGTCCTTTACAGTTCATTAGGTGGTTAAGATGAAATAATGTAATGTCTAACGTTTAAAAACTGCATGAGATTCAGGAGGAGTGCTGAAAGCCAGAGGCGGCAGTTTTGGTATGAACTCAATAAGAAGCTTTAATGAAATTAGTAAAGACAACATAGTATTGAATTAGGCTATGAAACGTTGCCACTGGGAGCTCTGGAGATCAGCCATTGATGTGGATTTCAGAATATATTCACTATTGTGTTGTTAATTTTTTTAAGAGGGCTATTAAGCTACATACCTGGGATTTTAATAGATATATGTGAATCAGTAGGCATATATGGAGAAAGCAAAAGATTCCTCGTCTTCCAGTTGAAATTTCTTACATTTTCTTCAGAGGATTTCTATAGGGGCCTCTGAGACCTTTAGATCTAGTCTAGTTGGATAGTACTCTATTTAACATACATGTTACGTTACATACTTGTTCTGTGAAAAGCTCTTGTTTTGCTTGAAAATCTTAAGACTTTTGCCATTTCACCTACTTTTTTTCAACTTTATTGACAACCTGCCAGTCTACTGCAGTTTCACCGGAGTGTCACAAGGCAGTGAACATGAAGCGTACTTTTTCCAGTATCCATAAGTATCAGCTGTGGGACCCAAGGAGGCTGTGCAAGCCAGCAGTTTGTTCCAACCTCCTGTTAGATTGAATGGCATAAATTAATAATTTTTTTCCTTTTTTCCCTGTAGAAATGTTACTGCATCTCAAAGCTAGGAGAAATTTGGATCAGCTTGAGCGATTGCTTTTGTGGTTTGTACTGACAGTCTGTATTTCTTCCAGGAGCAGAATAAGAAGTGTCCCTAAGAGTGATATTTGTTTGCCAGTGTAGTGTCACTAGCAGTGGCTAGTGGTTTTGGTTTGGTTTTTGGAAGTGGAAAAAAATGAATTCCTTACTACTTACTCATGTTTTTTGACGGTGTAAGTTTCTGAAAACCACTAGGTTTAATAGAGGATACTTGGAAAAATACGTTTGTAGGGGCCACATGTGAAAACACTTGCAGGAAATCACTGAAAAATACTTAAAACAGAAGATATTTTGCTTTATGTTTGTGAGGCTGCCTTGACCAGGTGTTTGTGGTAATAGGAATGATGGAGCTTGGATGTTAGGGTAATGAGAAAAGCCAATTATTGTAGAAAGTTTGGCAGTTATATTTATTCTGCAGTACAGCTCTAATCCAAACACATTTTGGATGGATCTTAGTGGATCAGGTTTTGTGGGTCATCTTTCAAGACCTTGGCTTTTGTTTTGGGTTCAAAACAATGCAACAGGATTTTGAAGAGCTCGCTCTGCTTTTACAGCTCTACAATGTGCTCACAGTGGAGTATGTCAGATGAAGATCTGGTTTTTTATGTGCTTAAGTGAGTTTAAAAGCATGAAAATGTTAACTTTGGTGGTGAATACCACCACCCCAGCTGAGAACTGTTTGGAAAACTGAGCCCTCTCTAGAATTAGCTGTAGTGAAACAGGCTGGGGTGGGGGGAATCCAACAAAACTACATAACTTGTTAAAACCTGTGCATGGAAGTTCTGTCTCCAGCTTCTTTTTCCTTTCAGCTGTTTGTACGTTGCTCTGTGAAGTGATACTGAAAACACTCATTTCGGGACCAATTACACAGCAGCAACTGTCAGCTCCTTTGGTGTTGCAAAAACTCATCCTGATTTGTTTTAAGATGTGCTACTCTTTTTACCAAACTTCCTTATTGCTGACACATGCAGTGCTTGTTCTGAATGAGTATGACTCAGGACTACCTACTCCTGAATGAGTGTTTAAATGAAATGTGTACCATATTTGAGTCAACTGCAGGATGGCCTCTGTATTGCAGACCTTTACTTAAACAGCATTGCCAACATTGACCTAGTGGTGAATATGTCAAAGCCTCATAAGTATCTCCAGTTATTTCTCCTGTATCGGTGTCATCACCTCGTGATTTCTCCTGCACATTCTCTGTAGGAAAATTGATTTCTTGAGATCTCATTCAGTATTTGTGCAGAGTCGTTTGACAAGCTCCAGATGTGGTTCACCCTAAGGCAGGCAACTTGGGTTTCTCAGATTCCCTGCCCTGAACAGTGGGGATTGTAAACTCAAATTTGGCCTGTATTGCAAACCTGAAATCTCATCTTCCTAACCCCCCTTCCAATCACCTACCGAGCCTGGGGACATACCAGCCACACAGTCAGAGGAGATTCTCCTTGGGGAATAGCTTGCCCAATTTGTATTGTTAAAACTTAATGAGTTCATGAGATTGACTGACTCTGCTGCAATTATTTCTTAGTGATGTATAACAAGTAGCTGTTCTTACAGGCTTATAAAATGTTCCAGAGCTCCATTAATTTGCCCTTCATTAGCTATGTAATTTTGCTAATGACCCAAGATATTTAGAGGCATTGTGTCCTATGAGAATTATGAGTTTGACTGTGAGGCCTTATGGAAGAGTTGCACACACAGCTCCATCCCATCTTACTAGCAGATATTTGTTCTGCCCTGCTGCATCTAATTGTATTTTTTACTTCTGTACTGAAGTAGAGCCATCTCCTATTGATAAATGAATAATTATTTCATATATGAAATTACACATTTAATGGAAGTTTGAAGTGTTAGAGTGTTAAATGATTAAATTTGTTAATTGTGTAATATTGCTGGGCATAATGATGCATTTAACCATTAACAGTTTTCCACTGCATTGCCTTTTAAATTCTCATGTAGTGTATTATACATTCTTGTTGCCTTTTCATCAAGTGTTAATAATTGTGGAAAATAAAGGTTAGAGTCTAGAAAGGGAAGTATCCCAACTGCGATAAGAGGAAGAAAAATGATGTGTGTCACTGGAGACCCCAGTTGGTATGGCAGGGTCTGAGAAGAATATGGTATCGGAAATATTTGGAGAAGTGTCTTGTTAAGATTCACTATACAATCTCTCCTTAGCTTTTTTGTTTTCACAGTACAAAATAGCAAAAATAACAGAGAAAATTGCAAAGAAGTGGTGTGAGGAACAACATAGGCTGTAGTTCCTACTTTAGTCTGTCTGAACAGCTCTTGGTGTCCATCAGCCCTGGAGATTCATGTGGGATTTGTCACATTTCCTTCCTGTGACACTAGCAAGAGGAGAACCTGTGTGAGACCTGGGCTCTGCTATACTCAACAGTGTGAAGCTACCTTAATTTGCCTGGAAGCAAAAAGTTTTGTTTCCCTAATTAATAGACAAGTTGTGATGCAGAAAGTAAGTCTGTGGCCTGTGCTGTTAGGCTGGCACTTGCAGAGGTATGACCAGGGCAGCTCCAGCTGACTTGGCCACTGCTGCTGCATGGCTGCTTTCTCAGCTTTTCTGGAGCAAACGGCAGCAATTGGACCACAATGGCTGCATAAGTACCAAAATCCATCACGGGGAGAAGCCATGCCTGGGCCCAGCCACTTCTCTGCAAGTGGGGGCATAGATGTAACCAGGGAAATGCAGGGAGTGGTCAGCAGAACTGGAGATAAATGCTGAATTTATGTCCCACAGCAATACCTCGTTAGACTGTGCTTTCAATTTTCACTTGTCTGCAGCTTATACCTGTAAGAAGCTGACTGGCCTCTGTGTTTTGGGTACGAGATGAAGGTTTCCAGAAGGGTTATCTCTACTGATACTGAAGTAAATCGCCTTTCATGGATCAAGCAGATCAGGCAACATCGTATCACTGTTAGACCAAAGTTGAAACAATCCCTAGAAAAGCCTGAAAAGCCTCAGAAACTGACTTAAACATTATCTTTGAAAGGAAAGTCTTTTTGCTTCAAGATTATAATCAAAATTTAGATGCTCTACGTTGTAGTAGGATAAAGAGGGAATTTGGCAGATGAGCTTTTGCCCCTGGAGCCCCCAGATGACTGGAACAAGCTTCCCTTTCAGTTTAAATCAGCAAACAGCATAATCTCCTTTAAGCCTGGGGTTTAAATGGCTGTTTGAAGGAGGATAGTGCAAAATCTGTTTCCAGTAATATGGTTACTGGAGCTAAAGAATATGTGTTGTTTTCATGAGATTTTGGAAGGCACTGTGGTGTGCATTAAATTATTATAAGAATTCTGCAGTTGATGGTTTTCACTTATTCTTTAGATATATGAACTGGTGGCTCTTCTGTAAAACTGAAGGCAGCTCCTTGGTTCTTGGACAGTTCTTTAAATGCAGTAAGCAGAGTAGCTGTCAATATCCTGAATGGTCCCTTATATTGGCTGTAAGAAAGGTAGTTGTGTTTGTTGTGCGCATCAAGAGTCACAGTTAAAGTTTCTTCTTCTGACATGTCTAATACCAGTGGGAGAGTCATTGATCTCGCTAAGTCAACAGCAGCAACCTTTTCTCCATCAACAAATCAAGGATTAAAACACCACAGACTTGAAAGCAAAGGTGTTGGGGGGAAGAGAAAATAGGATTTGTGTGTCCTGATTTGATGGGGGCTAACAGAAGTGGCTGCCCCACCATATGGCTGTCCTGTTATTGTGATACCCAGAAGGACACTTTTATTCTCACTCTCTTGTTGCCTGTTCTCTGTGGCAAATACAAGGCAGCTGTGGTTTTAAACTTGCAGAAGCAAAAGCTTGAAGTGTCTTACAGTTCCTGTAAAAGAGGAAGCACTTAACCAGGAGTTGTCATAAGTGGCATCTATGCTGGTAGCATAGTATTCTCATACTAAATCCAAAACACAGCACTATACCAGCTACTAGGAAGAAAATTAAGTCTGTCTCAGCTGAAACCACAACACAAGAGGTTGCCCAAGGATTTTTCTTAGTTTTCTACCTTGTTTGAAGAGCTATTGGCCAGCTGTGCTGCTGGCTGGCTGGGGCAAAATGTTAATTTTGCACTTGGATGACTCCAGCGTTTGCTGTCTGGGGGACTGCAGCAAGCAAAGAGAAATTAATGGAGTATGACTGCCTGATCACTTAGAGCAGGCTGCTGTGGTGCTTGCTGAGCCAACAGCTCTCCTGGTTTGGGGATCTGCACTGTCTCTGCGTGGGAGTGGGCTGCTCTGTGAGGCATCCCAGTTTGCTTGATGCTAGCTGTAACATTCGCACCTCAGATGGTGTAGCTGTGTCCTTAGTGGTGTGTCCTGCTTGGAGTATGTATTCCTGGTGACAACTGCCTTTCCATTCTGGCTAGTGAGGTTTGAAGACCTGGCTTTTATGAAATAAAGACCTGAGTATGCTGTACTTCCACCCCTCCTGGGTGGCCCAGTCTGTGGTCCAGCTCAGTGGAAGCTGAGGCCTTTTGCTCTTGAGTCCTCTCTAAATTTTTTGGGCATATTGTTCCTTAAAAAAATCGCCTATTTGTGGGCTTCAGTGACAGAGTTATCTTGATGAGAGATGAACTATGTGTTAATATTTATTAGGAGTACTAGCAAAGAACTTTCCTGCAAAGCTGCAGGCAACACTCTCAAATATCTGAGCTGAATTACAGGTTTCTGCAAATAAAACGCTACATGTTCTCTGCCTCTGCTAGAGCAACTGACAGCGGTTCTGCCAAGAAATAAACACTGAAAGCACATTTCTTGCTAGATTTCCACATCCTTATTGATTTTGTTTTCAATAGGAGGGAGTACTTGTGGACTGTTCTTCCTTCTTTCCTGCCTTCCCCCACATCAAGGTTGAAAGCAAAAGCTGGAACTACCTTTTATAGTTCTCCAAGGGAAGGTGTAGCAATCCATGTTACAATAATGTGATAATTATCAATGGGATAAGAAGGTGATTTTATATTTAAAAAAATGCTAGTTCATTCACACTGTCATGTGCACCAAGATGCATGTGTCCAAGTGGGCAGGCCAGCATCCAGGCACCAAGGCGTGTTTCCCACGTGGCCTGGCCAGGATTCCTGGAGACAAAGCAGAGGACAAGGTATGCTGGCTATCTAGTCCTTGTTATGCATCCTTCCAAGCTTGGTTGAGTATGTGCTGGTTTTGAGTGTGCCTGTTGTACCCTTTAGGAGTTCATGGTAATTGTGATCCTTTTGTCTATTGTGTCTCACTTCTCTCCATCATTAGGATTTTCGTACTTTTCTTATCTGGGTGTTGTCTTTGCTCTTCCCCTATCCTGGGTCTTCCCACCACCATCTCTTAAAGGGTTTAGTCTCTATTTAGTATCCTTTATTTTTCTCCCCTGGCAGTCCCTGAGAAATTGACTGCAGACTTGTAGGATCGTGACATGCCGTCAGCACCCACCACCCTTATATTCCTTCTTCTGCTGTTCCTTCTGGTGCTTCCACACCCACGCCTTCCCATTCTCTCCCCATTCATACTGCTCTCAACATTTCTGTTACATATTTCTACAAAGTGACCATATATTAGTTCATTCTGTACTATTACACAGTGCTGTACTCTGCTGTGGAGATGACTGCATTCCCTTGCAGTCTATTGTGAATATGGCAAGTTGCATGAGCACTTAATTTATTTATCATTTCATATTTTAAATATTTAAGTGAATTGCTGGTGCTGCACAGATAATATCTGTAGATCTTAACAACTGATCATGTATGGTTATGGTAATCTGGAGAAAATGCAAATGAACTATGAAAACTGCTTCATCTATAAATAAAACCATTTAGCTTCAAAGCAGTATTGCCATGGAAATTCTTCACTGATAAAGTATGTGAGTGAGGCTTTTCTCATTTAGATTTCCTGAGCCTTTTTATTTTATGTTGACAAGATGCCAGAGGGAAAAAAGCTATAAACTCAATATTGCATATTTAAAAGATGGTATTTTATTTCATCTTCTTAATTCCAAATCTTTCCATTTACAGTGTACAGCCATGAATTGAAATTTATAACAAATGAGGAAAAAGGAATAGGAAATGTTTTTGTTGACAAGGACTAGCTAAATCCAGTGCTCACTGAAAAGTTCACTTTGTGTCCGGTTGGCTTCGGTCCTATATTTGTAAATACTCTTCTAATCAATATTTCTCAAATGCATTCAGAAAACTTTCTCTGAACCACACACAAGATGAAGAGCCCCTAAGGGAGGATATCTGAGAGAAAACATACTTAACTGATCTATGAGAGTGGTGCACATTAAATCCAATCACCATGAATGCAAGATTCAATGTGTGCCAGTCTTGCTAGTATTTACTTTTTGTTTGGGCTCTGTGGGCAGAACTGAGCTCCATGCTACGTCAGCCTCACTAGTGTTGTGCTGAAGGAACTAGCAGGAGCCAGTTAGAAGGTAGCTTAGATATTGCTGTACAATTTCATTGTGTCCTGAGTCTTCCATGCATTGTGCCTAGTAATCCTTATCTAGCAGAGTTAGTAATGAGCACCTTATTTTGCTTTTCTGAAACTATAATTCTGCTATTATTACTGTATTTGTGTGATAGCAGTTCACTCAACAGTACTGACTTTGTCTAGATTAGGCACGGGTATATTGTCATATTTCTGTGGGATTATTCAAAGCAGCTGATAGTGCTTCTTCTGACAAAGTTTATGTTCAATCATGTTGTGCTGGACTGGATATAAAGCTGGCATAAAGTTACTCTTTAAAAAATTTATTTTCTTTTTTATGTGAACTGGCAGAATGGAACCGTACCAATTCAGTGCTTTGCATCTGTGACTCCAGTGCTTTTTGATTTCATAGTAGGTATCTGTAACTGCATTTACCCTCTCCTAGAATGACAATTTGATACCGCAGTCTCTAAATTCTATCAAACTTTGAGTTCTGAATCAAACTCAGAGATTGCTGGATGAAGCTCTAATACGGAGTTATGCATGTCATATCACACTTCTTATCCTGTGTCTTTATGGGAGCTGTTCTCTGTGTGGAAACTTCTTACACGGTTACACAATCTTCAAATAGATCTGGATGTACAATGGTGCGGCAATATGAATGGAAGTCATCTAACAGCTTATTTCAAGGTATGGAGAAAGAGCTTTGTTCAATTTCCATTTTTTAGCATATATTAAAAACAATCAGACAAACCAGCCCATCAGTATTATTGGTAGAGGACTAGCATCTTTATGAATTAGTGATCAGTGGTTAAGATAACACTTCCCTTTATTGATCATAGACTGCTGCATTCAATTAAAATGAGAAATAATTTCATGAAATGGAACTCAGCTCACTGGGGGTGACCAAGCATGCCATGCACACTGTTTATGTCACCCAAAGGAAAACTTCAAGTTGGTAATACATCCATTGCACCATCCCCCCTTCTCACAGCAGGAGCTGGCTGACTCTGCTACCTCTGTGTGCACACAGATTGCTTGTCCCAGCGGCCTTGGTTCAGTGTTAGAGGAGTGTACTCTTAGCTGCTGGCATTCTGCAGGTGATTTTATCTTCCCATGGTAAGGAGGTGTTACCTACTTTGATTGAATTAAGTGCGTTGCTGACCCATCATGAAGCCTCTCAAAATCCATGCTGCAAACAGCAAGAGCCCTTGTTTTTTTGCATCACTAAAAGTAGGAAAGCAGTGTGGATCCCCATGGCTCCTTAGAAGAGCTGATTTGCAGTCAAAAGTGCAAGTTCCCTTGAGAAGTTAATGTCTGACAGTTGAGAGGAGAAAGCTTTGTTGGTAAGACGGCAGATTTTAATAGTATTGAAGCATTCAAAAAGGACCATTCAACTTGACACACAAAGCAGAAGGCAAATGGGCTTTCAGTTCCTTTGTGACCCTGGGAGTTTTGGTTGCTTTCAGCACACTCCTTTTGGCTGAATTTGCCTCTCCTCTGCAGATGGTGTTACACGTTCCTTCAGCAAGCCTCAGTCAGAAATATCTCAGCCACCTTCTGGGTGAGGAATTGGTTAGATGGTCGCATCCAGAGGGTAGTGGTCAACGGCTCAATGTCCAGATGGAGATTGGTGAGGAGGGGCGTCCCGCGGGGGTCCATATTTGGACCGGTACTGTTTAATATCTTCATCAATGGCATCGACAGTGGGATTGACTGCACTCTCAGCAAGTTTGCAGACAACACCAAGTTGAGTGGTGCGGTTGACACACCAGAGGGACAGGATGCTATCCAGAGGGACTGGACAAGCTCAAGAAGTGGGCCTGTGTGAACCTCATGAGGTTCAACAAGGCCAAGTGCAAGGTCCTGCACCTCAGTCGGGGCAACCCCCTGTATTAATCCAGGCTGGGGGATGAAGGGATTGAGAACAGCCCTGCCGAGAAGGAC
>NW_008795907.1:2600858-2623359 GCF_000699145.1 Aptenodytes forsteri | reverse complement strand
TGGAAGAGGTTGCCCAGAGAGGTGGTGGATGCCCCATCCCTGGCAACATTCAAGGTCAGGCTGGACGGGGCTCTGAGCAACCTGATTTAGTTGAAGATGTCCCTGCCCACGGCAGGGGGATTGGACTAGATGACCTTTAGAGGTCCCTTCCAACCCAGACTATTCTATGATTCTTGGTTTACTGGTGAGCCACAATGTTATTTCACTCTAACAATGCTTGATTTCTCTTTTTCTCACCTGCAGAAATCAAAGTATTCCCATACCTATCACTTAGCAGTTGCTCCTCAGAACAGTTTGTTTCCTTTTCAAGTGGAAATCTACAGATTTGTCACTGTTTGAGGATTAGATGAATGATCACCAGCCCTTTATCCGGAGTACAGACAGCCTTGGCTTCTGTACTCTGCTGAGCTGTGCAGCAGTAAATTAGACCACCACTGTCTTTTGTGGGGAAATGCCGATATGACTCCTCGTGTGTCCTCACTTGCCTCGGGGGGCGGGGGGGGGAAAACATGAAAGCCACTTTTTTCTCTTTTCCTCTTTCCTAAGCAGATGAATTGCAACAGTGAATTGTCCTCTAACTTTTTTTTGGTGGAAAAAATGGACATATTTGATATATGATAAGTTGTGTAGCATTTTTGATCAAATCAGGTTCAGTTGTACTGATTACTGTGCGTATATATAAAATGATCCCTGCCCTGGTGGCTGTGAAGATCAAATAGCAAAATAAAAAGGTTCTTTGAATGTGTGGAAAAAAGAGAACATGCAAACAAAAAATGTATTTTCTTCAACCTGTGAAAGTATTTCTTTTGACTTGGTGATACTTACTTTCTGCACAAGCAGGGTGCTTACTGGCATGTTCCTGACTGTGTTGAGGGTTTCTTTTTCTGATAAGGAATTAATCACATTTCATGTTGGTGCAGAGTTCTGTATTTGGCGATGAATGTTGAGCCAGAAGCAGCTCACATTTTATGGTCCTTTGATTTAATGTGTAAAAATCAGCAGAGTGAAGATTGATAGTTTTGCATATTTTTAATCATAGAATCACAGTTTCTCTGACTTTGTTTAATCTTCTAAATTCATGGCTTGACTTTGTGCATATGTTCTTCTCAGGAAACAGAAGCTTTAATGCTTTAGAAGCTTATGTAGATACAGGCTTTGCCTTTTTAAAACATTAGTAGTTTTGGGTTGGGAGAAAGATCATTTATATGTACGTAGTAGTTCTGTGTTGGAGGCTAGAGGGCAGAAAAGAAATACAGTGAGAGCTGTAAGCTGAACTAGTTAAAATAAAACATTAAACTGGACAGAGTTTCCCTATAGGTAGAAGAAGCGTTACTTTATCTGCTGAAAATCCCAGTGAACATTGATTTTATAATGCAGGAACTCTTCTGACAGCTAAAGCTGCCTATAAAACTTTTATGTCACCATTATTACTGAATCTTCTCTTGAAGTGTACATTATATATAGTGATTTTTTTAACCACTAAATTGTGTTCAATGAATTTTCGAACAACTAGACTTCCCAAATGAGTTTTCCTTTTTTTCTTTTTCTTTTTTTTCCCCAAGCAGCTGTGTTGTGGAAGCTGAAGTGCTTCCTACCTGTTGAATACTCATTCTGGTGGCAGGAACTTGCTTGAAATAAATTCTTGCCTATGTAGATTTGCATGCTTCTCCTACCGGAGGAGTACAGTAAAGACTTAAAAGAGGATGCTTCCATCTGACACAGCTGTGACCAGATGTACATCACATCTTTGGATCTTAGGAATGGCATCCTCAGGAATAACAGATTGATGAACGAGGAAGCCTGTTGTGGGAACCGAGCAGAAGAATCTGCAGGAAATCCTAACTGAGTGAAGTGGAGGTCTTTGGAGCACTGATGCACCTTCTATCTGAAACAATTTGTTTGAAGAACCTCCAAGGTTGGACAACCCAGCTCCTGTTGTTGCAGACATAGTTTTACTTTAGGTTTGATTTACTTCAATTTTGAATTAGAGCATTCACCTGCAAGTTTAGTGTGTGAATTTTGCATCGGTTAGTTTAATCCATGTTCATTACTTCTCTATAGACAAATCCGCAATTATTTATTGTGACATTTTTTTCTATTGTGCTTGCTTTCTTGATAGCATTTTGTGATACTTTGTCATCAGATACCTAGTCCAGCTTTCAGCTGAAGGAAGCAAGGCAAGATGAGGAAGAGAATTAATTTACCTATTATCCAACAAGAGTCTTCGTATTACAAATACAGTAGTCTTTAACAATGTTGATGATTTTGGGGTTTTTTTTGAGGAAAGATTAGATTCCTCTTCCTCTAAGATTTGTGGGGTTGCTGAACCCGAATGGACATAAGGAGGGTTGGAAGAAAAACATGTCACCTACAATAGTCTCTCAGGAATGTAAGGATGCTTTAGATACTCAACTCCTTTCCTCCAAATAAAGTTAAACTGTGCTGGGAGCTGAGTGCGACAGAACAGGGGGAATTGTCCTCGTCAGCCCAGTTAAGCCACCCTTGCCTTCCCATAGCGACAGCACGTGGGCAATGCATACAGACATTGTGTTGGACAGTTTTCTTAGTGCTCAGTTTAGAGCAGTGGTATGGAAGAGCAGTGATGTACTCGTGCTAAACAGACCATCCAAGCGTTACGGGAATTGGCTTCAGCTTTCTGGAGCTACTCATGCAAAAACTTGTTAAAAGCTCAGGAGGGCGAGTGCTATCTGCCTGCTGTTGCATGGTTGCTTCTTTTATATTTAATCCATGCTGGACCTTCATGGGTTAATAATTTATAAGTGCAAGGTTTCCTGTGACATGCTTGGCCAAATTCGATGTACAGACTTCAATTTGAAGTGAGCAGAGTGTTGAAAAATGAAATGTTTTTGAAAGTTAAATTGCAGTCGTTTATATGAAAACACCTTAGGTAGTTCATTTTTCCCCCCAAAATATACTCATTTTATAGCACATTAATAATTCATGTGCATATTGGTTGCAGACATAAAGCACAAAAATATACATGCTTTATAAAGCATAGATTTTTATGAAACAAACATGAATTGCTACTATCTGAATGATAGTAATGCCTGATTAGCTCCCATACTGTTCAGTTTTTTGATGGATGTTCATGATTATTCATTGACACAAGAAAGAAACAGGATCCTCTGCAGTGGTTTGCAAGAAGTGTCCAGAAACACATCTCCCACAACATCAGAAACAAACATGAATTGCTACTATCTGAATGATAGTAATGCCTGATTAGCTCCCATACTGTTCAGTTTTTTGATGGATGTTCATGATTATTCATTGACACAAGAAAGAAACAGGATCCTCTGCAGTGGTTTGCAAGTGTCCAGAAACACATCTCCCGCAACATCAGATTTATAGGCACAGCAAGGCACATGTGGGGCAGCAAAGTTTAACTGTCTATTTGTTGCATTCATGGCAAGCCACTGTGCTCTGGTTTGTTAATCCAAATTCAGGAAGAAGATATTGAATGTATGGAATAACACATGTAGACGCTTCCTCTGTACACTAAAATAGGGATCTCCAGGGAGTACAGTATTTCTTGATTTGTGATGAGTGATTCTCTCTCAAGAATCAAGGAGGAGCAAATTCTGCCCCCCAACTCCTGCAGCGGACACTTTTTAAAACAAGAACTAGGCCACTAATGATCCTTTGGCACTTTGTTTTAATAAGGTTTCCCTTATGTCAGTGCTGTCTCCTACTAGTACAGTTTTTTTTTTTATTGACTAAACTTTCTTGTGCCATTAAAGGTTAAAATATCCTTGATCTCCTGTCCATAGGTGCCTATTGTATATAATATTAGTTATGTTCTGCTTACATATGACTGAGTTTCTGTGGTGTAAAATAGACCAACAATCCCCATAATGTTAATGTTTTAAGCAGCAGAGTTGTCGTCCTGCCTACAGAAATGAGATAACTCCCTTTGACTTTATTTGAAGTTGGGGTAGATCCTGCTCTCCTAGTAGGACTTGGACTATAGAATGTATCAGGCTAATACCTTGATGCCCATCACAGCAGAAAGCTGAGAGCTGAGTGAAGAAGGCTGCAGGTACATGCACAGCTCAGGTGTGTTAATGTAACTCAGCTTTTGCTGTTCTGGAGCAGGACGCAAGTCACTACGACTGGAACGAGGGACACGAGCAAAGTGAATTTCAGTCTGTGTTCGGGGTCCTAATTTATGCATTAAACTCAAGGATATTAATTTTTCAGAAATGCCAGAAGTTAGAGTAACGACTTGTTTGCTTGGCTTCACTCCAGCTCCCAAGATTAGTCATTAAACATGGCGATGAAAGGCATTCCTGCTCCAGGGGGATGTACTGTGGAAGAAATGGTCATTCTCTTTTAATGCTGTTTGCTGTAGAGGACAATGCAAAAGTAGTTTGGTTTTTATCAGCAGTGTTTTCCAATTATCTATCTTTTTGCATTTCGGTTGTGGAATCATGTTACCTATTTCATGGGGCAGATGTATCCCATCAGGGGAGCGTGGCCATGTCCTGCCTGGAGCTGTTGGAGAATGATGTTGCACGTGTGAACATTGGGAGGATGAGACCCTAGAGAAGGATGTGGTGCCTCTTGGCATATAAGTGCAGTTGCCTGTATAACTATCACTGAAATAGTGCAGCTCGATGAATTGACTTGGAGGAAATTGTTGGAGACAGGAGAAGTAACGTATGAAATATGGGAATAACTTTACATTGCAGGATGATGAGGTCTCTTCCAACAAAACTGAGCCAGATGAAAGCTCTTTTGCTGCGGGTGAGGCATGCTGGGAAGAATAACTTTCCTGTTGATTACTCTGTGAGAGAAAAATATTTAGTTTTTTTAATCCATTAGTGCATCTTTGTCAGCTTTTGGAGACACTAGGGTAATTTTATTCAGAGAAATCTCTTGATGTTATCAGTGTACTATCAGAAGAAAGCAGGATGTGCTTTGCTGAAGAAGCAATAATGAATGGGCTGGAACAAAGACTGCTGCAGAGCTTGGGTGCCTTTGCCATGGGCAAGAGGTGCTGGTGACTGGGATTTCAGAGGCAGTTGTGCCAGGTTGCTTCTTTTGACAGTGCAACTTCTCACTTAAAGGTAGTGAGTTACCTTACCTGAGAGGATAGCGTGCCACGGACCTGTGTCTCAGAAGTCTGAATGTTCAGGATGAAGGTGCTTGCTTGGGAAGCTGCCATCAGAGAAGTGAAGCCCTGTCACGCTCTGGTATCTCCACAGGTTTCTGATCACTGTAGATGGAATCTGTAAGGATATATTTAACCTGGTTGAGTCTAAGTACAAGTCTGAGTGAGGGATGCTCCCTACCTATGCCCTCCCTTCAACTTATTAATTGGCAGATGCAGTGACTTGAGCCAACCTTGATTAATTCTGCCTTAGTAGAGAAGGTCTGTCTTAGAGGTCTTTTGCTCCAGAATTCATTTATTCTCTGGCTTTGATGAAGTCTGGATGTATTGACTTGCAGGGCATGATGTACAACGTTATCTTTGCAAGCATTTCTAGAAGGGAAAGATTAACAGTTTTAGGGCTGCAGGCAGAGGTACTAATTTGAAATTTTTACTTGCAGCTCTCAAGCATTCTTACCCTTCTAGGAAACGGCCACAGGAAGTTTGGGCGAAGGTGGCTATTTCTTATACAGGTTATTTCACGGATCTGAGTTTTAGTTTCTTATGGTGCCATGGGTTAAGTGATACAGGCATTTTTAAAAATAGAATAATAATGACAGTTGCAAGTGTTGGGAGATATATTTTGGAGGAGAGGACTGCAGTTATGTCTTAAAAGAGTAAAAAAGAGTTCTTTAATTCTGTGCTGGGTTTTTGCTCCTGTGGTCTTTTAGTGAGGTGTATTTGGATTTGAATATGCCTTTGAGGACTGTTGCACAGTAAGAAAGTATAATCAAATCACTTAAGGGGTTGATATGGCTTTTTCTGTGGATTATCTGGATGTGGCTGCAATAACAGTGTTTTTTTTCCTCTGGCAAATCAGTGCTGTACGCTGCCATGAAATGCCTGCACACTTAAACTTTATTGCAAATTTAAATTACTTACATTATTTTGTTGGACAGTAATTCCCTGAAGCATTATAAACCAAATCATTAATTACTGTTTCTAATGTGCACTATCCATTGGAAAACATTAAACAACACTCACGGTTCCCTTTATTGTTATTGCTCTTTCAGTCCCTGAGGCAGCAGATCAGATGGAAACTCCTGGGCAATCTCATACTGACATTTTGTGCTTCTGACAAAGATGGCTATGGGCTGCAGATGTTCATGGAACCATATGGTATCTGCATATTGTCTTCTGGAATTATTATGAAATACACTGTTTTGGAGGGGAAGATAATCTGATCATAAATATTAATCAGTGCAGCTGTAATTTGAATGACTGTAAAAGTGTCATAATGGAATTCCAGACTTTTCCTGTTTTCATTCACTGATGTATTTTTTTCCATACTACTTTACAAGTAAAAACCTATTTTTCAAATAACTCTCTGGTAACCCTACATTTTGTCTGAAAACAAGCTGAGTTTTTTCTTGACACAAACATCTGAACTAAGATGCATTGTACAAGCAAAATACCATTCTTATCAGGAGATCTAAACCAGTGGCTTCCCCAGCAAAAAACTGTTGTCTTGTTTTTCTCCAAACGCTAATAATCACAACCATAGAGCTGAAAATTACGCTTTTCTGTCTGACCTTCAGTAACACTAGGGCATCAATGAAAACCCTAGCACAGTCTCACAATTAAGCCTGGGTGGAAGGTGTTGTTGAATTTGATGCTTTATGACCTTCTTTATTTTTCCTGTAAGTAAGTATATTTCCAATACCTCAAGAAGATTTGTTTGAACAAAGCTAGCTATTACTGGGTCTCTTAAAGTGGCTTTGTAATGCTTACTTATATGTTGCTTTCTTCCTAAGGCCCCTTGATGACAAAGGTGAGCATCTACTGAAGTACTCCTTTCACAGGATGCACAGTTACATGCTTCATGCATCACTTTTTAGTAGCTTCTATTTTATTGGGCAATAGCTAGTTTATAGATTACGTCTGGTTTACATCTGAGCCCATTTCTTGTGTCCGTGAAGTGCAAGAAGGAAACTGGCTCTGAATCTCCAACTTGGACTTAGCACATTCAGTGGAGATTGGTTGTCTACAGAATTAATTTCTCCCTTTGGTTTTGCTTGTAGTTGGCTTCTTGGCCATTTGGCCATGTTACATGGTGCTTTTTTAAGCTAAGGCTTTTTGCTTAAGAACATGTAAAAAGACTGGGAGGAGGGTTTAATTCCTTCAGTGCAGTTGATGGAATTCTCTAAATACTCTTGTTTTGATTTTGCTTTTAATTTGTGGCATTAATTTATGGATCCGTATGCCTGCTTGTAGAGAATTGTCCGCATATTCTGCAGTGCCGATAAAATAAACATTACCTATCTTGTTTTAATTATGCTGCATGACAGCAGAGCAGTTGATTGCTGTCTTATACTGAGGCTGGTAAAAGCACTTATGAGGGCCTTGTGCCTTCTCATATATATTTGGTTAGAAGCTGCCCTTAAATGTGTTTTGTTTTTTCTTTTGGCTTTTTTTTTTTTTTTTTCTTTAAAGGGTGAGGGTATGGAAATACTGTCAGTACTCTGGGCACACTTGCTGTGAGGCGATTAGGAGAGACTTTAATGCTGTGTCTTTGAAGGACCTCCTGTACTTTCTTAACCCATAAAAGTGTCAATAACTTGTACAGGAAATTCTTCAGAAAATTATTTGACATATATGGCAATGACCCCACATTAAACTGCATGAATTAAGAACAGGAGCAGGGCTAAACCAGGGCAGGGTCTGTTAGAGCCTATCACACAACAGTGTAGGTATGGGACCCCAAGCAGTGGGCCACAAGTTTTGCAAGTACTGCTTTAAATCACTTTTTTGCTGAAAGCGAAACTAAAAGACTGTGTATGTAAATCTAGGAGCTTTTTAATTTGTGCTGTTAAGACAATCTGAAGGCATTTTGAGTTACTTCAAAAGCTTTACCATGGTATAAGCAAATTAGCAGACCCAAATTCTTCCCTGAGAGGAGCCCAAGTGAATCCCAGGTTCCCTGTTCCAGTGCCATTATTTTTACATTGCCTGCAAGTCAAGTGCAGTAACACTGATGTAATGGGGTGGAGAGCCTCGCCTATGGAACACCCTTAGTGTAAAGGGGATGGCTTCCCCTCAATTTTTGATAAAATAGATTGCCCTGATTTTATCAGTATAAAGCTACTGGTATTTTGCATGTTTAGTTATTAGACTTAGGCATGTTCATATGACTCAGAATTACAGTGCATGAATGATGGACCGAGTACTTTAGGTATTAGGAAACTATATTTTAGGTTTACCAAAACACCAATGTATTTATCACATCCTTTCCTAGGAAAATGTAGTTCAATTCAATGTGATTCACCAAAGCTGCTGAATATAGCTCAATAGCTAGCTCAGCATCTAGTGGAATATGAGCCTCTCACTGCAGTTCTCCTTCTTTACAATTTTCCTCCTTGTTATTTGTGTTCTTTCATCTTGGCCTAATTCTTTCTTTGTAAATGCTAATACGGCAATAATTGATGTAGTCCTGCCCAGGCCAAAGTACTGACCTCTGTGTTACTGTTGACTAGCAGAGATAGGTAAAGTGTGTGTATGAATATGCTGAATATTTTAAGTCTCTTCAATTTCTGCCTTGTCTTACATTAACATTTTTGTCACGTGGAGAGCTGTGAAACATTAGGTATTAGATTCTCTGCTGTAGTAGGGTTACACTGAGACACTGCCAGTATATTGAATATGTGCAGCCTTCATCACAGGGGGACCCTGGATTCCTATTTGGGCACCTCTGTGTATGAAAAAAAAGTTAGCAATCTCTTGGAGTCTTCTAATTTGCCTTTTGGAATAATTAAACATATAAAACCCGTGGAAATCCCCTCTCTTACCCTAAAACCTAAACTTAATTTTAGCAGTGGGAGTGAATTTTGTAGATATATAGAGTTTTCTGATAATGAAAGATTTTAAAACATGACTTAAAAGTGTGATATAGAATATTGAAATGCTAAATATTTGAAGGATATACAGAGTCCAGACTCCTTCCCTATTACAACTTTACTGCTTAAACTCTAAAAGGCCCCCTCTGTGATAAGTAAAACTATTAGAGGGTGAAGTTGGAGGAGGATGCCACTGGTTCAAGACAGATATTCTGTGGATAAAAACTTCCCGTAAGGACTTTTCACTTCTCTGGGGAATTTTCTAGCAGTCTCCAAGCTGCTTAGTGGAGAGGAATTTATTGGAAACTTTCAGATGGAGTGCTAATTTCAAGGGTGTCACACTGCCACGAGTGCAGGTTTCTGCAATGAAAATCCTGCGATCCTCACCCTCATGGCAGTTCCAGGGAAGACCGGTTATATCAGCTCATCTGTTGGACTCTGATGGCTGAGCAGAGTGAGAAACAAAAACAGAGCTCTGATCCAAAACTGAGTGGTTAGCCGGAATTGCCAGTTTTCAACTAGTGTTCCCACAAGAATATTCTGGAATAAATTAAACATGCATAAACAAGTCATATGTCGGGTTGGATGAGGGAGAAGAATAGGGGTTAAAGCTGCAATAATCTTTTTTCTTTAGTCCTGCAGGCTTGCCCCGCTGTTAAGGATTCCTTGGAGGCCAGCACTGAAAAGTGGTGTCATATGTACAAGAAAAATGTTCTGACGAGTGATAGTGGAGTATGAGAGGAACATGGACAAGAAAGCAGAGATCAATAGTTGAATCTGCTTTTTTAAACCTTTTAAGTTCCCCACAGTGGGATGTCTTCATTAACCTGTGTCGTGGTGATGAGTGTAGATTCTGCAAAAGCACCTCAGGATTAAATGGAGAAGCAGAAGCTAGTAGCATGACAAAGTTGGGTAATGGATTCTGATTGTTTTTTTGTTTTTGTTTGGTTTTTTTTTTCCTGCCAGTCCCAAACACTTACTGTAGATTCACATTGCTTAGCAGTTCTTCCTCGACACTCTTGATCTCCCCTCTCAGATATTTTCGTTTTACTGAAAACGTTTAGTAGAAATATCTTTAGGAACTTGGTGGGTTTTGTGTGGTCGGCTTTTCGGTACAAATTGGCATGCAATTTCGTAGCTTAGGCAATTGTATTTTTCTTAGTAAGTAACTCAAAACTAAATCAAATTTACATTGGCTAGGGAAGCAATTGCAATGGGAGGACAAAGGCAGGGATCACAGAGGAAACCAAGCAGTGAATTCTAGTTCAGTAAAGGATTTCCCAGAGATGTGTAGAAATCCTTTGCACCATCCTGAGCTCGTATGTCTAATTACATTGGACTACATTTGAGGAAAAGATTTGAGTTTACATTCAACTCATTACAAACTTTGGGGGTGGGAAGGGAAGGAAGTGTCAAGATTATGTAATGTTTTGTTATCCCTTTGATTTTAGCATTTCCTAGAGTGGAGTGAGCTGAAGTACAAGAAGGGGTAAGTGAATGCATCAAATTTGCAGATGAAACTTAGCGCAGAGTAACTCAATGTAGGAGCTCAGGCCATCTCCCTGTGTGATAGAGTACTTCTAATGACAACTTGCTTGTTGCCTCTAGTTATAAAGGTGATCATTATGAATGAAAATGGTGGTTCAGTTGGATAGGCCCAGTGTAATTGGGCGATTCATTTAAATACACAATGTATTCAGCCCTTCCTGTAGCGTGAGATTGAACAGGCACACAAACACTTGAAGGAAAAATGGGATCCATGACCAACTAGTAGGCTTAGGAGCAGAGCTGATTGTGTTGAAATAGTAAGATCAAGATCATGTTGTGAGAAGAATGATGCAAGTAGTGCATACCACCCAACATCTCGCATGCTGATATTAACTGTAGCTGAAAAAGACTGGATATGAGCCAGTATTATTACTGGAGAGCTGAGGGACATAAGAAAAATGCCGCCTTCTTTTAATCTGTAACTGGTCATAGTAATTGGCCTAATAATGTCATCCTCCAGTTATTTATATGCAGCAGTACTGGGATCGATTTCATTTATTTATGTACTGTAGAGACAAAGATAAGAGAGAAACCATATGCATTTTGATGGATGCCATATGATTCTGGCATCCTCCAAATTCCTTCCATTCTCCTCATGTTTTATAGGAGCAAAAAATAAGAACAGATGTATCTCTTTTCATAGTTTTAAATTTTGAGGTTCCATCTGCTTGTTACCACGAACTATGTGAGCAGTGCATTTTCTTGACACCGTCTAGCATGTTCTAAAAAGAGGGAGCAGTTAGGAAAAACTAATAATGGGAAAATATACAGCACAAAAAAAATGTACCTCCCCTCCAAATCCCAAGCCTAGGTCTTTGGATATGCCTGTATCTGAGTGGGGGGATGACTGACTGCTGTGCACGTTGTTAATAAAAGGCACCACTGTCAAACAGGCATGTATGAAGGAGGATTAAAAAGACTGACTATTGACCTAACTTCAGGAAGATGTGCTTAATATAAGACTTTCCAGAACTGGATAATCAAAATGTTTATGGCGTCATATATTCTGAATAAGCATCCTAAAGGCTTGGTGCTCATTTTTGTATCTGTTATTCTGTAAGAAGTAGTTACAGTAGTACAGGGCTACACGTGTGGAAGTCCCAGTCTCTGAGGGAAGAGAGTTAAAATGAAGTAAGTATTAGGTACGGGAACTAACTTCGTATGAGAATTTTGGGCTTTCTGCTTGCAGCTCTTTGCAGGATTTTGTTTATTCTCTTATCTTTCTCACCATATCTGGTGGGGAAGGAATGGCTGAAATGAATGAGAGAGTAGCAGGAGGATCACCATCCTTTCATACCAGAAAGACAGCATTTAGACACTCAAACTGCCTTTTGGTGCAGGCTTTGTTGTACAAGGTACTCTACCAGTGCAGAATAAATCACTGACCTCAAACACTCTGGTCAAAGGGCCTCATCCCGATTTCATCAAACACTCTTCATCCACTTTGGATCAGACCCTACTCAGACAAAGCAGATCTAGTGTAGGTAATTATTTACTGTTTTACCAAATAATTGATATTACAAGGTCACAGGAAAAAGCTGGCATTTCAGCTGAACTGGGCTTTTGAATTCAGACTTTCTAATTTCGATTTGATCACAGAACTGTTCTCCTTGAGCCACTGTCTGCGACATTGTGTTGTAACAGGAAGACACATCTGCAGGCATTCTGGCACTGTCATTTGTAGATTGGTCAAACAAAAAAATGATTATATATCTTTCTAACACGCAGTTATCAGCATTTCTGGATGTTCCCATTTTGCACACATTTTGAGTGATCAGAGATGGTATGATATAACTGATCAGTGATAGTTTGCACCCTTCCAAAAATATCTCCAGCTTAGTCATTTTATTATAAATGCTAATAATTATAATTATATTCTGCACTTGGAAAATATCTCTAACTGATAGCAGCAACATGGAAGCGTCAGGAATTTTTATAGGTGAGGATCTGCTGAGCCCTTTACGAGTATTAAAAATGTATCTAAAAATAAAACTACTTGATGACCTACTTGCTAATATTTTTTTTAAAAAAATCATATTAGGTGGCTAGCTCTACCAGTAAGTAGGCAAAAATTGATTGCTGATATTTTTGAAATGTCTGATTTATAGATCAGTGAAGGAAAAGGATGTTTTTTAATACTTTTGGAGGAAAAAAATTTCTTGTTATTGAATACCTCTGTACATGAGGTATGATAAATGATGAGACTTGGTTTTCTTTAACCATTTTTATATTATAATATATATAAATGGTTAAAGAAATTATATTGTATATAATAATACAATATATATAATTTATGTAATAATATATAGTTTGTATAACACACTATATATTTTTAATATATATAAATTAAGGTGAAGTATTTTTTTCGATGCTTGAAATAATCTGTAACCAGAGGAGAGAAAATTGAGTTTTCTGGACAGTTACAGCTGCTAGGAGCCAGCATGCACAGGCCTGGTTCATGGTGCTCTGGAGTACAGAAGGAGCTTTGGCTGTATCCAAGTGGACTTTGGCCAGGCACTCTGAGGCTTGTCGCCTGGTCTTGCTTTTCGTTTTTGGCTTGCTATGAAAAGAGCTATTGCATGATATGCAGAACTGCAGTACTTTCACCGCATTCAGGATCCGATCCAGAGCCCAGGGAAATCACTAATAGCAATGGACAAGCTCCTTTGGGACATTAACCACCCCAGTAGTGGATTTGAGTGTTCAGCCTCCCCCCTGGCTGTCTTCCCAGTGACGTGAAAGGGAGTTTTGTCCACATTAGGACTGGTGAACACCAGGGGATTTCTCTCTGTTCCAGCCCAAGAAGGTTTTGTGGGCCTGTTGAAATCAGTCAGTGTTGGCAGCCTGATGTACATTTTACGTTCTTCCAAAACACTAATCCTGAGCAGGGAAGAGCTGAAGGAGTATAGTATCTAGGAGAACATTGCCAGCACCAGTGATTTTTAACTACTTTGCCTTCGGAGTTTCTTCTTAGCTAACTTTTTCCTACCACTGTCTTAGTGCAAAAAAAGCAGGTAACCATTCCTTTGTTGAGACAGAGCCATAGACACAACTGAATAAATACCTAAACCACAGACAATGAGACTGCCTGAAGTGACGCAGTCAGGTACAGCCTGTTCAACTGTAAGGGTCAGTGAAAAACAGTAACTCGTGTTGCTGCTGGCAAGCCCCTGCGGAAGAGTTACAGAGAAATAGCAGTGCCCACCCAGACCTGTGACTGTGAGAACTTGGCTGGGTTGTAATGTTTTCCTCCTTTTTATTGTAATGCTTTAAGGTACCTGAAATGGCAAATCAGCAGCACTGCTGTTTACAAGGAGGAGCTGAATTGGTATAGTGGAAGAGTTTACTGTGGGAAGACTTTAGTTAGTGGATGCCTGGGAAGCGTTTGTTTGACTTACGGGACAGGGACAACTGTTACCGTGAGAACTTGGCTGGGTTGTAATGTTTTCCTCCTTTTTATTGTAATGCTTTAAGGTACCTGAAATGGCAAATCAGCAGCACTGCTGTTTACAAGGAGGAGCTGAATTGGTATAGTGGAAGAGTTTACTGTGGGAAGACTTTAGTTAGTGGATGCCTGGGAAGCGTTTGTTTGACTTAGGGGACAGGGACAACTGTTACATCTCAACATTGTAAGAACACAGAGCTACTTCATGGATTAAAAGGCAGATCCTCAAATACATACCCAAATAGTTAGATATTTGACAGTTTGTCTGCGGAAAAAGCGTAGACCACCTAGTATGGAAAATTTTCAGAAGACTTAGTTGTTTCAGTAAGGACACTGTGGGTTTGAACATTTCTCTGAGACTTGTTTCTAATCTGTAGCATTTGCTGCAGATCAATTTTTTCAAAATGTTTTAAGAATGTGCTTCTTTGTGAGACCTGTTAGTATACCACCCACAGTAATAAGCTTTGCAGAGCTATAGGGAGGTGGAAGATCTCTAGAATCTGTTTTAATTTACCAAGGTCCAGATTATGGAAGTTATTGTGGTAAGTTGGGCGAGTGAGTTCATTAAGAGTTGAATTTTCAGTGGAAGTCAAAGGGGGTTTAGGGTTGTAGCAATCTGAAACGCATTTTTGTAAACTCCACATAAGTAGGTAAAAGTTTCAGAAGCTCATAACTACTGTACACCTGGCTCATTTCTAAAACCTTTTCATGTTAAATGAGATCTGTAAAATTCCCAGTTCAGTAAAATATTTAAATACATACTGAAATCAATCCTGTTAAATCCAGCAATTAAACCAATGCCAGTGAGTTTTGAGCATATACCTAAAGCTAAAACATGTGCTTAGCTTCTTTGTGATATAAGTGTTTCATTCTTTTAAAGTTTTAGTTGGACCAAGAACAGAGCTGTGGTTCAGATTATTTTATCTGAACGGGCTTGGTTTTCTCTGTATGCTGTTCTAGAGCCTTAGGAAAACCGTCCACCCTCCCAGAAGCGATTGTGTACGTTGTGGTGTAAATTCCACCGTGTAGTAGATGCTTCATGAAAGTGCTCTAGAAGCGAGAAAAACACATATGTGCTTCTGTTTGGCATAAATGCTGGAACTAGAAGGCCACAAAACTGGTTCTGAGAAGAAACAGGAGGGCTTTAAATGATGCTCATAAGCATGCCATGAGCAGGCTTGTTGAAGTTACTGAAACGCTGAACTGGTAGGCAATAATTGAGGTACCACAATAATTATAATCAATGTTAGGAGGCCCATCTCTTTGCCAATAAAATGAATGCCAGTAACTTAAATGACATTTAGTACCTTACAAATTCAGCCAGAAATGCAACTCCTGACCATCCCAGTGGTACTCTGGAGTCTTCCTCTGAACGTGGCCACCTTGGATCAAAGGATTCCTCTCTGTTCTCAGATGGTAGTGCTCCAGGGTACTGCCCTTCAATCCCATGTTTAGTTTGTGTTAAAAAAGTAAGAACAGAAATTAAAGCTGCTGAAATGCTTGCTTCCTCTGAATTATTTCCTAGGTCTGATTTTTAAAAATGAGCATTTCACTTTACCAGTGTTCCCTCAGGTAAATGCTGCTTCCAGCCTTCTTGCCTTGTATGTTCTGGGTGTTGCGTTATGTCCCTGAGCCACTTTTGTTCCATGGCAGCAAGGCTGCTTCTTCACCCACCTTGTCTGCTTTCAGAGGTTTTGCCTGATTCTGTGGTAGCTGGCATGAAAACCTCTGATGATTTTGAATGTTTTAATGTGTTACAAAGTACGATAAATGATGGAAATCTCACCTAAAGAGGGGGGAGTGAAGGATGAACCCATAAAGCCAGCCTCCTCATCTTCTAAACTGATTTTATTACAGCTGTAATAGGAGCAATTTCAGTTAAAAGGCTCTTGTCAGACAACAGTTACTGTAGATTACAGCTGTATAAGAAACAGTCTTGGTCAAAGACAAATCAGGAATTGCTCGAAAAAGTTGATCATTTGCTCAAAGCTCTCTTCCACTTAAAATGACCAGATTTTACTCTAATGAGCAATAAAGAGAATTAATTAAGTCACAGGTGGTGCAACTCCATTAACTGGTGTTCTTGAAAAGAGCAAAAAGCTTTTCTGGAGGATTTGTGGAAATGAATGTCATCGGCCCCATTTCAAAATCGGGCATCTTTTAAGAAGCAAATTCTCCCGTTACCCTCCAAACCTGACCTTGGCTGAACTGACATTTTGTATTAAACATAGTTGTTCCACAATTTGCAATCTCTCTTCTAGCAATCCAACTGGAATGATTCACTTGCATAAAGCACACTGGGGATAATACAGAGCTTAGTGTGCAGTATGAGCTCATCAAATAGACGTTATTGCACAAAATGGGAGCCATCTGAAGTTTTTGTCAAGTGTGTCCTGCTGCCTTCAGAGTGAAGGTTAGGGAATGTAGTCTGCAGTTTGAATACTGAAATTACTCAGTAGAGCTACAGAACTATTAAGCTAGTCCTTCTGAGGAAGTTATGTGCCTCTTTGACTAGCAGGAGTATTTCAGTGTTGCCCTGTCATTCTGTTTCTCTTGTTTGACCATTCTTTCCAGCAAAATGTCTGTCTGCCCTCAGTCTATCCTATGTGATAAAGAGTGACCACACTTCTGTAATAGACGAGCCGTGTTTCAAAACCACAATATGGCAAGGAGTCTCCCTTTTACTCCACCCCTAAATTTTCCGAAACAAAGGACCCATCCCCATTTTCCAGCTTTTCTATTTTCAGATATTTACCCCTCATTTTCTGAGAACTTGCTTGGCTCCTGTATCTCCAGGATTCCCCTGCATCTTTGTATAGCACACTCACAAATCGCTGAGTCCCAGGTCCCCCATCTTATCCCCTGCTATATTTCCTGCTCTCACCCTGATTTATTCATTCTTATCCTGAATTCATTCAGCTCCAAGTACACCAGCATCAGTGTTACCATAGCTTTAGTTGGGTATAGCGGTTTCCAAACTTGGCCTGGGAGTCAGATCTGTTCTCTGCACTTTCGGCCACGAGTTGCACATTTGCGATGCTTCAGTCTCTTCTGCCTATAGTGGTTTCTTGCTCCATCATGCTTTGCAGACTATGCCAAGCAGTGGGGGCTGTGGAGGAGGGTGCAATTGGTTTGAGGGTTTAGCTGATGCTGGGAGTGTTGTAGGTAATTGACTGGATCGTGTGCTGGACCTCAGCCTAGCGTTGTACCCCCTCCTCATCATGTAACATGGTATGCCAGAGCCACATAAAGGAAGAAGACACAGTTGTGGAGTGTACCATTGAGTGAACTGTACTTAAACAGCTTGAAAGCTGCGTGTATATTATGGATCAGAGGTTGGCCACCAAGTTATAGAAATTTACATTCTACAGGCCTCCCCAGGTGACAGATGCTACTGGCGGTGGGATTTTATTGCTGTTCAAAACTTATACACTTAGGTCATTTTGATCTGACCACTTGGAGCACTCAAAGAAGTATAGCTTATTGTATTTGTTGCAATTAGTTGCTTTCTTCATTTTCCCCGTTTTGCAAAGAAGAATAAAGAAAACATGGAATGATTCAAGGTCATGGAAGATTTAGCCCTACTTTCTGTAGCACTCTGAAAATATTTATTTGGATAGCTTAGGCCAGGGATTGCAAAGGAGCTAAAAAATTGGGCATCTACTGAAGCATGCACTGAAATGCAATAGGACCCAAGTGCTGAATTCCCTAAGAGGCTCTGAAATTCTGAGCCATGTGAAACTGTGTCGAATGGTCATCTTTGATATAACCAGAATGGTATGAAGGATTGGCTTTAGCTCTGAGTAGACAGCAACTGAAGTTGGTGAGAGATTTAAGTACTGTTGATAACATACTGTCTGCCTTAAGGCGCTCCTTAAAAATGGACATACATAGATTTTGGCCTTGTAGTTAAATGGTGGCCACAAGCTTTAGGAAATTATTTCTGAATGTCATGTTCAGCAAGTTCCTTTTGCAATGCTGGGGCTCAAATTATCAGTCAGTGATGTAGTCCAATTGCCTGAACAGTTGAAAGTGCTTTAAAATAACTTTAAAAACATATAAATATAATTTTCTGACATTTGGGCTTAAATAAGAGCTCCCTTGCATGACAAGTTTCATTCTGGAGTGAATTTTTACCGCTGAGTTATAAACCCCTGGAGTAGTGGTTTCTAATAAAAATGCTGACAGACCCTTAATGATAGCAGCACGAGTAGTGCTGCTGTAATAAAGAGAAAAAGGGAATCATCAGACTTGCTTTTTGAATTTTTTTTTTATATAGTAGGGCTTTGAGAGAGGGTCCAATGCTGATGATATTCATGGAGCACTGCTAAGAGTTATAGAATTGTTGACAAATATATGATCTTTTTACAGAATACCGAAAAATGAAATATTTTCATTTGGCAATTCAAGAGTTGCCGATGACAAAGGAGCCAGTGAACGTTAAGTCTTTAAATTATTTATTATGAACACCACATCTCACAAAAAAGCATAAGCAATATTAGAAAGCATCTGAGTGGAAAAACTGATTATTTTGTTATTCGGTGCCTGCACTGCATGACATTTTTCATGTTAGTTATCTGTAGCACTACACACTGTTGGTAGAAACTATTTTTCCTATGTTGAAAAGTCGGTTATAGAGCAAGATACTAATCTTATGGAAATGAGTTGAAATGGCATTCATCAGGCTTGGGCAGATATGTTGAAGCTATTTTGATCCCATTCAGACTTTCTGGGTTTAGTATTGCACAGTATCTGCCAAGATCTGCAAGACAGCACAGGAGAGGCAAATGCCAATTACAAGGAAGGCAGCAAGGTGGTGGTGAACGCTCGGCTGTGCTGCTCTCCCACCACGAGTACACGCCGCTTCTGCTGGGGCCACATGAAAACTGCCTTGTTGCTGTTGCTGGCTTTTGTACTGTTGCTTTGTATTTGCTGGCCACAGGTTAAGGCAAGAAGAGGGTTTTGGATCTGGCATTGCTGAGGAAGTTTGCATATGATTCCCACCCGCACACCCAGGAGGCAGAGTGTGTCCTAGGGGAAAGGCTGGTGAGAAGCCGTTCTCTCCAAGCTGCATGCCCAGTGTCTCTAGGCACTTCAACAACTTTCCTTTGTAGGGGGTTGGAGGTAGGTAACCGTGGTTGCTCGGCGTCCGCAGCAGCTGTGGGTGCCTCCCTCTCTTTTGCGGGGCTAGAGTGACTGTCTTCTCAAAGGAGCAGTGAATGGGGTGTGTGATGAAGATGGGAGAAGTGCTGTGGTCGAACACTTTCAAAAGCAGGCTGTTGCCTGGGGTGTGGGTGCAAGGAGGTCCCAGTGGTATCTCAAGTGGCACACAGGAGTGTTTGAAGGCACTGCATGCAGTAGCAGTTAAATTCTGGAGGGAGGCTGCTGGCTGTGTGGCTTTTTTTGTACCGTTGTAAGTTAGCTACAGCACTCAAATTTGATTCTGTGACGTGTTTCTTAAAGCCCATCACAAATAGTGAATAGGTTTGCTTGGACCTTGTTGTTTGGAAAATTGATAGAAGGTAGAACGGCAGTTTAGCTGTTGAAATGACATCATAAAGACAGGCTTGGGAAACGAACCTCTTGCTCTTTCTAGAGGAGATGTAGCTGTTCAGTGATGCTGTAAATATGCCCAACTTCATCTTAAATTGGGGCATAGCATTGTTTTGGGTGCTCATTTTTGAATGCTTCAAAATCAACCTGACACAACACTTCCACGTTTGTTTTTTTTTTCAATTTACTATTTGTCGTGGGTACCTGAACAACAGAAATGATATAACCAGACCTGTTCTTTCTCTCTGCCTAGGCAGGTGTGTGTGTCTGAGCAACATAAAATCTTGGATGTCTTATAAGCATTTAAAATGAAAATTTGTTGTCTTCTGTGACTACGTCTACTCTTAAAGGATTTTTGGCACTATTCACTGTTTTCCTTAGGTATTTTCTGTATGCAGCAGCACTGTCCAAGTAATGCATTCAGGCAGGTAATGACCTATTGCACTGCTACAACTTCTAATAAATTCCCAGAATCCAACACTTGCTTGGTTTGGAGGTCCTGCTCCTTATGACAATCCCCTGTCTGTCTTCAGGTTCACTGTCTGCTGGGTAGCAGAAGTACTACAAGTAACCCTGATAAAAAATCTTGAGCCAAGTGCTCAGTGCTTGTGAAGGTTGGCTGTATGTTCGTTTCCAGCCATGTCAGTAGCTGAAAGGCATTATTAATGTTCAGAGTAGATGGTTTCCTGCAATGAAAATAAAGAGAGGGTTTTTTAATGTGCAGAATCAACCTTATTTTAATTACAACAGTTCTGGCTGCCAATGTTGTTTAAATACAATTATTTTTAGTTTAAATATTCTCTCTGCGTATACTAGGTCCATTCCCTTCTCTGTCCTATTCCATTGCATGACTTAGATCTAGTATACCACAGAACTTGTGGGAGTGTTGATTATAAAATGAGTGAGCTGTGAGTCAGAGACCACGCTAAACTGGGAAACATAAGGGCAGAGCTGAGCCTAGATGTTGGCTGAGGGGGGCACACATGATCTGGGCCTAAAATACAGAGAAGCAGTGTATCTAAATATACAGGAACAGAGACTAATGGAGTTTAAACCTTTTTGTATATTATAGACATCTGAATTTAAGCTCTGCTGTTGAACTCTATTTATCAATTTATTTTATGTATTGACTCTGAGTAATTTCCTAGGGAAGAGAGAAAATAAGGCTTTGAAAATCAAGGCTAAATGTTTGACAAAGGTCCTGGGAACTATTTCCTAATACTCTGTAAAGTGTCCCTCTTTTTCAGTATCTTCAGGCCCACTATATGTTTACATAAAATATAGTGGTTTGGGTGGGGTTTTCTGTGTTGGATTTTTTCATGTAGCACATGCGCATTTGGCAGTTAGCAACTCTGCTAATAACTCTACCAATGGGTCTGGTATTAGTAGTGTGTCTATAAAGGTAATATAATAATCTTGTTACCTCTTTGTCTTCTCTAACAATTGCCGAAATACAGGTCTGTTGAAATGCTGCTGAGCTTTATTTCCTCTTTCTGGCATGATTCTCAAATGTACACATATGGCAGCACAACAGGGAGACTGAGATGTAACATCCATTTCTTGGCAGCTCAGAGGCAGGAAGCTCATTTGATCCATCATCACCCTGTAACAAAGATACAAAGCCAGTGTAAAAAGAATTGATCGGGAATGTTTTCTCAAAGAATGAAAAGGTTAAATATAGAGAAAAAGAAAAACCTGGTAAGAAGTAGCCTTGGAATATCTGAACCCACATCTGAGGACAGGGCTTATTTCCTATCCCCATCTCAGCAGCAGAACGTTCTGCAGATGTGTTACACCAAGGACCGGCCCACAGGAGTGTGGGGCATTCTGGACAGTATCACATGCTTGTAACAGCTTTGCAGACAGTTCAGCCTGAGTCTTCAACCTTGAATCTTGAAAATGCTTATCCTTCTGTGCAGGAGGAAGACTTGAGGGGTATCTTAGCATCCCATCTATGTGGCCTGCACAAGTGCTGATGCCTGACACCTTGAAGTAGACAATTTGGGATAATTTACCTTAGCAAACTGCTCCTCCTAAATCGCATATTTGCAACCCACTGGAAATCTTGATGCAGGAATGTTTCCCCTTTACAAGTTCATTAGTGGTAGAACTTTGTGTAGAAACTCTCACTTCATCAACTCATACCAAGTTCCAGAGGTAAGTTACTCCATCTTATGCCTAGCTTGCACCCAAATGAATCACAAGAAAAGCTGCTTCCAAGCATTTTTTGGTAGAAGTATGACAGGAACCTAGCCCAGCAAAGTAGAACCACCAGAAACTGGGAAAGAGCAAAGTTAAAGATATTCTTTACTGTCTCATCATGTGTGTGCCTTGCAATGGAGCCTGTAATTGCATGAGCACACACAGTCAATTCCTAGTGCAGTAAGTTGATGCAATTTAACACAAACGCTTAACCATATCTTCAGTCCTGAAATCTTGCACTTCTGTTGCTTTAATTGCAACAACTACAGAGGTGATGGGGGGGAAAAAAGCATCAGTTTTTCATGAGAAGGTAACATCAAATGCATATTTGGTGCACTCTGCTCAGCAAATTCTTGTTTCTGAAAACACTCCTGTGTGTGGATCTGTCCTATTCTGCTGCAGGACTTGGATCTAATATATCACCAAACTTCATACCAGGCCACCCTCTGAGGTAATGATATGCATAGTATTTCAAGTTGAGAACACACAAATGACCTCCAAAAAGTGAGAAACTAATTAAAACCAAAAGTAGGTGCTCACCATGTGTTTGCAATTGAGACTGCAAATGGGGAAGAGTATTTCAGGGTCAAATTCTGGTCAGTTATATAGAATTTGACTGTGTGAAAGCAGCAGCTGTGTAACGGAGGGGAATTGCCCCTTCGTGGCTTAGAGAGGTAATATAGAAAATGTGGGGTAATTGATAGGCCAATTTCTTTTTTTTTTTTTTTTTTTTTTTTCCTGAAGAGTTTA
>NW_008795907.1:2594402-2600432 GCF_000699145.1 Aptenodytes forsteri | reverse complement strand
TTTATATGGCCATTTTTTTTTTTTTTTTTTTTTTTTTTTCCTGTAGAGTTTAGTCCTGCAGCTCTTTACTCATGTGAGTAGTAGAAGGAGATGGTATGTTGTTAATCAAACATCTTGAAAACTGATTTCTTTAGGCCTGCCATGACTCGCATGAGCGTGACCTTGAACCAGTCAGCTAAGTTCAGTTCCCTGAGCTGGTCCTCAGTTCCCTAATTGCTGATAAAGGGCAGGAGGGAACTATGTCCATTCCTGGCCACTGTGGTGGAGATTGCCTGATGTCCAACATGCGGTTTAGATCCCTCCAGTTCTAGCAGCATCTAGGTATCCAAGGAGTATTTCCAGCAGTTTCCAAGTATTCAACAGTATCCGTCTTTCTAGAAGATGGCCTTTAGGGGAAGGTGACAACTTCAGATCTGGATTTTTCTGCCAGTCTGATTTCTCTTAGGCAGCTTACACCAAGGTTAAAGTCATCTTATCTGGCTTTCAGCCAGCATGGAGGTTGTAACCTGCACTCAGTGAATTTTACATTTATTACACTGAATTTCATCTGCCATTTTATAGCCCAGTGAAGTCTGCTCCACAACGCTATTCCACAGTTGTTCACAATGATCCCTTATTTACTGCTTGGAGCAACCTAGTATCAGCAAACTATGTTGTTCACATTCTTTTCGGAACATTTACAAAAATTTTGAAGGACCCAGACATCAATATGAATCCTTTGGGGGACTCTTAGTGACGTCCCTGTTACAAGAAGTGACCAGTTCCTACTCAGTTTTGTCTTTTGATCAATTATTTGTCCATGTGAGACCCTTGCTTCTGATTATGGCTGCTTAGTTTCCTTAAAAGCTACTGCTGGGGGACCTTGCTGAATGCTTTCAGGAAGTCCAAGTTTAGCATAGGAGCATGATTTCCCATGTCTTCCTGACTTGTTCAGGGAATTTCAGTAGGTCTGTGAAGCTTAACTTCCCTTTATGAAGCTATGTTTGTTTTTTCCCAAAATGTTACATTTGTTCATATATCACAAATCTTTACAGTAGCTTCTATTTATTTGCCTTGGAGAGTCATTGGACTTATTAGTCCATAGTTCCCCTGTTTTTTCCAGGTATCATATTACCACCTCCAGCACCAGGGTGATTTTGATCAAGAGGCTACATATCACAGCTGAGAGTCTGGGCTATTTCATCCTTTAGTTCTTTCAGAACTCTTGCCTAATATGCTATTGTCCGATGATTTGTTGGTTTTCACTTTGTCTGCCTTTATAACATCTTTTATTCACAATTCAATCTTAGAAAGATCCTGAGATGCCTTAAAAAATGGTTCTGGCCTAGGAACTTCTGATGTTTGCAGCTGTTCTGTCTTAGGTAAGCAATAGTGACCCTGGTCAATACTTGCAGGTTTAATATTGGATGCTTCTGCAGTTCCCCGAGGAGCTGTATGTGATGTAATGGAACTGACAATCATCTGAGTAAGCTGCTCCTTTCTGACCTCGATTTGGTCCAAGTCCTATGCATATGCTGCATTATATAAACGAAACATGCGCGCATCTCTTTGCAGGTATAAGAGGGGCAAGCATAAAACCTCATGTGAACAGATGCTCAGAATATGCAATTCAGCCTTTGATAACCTCCTTTTATTATTAACCTATGGCAACTGAGACCACATTTTATTAAAACTTGGCCATAATTTTAAGTGACTCAAAAAACCCCAAATTAAATCACTTCACGGAGCAGGTAGAGACTTGATTTACAGCTCTGGTACTTTCATAATGGGATATTCCATTGGGGCAAAAAAGATATTGAGTCTCTTTGAATCTTTCATGTGTGAATAGTGTTTAAATAATTGATAAAGCCTGTCCTTTATTTTTGACTTTTTTTTTTTCTATGTTTTTGTACCTTACATTGAAGGAAGTGACATTAATCAGAAGTTTGAAGTTTAAGTCATATCTCTTCCTAAAGGCTCAAGGGAAATGAAAACAGACTGATCATTTCCTAGTAGGAGAGGAAGAATTCCCTGAACACTGTGACATGACAAATTACTGGATCCTGGCCATATGGGGAAGGAGAAGATTCCTGGATAGGGATCACCAGTGCACGAAAGAGAAGGATGACATATTCCTGCTTTATAATTATCCAAAAAGGCAGATGTGGAGGCACAATTATTTCTTGTTCATAGAAATTTGCACAGGAGAAACTGAATCCTGGAGGGTCTTCTATCAGTACCGAAGGAAGAAGCAAATATGATGGAGATTTACCTGTAGTCTAATGAAAGGGAAAAAACTGGTATTAAATCAACACGTGAAGTAGATGTGTTGAATTTAAGCCAGTAAAACAAGCATATTTTAGAGGGCTGTCAGTAGGCACTGTTCTCCGGACATGGAGCTCTTAATGCCTGTTATTTAATCCATAACATGGGACAAGTCACTCCACCTACTGAGATGAGGGTTCCCCTCATTCCCCAACTCTCTACTGTATTAGGATGACACCAGGGAGTTGTATGATTAGAGTATGAAGAGATATGACCAAAATTTGTGCCATCAAAACTCCTTAGCAGGAGACTGGGGGGGTTCGCTATGGTTTGTTGTGCTAGGAAGTGATTTAGCTGTCACGGGTACAAAGAACAGCTTTGGGATGCTTGCAGTGCAGGAGGTGAGGAGTGCTGTGTCAGCAGAGCTGGTGTTTGGAGACAAAATGCTCCTTACACTCCTCTGTGTAGAGAATACTAGATTAAAAAACAGAACTCTACAAAGGTGCTGAAGAGGAGTATGGGACCCCTTCCCGTATTTCATCCATGAGTACTTATATCAGCACTTCACAGGGGTAAAATAAATCACCTTGACAAGAGGTAAATAGCCCTGTACTAAAACCCATGCTCATGAGATAGCCAGGAACTTTGTTGGCTTTGCTGACCTATTTCAAGTCAAGAGTTCCTCAGTTGTTCAGAACAATCTAGAGGAAGCAAAATTTGGATCAAGTGTTGATTAAATGAATTGTCAAATTTATTGATTTGCTTTGGCCTTAGTTACAGACTTTGAAAGGCCAAAGGGCAGGCCTTGTGACCTCTGAATACTTCTGTTCTCTTTCTGTAAAGTAGCTGTAAGAGTGCTTGTATATGTTTAGGCCTTATCTTGTCTGAAAACAAAAAGGTATGAGTTACAGTGCAGTGAGGGCATGCTGACCCACAGGACCTTTTGTGTCTGTGTTGTGTTGTATCAGGGAAGAGATGTTGGTCTAGTATTTTTCCTCTAGTGAGAGATCAGGCTGTTTACTATTAAAAAATACTAGAGTGATACTGCAGCTCCGCATCTACTGAATCCTCAAGTGCCACTTTTGGACAGGCATTAGGTAGCTCTAGAGAAGGAGGATATGGTGAGGTATTGCAATGTTTCTTCCAGGCATCGATCAAGCTAGTAAAAAAGAAAATGGATTTTGAAGCTGTGCCTGACCAAAATCACTCTGGTGCAGCTATTCCTATAAGAATTCTGTGTTAGAGTTTTGGATGATTGCATGCACACAGAAGCAAATTGCTGTTTACAACTTCTGCACAGCTATTGAGATCCAAGAGTAATCTCCCCCACTTCTAGATGTTTATAGGCCCTTTATGCTGAATTGTCAATCCTGCATTCTGCACACTTTAAAGAAATTTATTTCTTTACTCCATGGAGTCTGTTTTCTTTGGGCTGTTGTGTGCAGTATTCTTAGGTGTTTGTGGCAGTGGAGAGGGAAACACATAATATCGGACTGAAGGTTGGAGTAATGATGTTCTTGGAAAAGTTAGCCCAAATTATCTTGCAAAACTCATCTTTCTGACTGCCATGTTGAGGCATGTCCCAGTGTATGGACAGTGAAAGTTTGCTGATTACATTTTAAGCAGAATGACTTAAAAAATATAGGGTAACATAACATCAAACTTCTGAATTGGCTATGAAAATGTCTTCAGTTAAAGATACTGGGTTTGCCCTTGGGAAGACCTATATATACTTCTTGTATTTGTTTTCGATCTCCTGTATATGATCTTCTTACAAGGTATCCAGTGTATGGACAGTGAAAGTTTGCTGATTACATTTTAAGCAGAATGACTTAAAAAATATAGGGTAACATAACATCAAACTTCTGAATTGGCTATGAAAATGTCTTCAGTTAAAGATACTGGGTTTGCCCTTGGGAAGACCTATATATACTTCTTGTATTTGTTTTCGATCTCCTGTATATGATCTTCTTACAAGGTATAGGGTTTGACTTTGTGGCTGTGACACAGACACATTTTTGAAACAGTGCACAACAAGGTCCAGCTACGCAACTGCCTCCATTTGACATAGACGTGCACCATATCTCCACACTTTTGTTGCCCAAATGCAAAAAGATACAGACGCTTACTTTTTCCATACTGTTTGTCCTTTCAGATCAAAGACTGTCTGTCTGTATGTGTAAACTTAAAAACAGCGTGGACTGGAATTTGGTTAGATCTTCCAGGTATAGTTGAATCCAAATGCTAATGTAATTGGGGGAACATTTGTTAAAGGGTATCTGGCAGACCTGGTCTTTCAAATGAAAGAAGGGATTTGGGTTATGCTTAATCCAAGTGATCTTTGTTCTCCAATTCTTATTCTATCTGTTCTTGTATTATTATGCTTTATGCTTAATCCAAGTGATCTCCAATTCTTATTCTATCTGTTCTTGTATCATGTTTTCACAAGACTTCAACTCACTTTTTCTTGTTTGTGTTCAAGTTGTTTGGGATCCATGTAAATTAATGTCTCTCTTCTTCTTCAGTATATTAAATCTCTGTAATTCCTGCTGGTAGTCAGTTTGTTGGGCACTCATCAACCTCGTGAACAGGCAGTCCCTGAAGTGTGCTGTATTGCATGCAGTTCTTTTTGTTTGACAATTGCTCTCATCAACATTTAAAAATCTGACATGATGGTAATTAAACCCTGGATACTCTCCAGCTTTTTTTGGTGGCTTAATCATACTTTGTGCTTTTTATGAAACTCAGTATTGAATATCAATAGCCATGCTGATTGCTCACAAGCTGTAAAGCAAGGGCAAGGCATTCTCACCTTCAGGCATTTTCCATGTTCCCTTGTTCCCTTAAGAAATTGCATATCTTAATCCTTTGTGTGTTGAGTTTTTCTTTGGCTATCGTACTGATGCACACTGAGCAGAATAGAAAAACTTAGGGGGCTCTGTTATCTAAACATCTCAAATGAGGCAATTTGAAGCTGTACAATTCTGGATTTACAGTGCAACTTCTCCCTGGATGCCTATGAATAGCTTTTCTGCCCACCAGGGAATTTGATTCTATCTTGAATGGTTTTATTCATATGTTTAATAATTTTGGACAGTTTGAATACATGTACTTTTCAGTCCTGCCAATAGATCTTCTTTTGCTAATTTTCATTTGGACACTACCAACAGAGGGCAGAAAGCAAAGATGACAAGATTTGCCTTCTCTGCAAATCTGCTTGTGTTCTGGGGCCAGATTCAGCCTTGCCATAAGTGGATGTAATTTCCTCAGACATCTCTGAATTTGGAGGCTAATTATATGTAATATGAAATGTGTGGGAGACTGATATAATGCCTCCTACCCTTCTTTCAGTGCTTTGTAAGAACAGTCTTTCCTTTGAAAGTCATATAATTAGCCAAAATAGCAAACGGCAGGTTGGCACTGTGAACATAGAGCTTGACAGTGCAAGTAAGCAATGAAGGGTTAGCTGCATTGCAGATGAATGAGCCTTTTCTTTTTTTGCTGTGCGTGATTTTTGCAGAATGAAATGCTTCTCTTGGGTGAGGATGAGTGAAGGGGCTTAATACTTTTATCTTTGAGGAATTCATTAATGCTTGTCTTGAGTAAGAATCGCAAAATCTACCCTAGGGTTACCTCAGGCAACTAGGTGAGGAAAGTAAAAAACACCGGGAGTACCAAGAATCTTGCTCTAAATGGAACACCACCATCAGAAACTTTTGCCGTAGTGGCACAGTTGGTAAGCTTTGAACCAAAGCAGTATTAATAATCATAGAATCATAGAATCAT
>NW_008795907.1:2582613-2593000 GCF_000699145.1 Aptenodytes forsteri | reverse complement strand
GACAGGCCTGTAGTTCCCCGGATCCTCCTTCTGTTCCTTCTTGTGGATGGGCGTCACATTGGCAAGCCTCCAGTCGTCTGGGACCTCCCCCGTTAACCAGGACTGCTGATGTTCATCCTGCTCGCCGTCCCCATCTTCCAATATGCTATGGTTTTCCCTGTGATTGCTTTCATTTAATCCTGTATCTGCAGTTCTCTTAAGGGTTTTTTTTGTGATACGCACACAGACACGTGCACTCAGTTCTCTTCTCTCCTTTCACGTAATAACATTAGTGTTTCAGTTCTTTTGCTAAATGGACTCTCTCTCGTGTGTTCTCCCCCCGCCCCAATCCATCAGAGTGTAGTTTATCAGTTTTGTATAGTATAGCTTCTTCCTTTCAAAGTTTAGGAAAACTCCAAGAGAATCTTTTTTTTAATTGGGGAAGGCTTTTCTTGGAGAAAAGAAAAATTCTCACAGTTATATCCCCATCCTCTTTATTTTGTTAGTATCTAAACTGCGTAATTTTTAAAGAAAGGCTTTTGGCTCTGGATGTTCAAATATTTTCGTTTCTTTTAACAAAAATTGGGAAGCAGAAGTTTGGTGTCCTTTTCCACAGACATGCCAGTCAGGTTGAGTTTAGAGGGCTCAGTCCCACCCATGACTCTCTACCTGAAGGGAGCATGAAATTAGGAGTATACCTCAGCCTGAGAAGAGCATGTGCGTTGTATGGCTCTGTTTTCTAACTGACTTTATCTTCACTATTAATATGCTACCTCAGGATGTGATGTCTCCCAGCTCAGTGGGACTTTGTGTTTCTAATGAAGATAATGAATTGTATTACTCGGTTAACTGAAGCAGGGATCTTATATTTTAGGTGCTCCCAAGGTAGCTGGAGTAGCTATTGGGCAGTGAGGGAGGCAGCAGGAAGCGTGCGTTCTGCTCCAGGGCAGCTGGCCTTTGACTACCAGCTGACTCCATGGGCAGGACTGGGGATGACAGGATTGTCCCTGCTGTGTGGGGTCACCTCTAAAGCAAGTAGGGGATTCTCCCACCACCCACCACGCAGGGGTCACAGGCAATGAACTGCCCGCAGTCCTGAGCTCAGAGACAAAGAACAGGGCTAAGCTACAAAGAATTAACATGTGGCAAGATTTTTTGCCACTGATCTACTCTGTGATGCCGTGCAAAATGCTTCTTTTAGTCCCCAGTTCCCCTTTTTTTTCTTCTCCCCTGAAGAACTGGAGCAACGTGCCTTCAGTCAATGCTTGCTGACAAAAGAAGGCAAGCCTTTCTATAGCAAAATTCTGCAATCATCTCTCTGTTAGTATGGTGGTACTTACTTTGTTAGGTGTTATAAATAAAAAAGAAATGGTTGTCCTGAACAATTTAAATCCTGAGCAAATCAGCCAGCCAGACTATACATATATATACATGTATGTATATGTTACAATAAGTTAAAAGAAATGGTTGTCCTGAACAATTTAAATCCTGAGCAAATCAGCCAGCCAGACTATACATATATATACGTATGTATGTATGTTACAAATGCAGGACCAGAACACATATCAATCTGTTAACAGCAAAAGAGCATGAAACCTCCTATATTTGATAAGAAAAAATTCAGGTCCTCTTACACCTAGCTGCTGCTAGAAAAGCATTGTCCCTTCAATCCTGATTCAAATAATGTTTTCTAGCACAAGGTATCATCTCCTTGCTGAGGCTATAATTATTATTGTGGCCTCTCTTGACCCAAGAAGCTAATAAAAAAGTCTGGGGAGGGAGGTTTTCTGTCAGTTGTTCCACTTAAGATGAGAAATTGGTAAGTTAAGGGTGACTTTGATGCAGTCCTATGTATTTATAAAGAATTTACAAAGGCCTGTGTCCCTGAACACAGCAGGACTCAAGAAAGCTCACTTAAAAGCTGTCGTCTTTGGCTTTTCCTGGGGCCATGTTGTTAATGCTTGCTCAGTGTCCATGGCTTTCTCTCTTCTGGCTTTTCAGTGCACAATTTTGCTTTTTTTCCTTTTTTGATCATTTCTGCTGATCAATGCCTTGTCTCCTGGATGTGCAGCCTGATATCCTTGGGAACATCTCCATGGAATAATTAGTTCTATTTGTTAGGAGTATGTAACTGTTTCCTTGCTTTATATTGCCTCTCTTCCCTCTAGGCTGTTGTGGGCATCAGTAGGGTTTATATCAACCCAGAAGAGAAGTGGTTTTGCCCTGAGTTAGTGCCTGAACCCCAGAGGGTGCCCCAGGACTTTGGTGTTAGGCATTTAACACGTGGGGCAATGAGGACCTCACCCTGAAATTTTGTGTAGACGTCGAGGGCAAGGAGATCATTGAGGATATAAAGGAGATTGACCAACTTTTTGTGGAAGCTGCTTCCCTGTGTAAGTGGTAACCTGGCAGAAAGCTAGAAATGTTTTATCTGAAAATGTGAAAGATGCAGAGCTAGCATTTCTGAGTCAAGGCTTTTCATCCCAGACTGGCAGATACCTTCCTCCAACTCAAGGAGTCACAATGTCCAAATTGTAGGCCTGGTGGTGGGGAAGGATTTGTGGCTGATGGGAGAAAGTTTCTGGTTGTGTGACTGTTGGGCTTGAACTGGCCATTGGCCACCTCAGGAAGCGATGTAAACAAGATTGGCTTTGGAAGGAGACCAGTTAGTGACCCCGAGTGTTGAAGCCTGAGTCAACTTTTGACAAGTGTTTGTTCACTTATGTTTAAGTGTCAGTCCCCCAGCTTTTCTTCTGAAGCACTGAGCATCTTTTCTTAATACTAGGAGTAGTTCTGGATACAGAATGCTTCTGAAGATCATACCCTGAATATCTGTATTTGAGTGTGCTTGAATGGATCTGTGCACCTACAAAACACTTCAGCAAATGAAGTTCATGATACCTAGTAGCTAATAGATACAAGAATGTTGCTGTGGGCCTGATGTTTACATCAGATGTGGGCTCAAACTCACACTGTAGTGTCCGTGTTCTTCATCCTGCATGTGAAGAACATCTTTCCTCGTTGTCACTTTGGATTCCTAGCACAGAAGTGCACTTCTGCAAGGTCTGGAGTTCCATTAATTCTTCAGGAAAGCTCTGTCAGTGACTGTCTTTCACAAAACGTCGGTGAGAAATTAAGAGCATCCTTTGAAACTTCTCATAAGTACCCACCATGATAAAAGGGGCTCCTGTATTGCACCCGACTTTGCCACAGTCAGCGGTGGCATATCCTAATGCCTCGCTCATGAGAAGCACCAGTGTGTTGGAACAGGGATGAATTTACTGATGGAAGGACCAAGCATGCTAGTATCTCCTCCAGCCACATGGCAATGCCTGGGATGTGACGCACGACAGGGGACTACCAGGGCGCTGTGTCATCATAGACCCCACCGTCCAGACCTGATTAGAGGATATCACGTTCAATCAGTGGAGTTAAGCATTCGAGCTTCTTAGTCTGATAATTCACAGCTCTGGGCATGAATGGTGGCTCTGGACACTCCTTGGTATTTCCATATATTGACTCTACTTGAATATCTCTGTGACTGGAGATAAAAAGAAAACTGTGTATGTTGCACTAAAGCCTTATAGTCTTGTCATTTCTGTTTAGTTTCAGGCATGTTGCTGAGCACAGGATACATCCCAGATCTGAGATAAAAAAGAACAGTTTTCCTTTGCTAATGGAATAAGTTATTTTAATGTAAAGTACAAGCTAGGAGTTGGTGCCTGTTTCTTGTTTGAAGCTGAACAAAGTCAGTTCAGCTAAATTACACTGTGAGCCAGCTCCTGAAAAGTTAAGGAAATCAGAAAATCTGCAGATTCTATTAATGTGGGCTGCTCTAGATGCTTTTGGAATACAGAATCAGCAAGAACAAAAAAGTATTTTAGGGAATAGCTATGCTGGTTCAGTGCAAAATCATAAACAGACAAGAACAAGCAAAGATTATTCAGATAATGGTCTCAACTGAGAATAGCTAATTGGGCCAATTAGCCATTATGATGTAGCTGCCTTATGACCAATTTGAGCAGTCTATGGTGGGTGATGATTATCTTATGGCACTTGCGTGAATAGAGCAAGCAAAGATCTGGGCTGCAGATTTGTAGAGGAGGAAAGTCTAGTAGGGAAACTCGACTACGGCACAAAACTTTCCAAATCAGAATGGCAGCACAGACATTTCTGGGTCTGATTTACACAGAGGCCTGAGGTCAGAGGGCCATGGTCTGAGGGAGGCATTTGAGGAGTGTTTGGAGGTCACTGAGGGGGGTGCAGAGGCTGCTTGCTGGGTAGGGCCTTTCAGAAGAGCAGGAGGAGATGGGAGGTAGGAACCCAGTGACTTCCCCAGTGACTCTGTGGGAGATTTCTTCCTTTCCCTGGTGGAAGCAGTGGGGGAGGGGCTGTATCAGCTACCTCTGATTTACCTGGGGTTTGAGACACTGGAGAGTGTAAATAGCATCCTATAGCCAAATCCCTATAAATAAAGCCTGGTTTGAGTGCAGTCTCACTGAGCGCTGATCTAGGTTTGAATAGGGCTGGAGCAGGAACCTGTTTCAATTAATTTGCTGAGTTATGGCCCTCAGAGATGAATTTGAGTTTCAGAAAGGTTGCTAATGAGTTTTGGGTGGAGAAACTCCTTCCCTGAAAGGATTGCTTGTGGTGGGAGAACAGCAGAGACCGTGAGGTCTAAATGCACTGGAAAGTGGGAGGAAGCAGGAGAAAACACAAGCCCCTGAAATCAAAGGTATGAAAGGAAACTTTTCAGTGAAATAGATTGGAGAGGAGTGGAGAGGAAGCCTCATCTTTCAAAGGGGCTTGCTAACACTGAGTGGGACGTTGGTGCATTGGTCCTGGTTGCATGTAGTGTGTTATTCCAGACTTTCCGAACAGTACCTAACTGCAGTTTGTGAAATCTGTTTCAGTCTTCTTTCTTTTTCCTACAAAACTTGTCATTTTCTTCATAGACATTGTAGGCGGCAATTTAAGGGATTGAGAATAGGAGGATGAGTATAATTATAATGGACATAATTAAGGAAAAGATGATCACATGAAAGATTAAGAGGAGAGTATTATGAAAGATGGCTGAAAACAGTGAGGCATTTCCCATAGTTCATGCTTATTTCCATGTTTAATGTGTTGCCGCCTTATGAATGACAGAGATGGGCAAAGTCTTGCTACCCATAACAGGGAAAGAGAAGTTAATAAGGAAGACATATGGCTCAGTGCATGTGCATCTAATTAAGAAAGGTGGCTGCAATGTATGTTTTGGACAGAGAAAGGGAAATATTGGAAGCAGTATTACTGCACAGTGAATGGGCAATTATAGCAATGAAAAGTTAGAGAATCCTATTCAGGAAACATTGAGGAAAACATGCTTTAACCAGAGACTTTTGGTAGAATATGTAGATGTATTGACTTTATCATTGAATTCAGGAAATGGTCAAAGGCATAGCTAGGGAACACTGAACTGTCACTCCTATAATGACCAAAAGGTATCTGCCGTACTGGTCTGGATTACTGAATATGTTGTCTAGGAACATTTTAAGAGGAAACTTGGTTTCTTCTAGAATGGAAATGTAGTAAAGCAAAGCATTGGTAGTTAGAGGGGTTTCTAGAGACAAAGGTCTGAAAATGATGTGAGCATCCTTGGTAAGAAAAACACAGGTGGCAGCCTGCAAAGGGAGAAGGCCAGCTCAAGTGGTGTTTTCCTAACTGTTTCTTCTGCTAGTGCATAATTTTGTATATGAATAGATTGAAATTGTTGTTTGAAATAGCCTGAGTAGCCTTCATGATGGGTAGAGGAAAGGAGTCTTTCATATTTAAGCCTGGATACTACTTGGTATCTTGTTGGCTTCCATCTTTATCTGTTCATTGTTTAAATTGCCTAATTGCTGTATTTTCATTTATGTAACTTAACTTCCTCTTACTATAAAGGAATTTTAATTTAGCATTAACAGATTTAACGATTGTTTTTATGTTCGTATCATATTGGTGCTTTAAAATTATTTCAGGGCTAAAAACGTTTAAAAAAACCTACCTGCAGGTTCCAGCTGAAACATGTAAGATAAGCTACAATCTATTAATTAGAAAAGAGAAAGAAATCATGAAGTTGGTTAACACTTTCTGTGCTGGATGGTGTCTGTGCTCTTCCCTGGCACCTCTGTGCACTCTTTACCTTTTTATGGCACTTGTGTTTGTGTGTAACGTTAGGCTGAGGGGAGGCTCTGCATTTCCCCCAGGACAAGAACTGCTACTGCCAACGACTGTTGCATTGAGTCTTTGGCCTGAAGTAGTTTATTTCTGTATCAGTTGTTCACTATGCTAGCCTGTGAAATGGCAATAGGTTAAGCTGATCATGAATATTTCCATGAACCATTTGTATTGATATTTCACTGGCATATGCACCCTTGGCATTACTGCTAATGTTATACTGGCAAGTGTGGAAGGAAAAAAGCAATGGGCAAGACAACACAGGTGTACAAAGTACTATTCCTTCATCTTATTTATGAAAACATAAAATTTTAGGTCTATTGCCCATGGAACTGCAAGTATACCCAGGTTTTGTCCTGTCCCTCTCTTGGTCCATAACATTTTACTCGCTATTCCATACCACACATACCTGCAACAGCCATTCAACTAAAATATTCCCCTATGATTGCTTGTCTCCTGAGAAATGTCAAGAACCCTGGAGTCTTGCCAAAGAAAGTAAGCCCCATGTGTGAATCTGGAGTGAGAGCAGTGAATGAATACAGGTCTTCCTGAAAAGAGTCTATCCTCTCTCTCCATGCCCTTCACACATGCAGATTTCATCTCCTCACCACCACCGAGACAGACTAATGGTTTTGTGACACCTAAAATGAAAAAGGATGTGAGAATGTTCTGCGGAGGAACTAAGCTAAATAATTTGTCATGTGGTAGTCTCCATCTCAGATAAGTTTTGGAAGTATAGTCATCTTCAAAGTCAGGATTATTTGATTGCATTCCTGTCACATTCCAAAAGCATACAAAGGAAGTGGGTGTTTGTAACAGCCCATGAATGAGGGAACACTTGGGATGCCTTTGACCATTGGTGAGTTCTTTTATTGTGTCTTTTTATATTATTCTTTTATTCTGGAGACTGGGCTCCTCAAGAGGAGTCTCTGAGTGATCCTCATAGCAAGGGGGACTAAGGGGTTCCAGGGGTGTACCATCTCTGGTCAAGTTTAAGGTATAGTTTTACCTGAACAAAGTGGAAGAACAAAGGAGGCTTTTGGGTTTTCTCAAAGGCAAGTGCAGTATGCAAAAAGCTCTGTGCATGCATGAAGGGGGTTGGAGTACTTGCATAAGAGAGATCTGAATGGAAGCAAATTAAAGAGCAAGCCAGTACTTAACCTGAGGGCGATGCATCTGTATGCTGTTCCGCAGAGCACTGAGGTGGGCTAAGTTGGTGTAAGCAAACCCCGACTCAGCTCAGCAGTGTGGTGGTTGAATAATGGAAACAGAAAAGCAGACATCCAGGTAGAACACTGGGATTTAAAAGTTACTGAAGGGTTGACCTGAAGGTCAGATTCGGTTCACTCTTTGTGCCGAAGAGCCCTACAAGGATGGAAGGCTGTTTTGAATTGCTGGGACCGCTCTGGTTCTGTGCAGACACCACAGGGTTGTGCCGATGTTGCTCATCCTTGGGCAGTCTGTCCCTAGGGGATCAGGGTAAAGGAACTGAAGCAAACAGAGCTTTTGCCCCTAAAGCAAACAGAACTTCTGAAGGTGCTCTAAACTCTTGGATTTGCTGAACAAATGTGGTGTTAGCCTCCTCTGCCATGCCGCTTCACTTGTAAGATCTGGGCAATTCGAAAGCACGGGCTGTCCCTGAGGGGCTCAGGGCCATGTTAATTGCAGCTAACCCATGGATGATTATTCATTTGGGATTTGCCTCTGAGGGACAGTTCCTCTGAGAATGTCTCCTGATGGCTTTTTGCCCATGTTCTTCTTATACACATGCAGTACTATACCTAGAAAGCACAAACAACTGAATAGTATGTTTTTCAGTTCTTTTGGGGCAGAAGTGTTTTCCTAAGTAGGTTTCAGGTAAATTGCTGTTTTCTGTAAATTAATATTTTTCTACAGATGTGGGTTTAGATTGTTTTTCTTGTGGGTTATGAATCTTGTGAATTGTTTCAGTGATGCTTTTAGGAGAATAAATAGATAAAACAGAAATAAGAATTGTTTGTGCCAAGACTTGATAGATGTTTTCTTGTTTCTGGGAACAAGTAGGCAGCTGGTTGATGGGTTTTTTTCCTTTTTTTTTCAATGCTGCTGAGAGGTAGTCTGGCATATACTGCAGAGCTGAAATTTAGTTGCTGTGTGCAGAGCTTAAATCCAAATCCTGTAATTAAAAATTATGACCTACCTGTAAGCTGGAAAACTGAAACTGAGCCATATATTATTACTGAGGTATTGTACCTCAGTGCAGTTCTTTCCCTGCCCTAGTGTTTCACTAGCGAGACTCCAGACTGTCCAGGGCAATTCTCATGAGTCTTGCTGCTACCTTCTAAAGATGCTGACAAACTAAACCTTGTGCTTCTTGATGTACTGGTGGGCTGGTTACAGAGGACCATGCAGTTCATATTGCTGTCTCCCCAGCATTATAAAATGAGTTAGAAATATGACCTTTTAAAAGTACAGAGATGTTAGCAGGAAGTTCTCTCTCTTTCCTCTAAAATGCACTCTCACTTGTAGCACACAATCACTTTTGGTCTGTCAGTTTATGAGCCCACTTTTAGAAACACCTTATGGGCACTACCCTGAGAGTGTTAAGTGTTCAGGCCCTAACAAGCCAATCCCTGCTGTAAATTTCTTCACTGGGTGTGTCCAAAATCACTTTCAGAAATCCCATCCAAAGACTTTTCTATTAGTCTTTCATGTGTACAGTGGCTGTGGTTACTCCAGAGGTGCGATAGGATGGGAATTAATCTTACAGAAATTGGAGAGAGGGTAGTTCCCTTTACCAGGTGTAGGAAGGGACCAGGAGCCTTACTGTGAATATATGATCTGCAGTATACAAAAGTACAGCAACGTTGTTGTCTTCAGTTTGCAGATGCAGAACTTAGGTCCAAAAGCTTCTCTGGAGTGTCACAGAGTTTAGTAATGTAACATCAAATGAGGGTTTGCCCTTTAATATTATTTGGGTTTTTTTTCTGCGAGTACTTTAGCTCAACAGCAACTCTTCTGCATCAGCTGAAACACTGTTAAATGTTCTTGCTTTTTAGGAAATTTTCAGTATAGCAGCTGGAATGGAGCCGACTAATAACTAACTTCAGTAGAAGGGGCCTGAAACCTTCGAAATGATCACAGGGATAGGCAGAGCAGCAGTTGATCTGATGAGGTAATTAAGAACCAAGCATCCATGACAAATAGCTCTTCAGAGGAAGTTAGCTTTTGTGGGAGCAACTTGAGCTGGCCCTGAGGTAGGATAATTACACTGAAATGACATGAATTGCCCGGCACACTTACATATATTTTAGTTTCTTGCCCTTCTGATCATAATTAAGTGCATCTACCAGATCAAAAGCTGTTTTAACTCATTTGAAAATAAAATTACCGTGTCTACTGTGCTGTGTAAAGTTTAGGAAAACTTTAATGAAACAAATTCTGTCAAGGGAGGCTGCTTTACTGTCCCAAGGTACTTATTTTAAATCAAATGGGTATGGAATTGTAGCTTAAATTTGTTGTGTGTGTTGTGTGGAATCTCTTTGTGGCTAACCGTTGATTCAAACAGCACTGAATATTGAAGTGCTGGGAATTTGGGTTTTCTCATCTGACACCTCTCTCCTTATACAGATCGCTGCCACCAGGACTCACCTCAACAACCTTTTATTTTCATTTAAGTTCTAAAGCATTAAACCTTGTTTTGTTTGAGTGTACCTACTCATTCTGGGTTTGTCAGTGTAGTTACAGAACTGCAGGACTTGGGCTGTTTATCTGGCACAATTATGTACTTCAGACCCAGTAAAACTGCTCACAAGCTTTGGTTTTGCACAATACTTTGTCCTACTCATATAGTCTCTCTTCTTCTTGAGCTCTGGATTCTAGTAAACGTGAAACCTCAAATGCAAACTGACTATATTAAAAAGTGAAAACTAATTTTTTTTCTGTAATAGATATAAAATCATATGAAATCAAAATTAGATATTATTTTCTTCAAGCAATATTTAGTATGAAGCATGTGTTTTTCTTACATTTCAGACCAAACGAAGTTTTGTTCTGATTCATTGAAAGCTTTGTGGATTTCAGTCAGACTTGTATTCTAGTATTTGGTGGGTTTGTGTATTAACTCAGCTCTTCTCTCCCTACTGTTTATGTTTAGACGTTACTCTTGAAATCAAGGGCAGGATTATAAAAGGGCAATATATTGAATGAAACTTTTGATTTATGAAAA
>NW_008795907.1:2507009-2582481 GCF_000699145.1 Aptenodytes forsteri | reverse complement strand
ACCAAACGAAGTTTTGTTTTGTTTCATTGAAAGCTTTGTGGATTTCAGTCAGACTTGTATTCTAGTATTTGGTGGGTTTGTGTATTAACTCAGCTCTTCTCTCCCTACTGTTTATGTTTAGACGTTACTCTTGAAATCAAGGGCAGGATTATAAAAGGGCAATATATTGAATGAAACTTTTGATTTATGAAAACCAGAGAAGGATAGCTCTATTTTGTAGCTGTCATATTTTCTTTAAACAAAAATAGCAGCCTTATTTTAATGAAAACTGTGTAAGATAAAGACCTGGCTGAATAAGTTAAAATTGAATTTAATGCTAAGACTGTATTGCTTTAAAATTTGTGAAAGTCAACACCAGAAAAACGGATTCTTGAGTTAAATCAGAACTAAATGTTCCCAGCTCCAGAATTGTAACTCTGCTTTTTAGAGTAGAGCAACTTACAAAGCATGGATCTGGACTGAGATCAGGAATTTGAAACTCTGGCATTTTGGTCCACTTCCCTGCCTACCTTAAGTGAGTCATGTCCAAAAGCTTTGTGTTTATTTACTTGTATTTACTCATACTCAGTGCATATACTGCATTGCCATTGGAAGGTTGGGGTGAGCTCCTGCTGTCATTGCTCTTCTCTCTTGGTCACTTTTCATTAATGATGTTTTTTCCAAAAGGTACTTTGTGGTTCAGTACTAGACTTAGTTGAGACCTTGCTAACATTGACCGCTTGCTTCATTGTCATTTTTTTTTGCGGTATGCAGCAAATGCTCTTGATTAATTCCTACGTATGTTCACCTGTTAATGGCTTGCATTAAATGCCACACGGAAATCTTGTCTTGGCTGTGACTAACAGTGCCTGCCAGCTCTCAAACAGGACACATTTAACAAGTGGTCCTTGCTGCTCCTGGTAAGGACATACACCGTTCATGGCATGGTGGAGACAAAAGATCAGTTCTGAACAGTTCTGAACATTCAAAATCTTAACTGCGTTTGTGGGAATGCAGAGTGTTTTCTCCAGCTGGACTGTGATTGCACTAGACTGAGAGAATGAAGAGTTTTCTTCGTTAGCCAGCTCTGCTCACTGTGAATCTGTTTGGAGTGCTTCATCTTTGGTGCAGTACCCCACAACTGCAGGCAGAACCCCAACACATGCAGATTTTGTGCAGATACCTGTGGCTTTCTGGAGTTGCTTAGGTTTGGGGGTTTTTCATGCCCTCAGGCAGCAGAAGAAATAATGCATGGAAGTAATCTCTGAAGAACACTGTTGACTGTCAAAATGAATGTTTCCACATAAGTATCAATGAGCCTTTTGCCTAGTGCTGATATTGGGAATACTCAGATCTCCACCCCACAGTTGGCTGAGTACTAAGCAGGGTGCTGCTTTGCTTATGAAGCGGAGCTAAACTGTTCACTCGTTGGATAATGAAAGTGAGCGCAATCCCTGACCCTTTTCTGTCTCAAAAATAAGATTTTAAGTTTAGAAAAACTGTCTTTTGACCATAACTCATCCATCATTCCCATTCTCTTCTGCAGCTCTTCTCCTTCCTTCTTTACACACATTCATGAAGAAATAGGCAAGTATAGTCACCAAGACCTCTGGGAAACTACAGTAGACTGTAAGGAGAATGGAAACAATCAACACCTATCTTGCACCAAAGGAAATTCCTTTCTGGCTTTAGAGACTCAAGCTCTTGCTAATTTGCGGACATGCTATGTATTTTTCACTCATGGTACTTAGAAAGCTAGTCCAGACAGATAAAAAGAGTTGACAAACAAAAAATAAAATGACGTTATATAGGTCGAAGGTGTGGTGGATGGTGTGTGACTGTGTTCACATTGAATTGTTGTAATCTCTTCTCTCTCAAATGCTCTTCCTTTCCCACATTGTATTGTTATATTGTTACGGGAAGAACAACATTTTTCTGTTTAAAACCTCAGCTGGGTTCAGGAAAAGGGTGTGACAAGTCTTTTTCAGAGATGTCCAGTAACCAGGATTACTGAGTACATTTTGTAGACTCTGAACGTCACAGATCTATTTTATTAAGATACAACCCTGGGTAGCACAAGAACTGTTGTGGACCTTGGAGCTGCAGTTTTTCCCTATATTCTGGGAATTGCAGTGCATTGCTATCCTATGTAGACACTGCCCTCCTAGTCCAATGAGCTGGCACAGTGCCACACTGGATTGTGTATTTTAGCAACAGGGAGGCCCAACATAGCTGCCCACCAATTTAGAGAAGTTAGAAATATGCATCCCTATTGAATGCTCTACCATTTGCATTGGATGGATGACGGAAAACTAACTCATTTCCCCTTGACTGTGCTACTCAAGTGATTGCTTTCTTGAGTAAACCATAGAGGTTAGGGAATCCATACAGAATACATCAATATCTGGTGTCGTGGTTTAACCCCAGTTGGCAACTAAGCACCACACAGCCACTCGCTCACTCCCCTGCGGTGGGATGGGGGAGAGAATCGGAAGGGTAAAACTGAGAAAACTGGTGGGTGGAGATAAAGACAGTTTAATAGGTAAAGCAAAAGCCGCGCACACAAGCAGAGCAAAACAAGGAATTACTTCCCATGAGCAGGCAGGTGTTCAGCCATCTCCAGGAAAGCAGGGCTCCATCACGCGTAACGGTGACTTGGGAAGACAAACGCCATTGCTCTGAACTTCCTTCTGCTTCCTTCTTCTTCCCCCCAGCTTTATATGCTGAGCATGATGTCATATGGCATGGAATATCCCTTTGGCCAGTTTGGGTCAGCTGTCCCAGCTGTGTCCCCTCCCAACTTCTTGTGCACCCCCAGCCTCCTCACTGGTGGGGTGGTGTGAGAAGCAGAAAAGGCCTTGACTCTGTGTAAGCACTGCTCAGCAGTAACGAAAACATCCCTGTATTATCAACGCTATTTTTCAGCACAAAGCCAAAATATAGCCCCATACTAGCTACTATGAAGAAAAATAACTCTCTCCCAGCCAAAACCAGCACATCTGGTTGCATGGCTCAAGATTTCCAGGGTAGATTTTTTCTTTTGATGGCTTATGAAAAAGGTATGCATGTCCTTGCATCCCGCTATTTTCATTGTATACCACTGCCTCTCTAGTGTTAAACACAGTTGCTGCAGAGCTATACTGCACATGGAATTTGCCTCAGCTTAAACAGGAGTCATTCCATTGGCTTCACAAGAATTACATTTCTCTATGCTACAGCAATACTCAACTGTATAGCACAAACCTTTTGGGAACATCACACAACGCAGATGTCTCGTGATGCACTGAGGATTGACAGGAGAAAGACTAAGCTGAGCTTTGGAAATTACCATCAATTAATTTACTCTTGTGATAATTATTTCATGAATATTATGTATCATCTGTTATAATTTGCTTTTTTTTGTTACTAATGGACACTCTTCAGATGAAAAATAAATCCAAAAGGTGAATGCCTTAACTTCATGGCCAAAAATCTTTCCTGACCATTTGTCATAGACTCTTCCCTGCTTCTTCAGCCCTTGGATTCTGTCTGTGGTGAGCAGCTGCCTTTGTTTTGTTCTCCTCCCTTATCGCCCTGTCCCTACGGATTGTACAACCTTGGGGCAACACACTTGGGAGGGGATGGAAGAAACCAGGAAAGCACTGGGGAGAGAGTTGAAAAGATGATAGGAAGTCTGTGAGGAAGCTCTCAAAGAGAGGTAACGGGTTTCTGGAAGGAGAGAACTGAGATGATTAAATTTAGAAAATAAAAAGTTGGTATTTGAAACTCATAAATCAACAGTGACATTAAATCCTTTGTGTATTCAACTTGTATAAAATTCCACAGATTCAGAGGGCAGAAGATTGAGCATTTGACAGCATCTCACAGATATCTGTCAGTCACATGTTACCTGTTCCCAAGAGCAGAAAGATGTTGCAAATTCTAATGGCACTGTAGATTAGCCAAGAAATGAATATCAGGCCTAAAACTCCCTTGTATCACTTCTCTCTTTTGTCTACCCTTGCCCTGAGAAATGTATTGTTGTAGGTTGGATGTTCATATTTAATTTCTACCTGAAGAGGCTTTAGAAAGCTGGTAGAACTAGTGCATTTTGATTCTAGTAGGTGGAGGCGTCTTGAACTGCTTGGCACTATCAGCTTCAGTTGCAGCTCTGGTGGAGGGGGGAGGTGGAATTAACATTAAACCATTTAAAATTGTGGCACTTAACTTGACTAACTACAATTATAGCAAAATGCTTTCTAAACTATCAGATTATATCTTACAGTCAGAAGTTCTAAATAAAATGGATAAACATACATTAAGAAGGAAAACAAGAGCGAATGTTAAGTACAGAAAACAAGAGAGGTTGCTAAGTATAATTATTAAAGCTTGCATGAGGTGTTAGTGTTTTGTTCTTTCTTTGGTGTTATATATTTAGAAAAGGAAGCTGAACTGTCACCTTTGTAACCGAATCACTTATCAACTGAATGCATTAAGTATGAAACAGATCGCTTATATTGCATTTACATGGTTAATCTGTCTACCGCATTCTGAGTTTTTCCCTACTCAGTCAGTGGAAGATTAGAGCCTTTTTTTCATAATTGCTTTGTTAAACCACTTCACTGAAATTAGCATTTAAATAAGGGCAAATTGAGCACTGAACTGAATTTCCATGAAAATGTGATAAAACCCAAACCTATACAACTTATATAAGCAGAGATAGCTGCAGCATATGTGCGCTTTGTGTTGAGCATGAAAGCAGCCAGGATACAGTTGCTATCTAGGACAGGGACAGCATATATGTGTGTTTGTATGGCTTGCAGGACAGTGAATTCTGATTTACCTGGCATCTCTGAATACAACTATTAGCACAAAATATTAATACATGTGGAGGGCTCTTTTTGGTCTGCTAAAATGTTTATGTATGTGCAGCCTCAATTTGGATTCAACTTACTCCTTTCAGATGCAATGATGAATAAAAAAATGAGGGAGAAAAGGTGTTTAGCATACGGGATTCCTTCAGTATGCTGTCTGTTATCATCCTTCCAGATGACAATAGTTAAGTGAGAAAGTGATTTGTACCTCGGGGTCATTTGGCCAGCCTTTAAGGGAGGGTAAGCGCTTATCACACTGTGTGAGCAAGGCTTGCCAAAAGTTCTCTCAAATTTCACGTACTCTCACTTCATTGGCTTTTAAAAGAAGCGTGTGAGCCAACTGTATGGATGCAAAGCCTGAACTCTTCTGCAGGTCACCTTCATTTTTATTTTGATGGGCAGCCCAAGTCAGCATCAATGTGTCTAACCTGATTTCAGGATAAGGGCAGAGGGACCTACTAGAGTATTCCAGGAGGACTGTTATCTCCAGGAAATGGATAATCAATTCCCTTGCTGGGCTCCAGGTCTGGTTCTTTGAACTTTGTAAAAGGCACAGCCTTGTAGTGCAATTTGGGATAGTCAAATGACATAACCCCTTAAGAAAGGGTTTTTTATCTCTGTCCCTTCCAGATACTGGAAAGATATCCCTCTATTAAGATGTGAAGGAAGGGGAACGTGGTACAAAGGAAGGCGAAAGAAAGTCAGGTAATGTGATGACAAAAGTCAGAGAGAGGAGTGGGTTTAAGGACATCGTACGGGAGGAGGAGAAAAAGGAAAAAGGACACGAGGACTGGGGGTGGGGAAGAGATTCCTGACAGAATGCCTGCATTGGCCAGAAATTATATTATTAAATGTCTGAGCATTTGAAGTCCACCCATCACTAGATTATAACTGAAGGGATTGTAGTTAAACTTGATCTGACTGCATTATCATATAACTGTCTTAATTCGGATTAGTATTAAGACGCAGCCTTAAAACTTGCTTATTCTGTATGTGTGTTGGCATACCTGGCCATGCAGTGCTGCCAATGTGAATGAGATTTTTAGGAGCAGATGAAGCAGCTATTTCAGACCCACCAGTCACTACGGATGAGAAGCTAGGTTTATGGCATTTCTGCTATTTGTCAAGACTTTCTATTCCCAGGGCAGTGTTCTTTGTGCCGTGGTGCTGGGAGATGTGCAGCAGAACCCACCGGGGCCACTCTCAGCTTCCTCTGCCCTTCAGACAAATGAACAACAGACTCATTCTCCTCCCAAAACATAGAGGGTTTTGGAAACAGTGGAGTAAGATTTTAAAAAATTGCCACTGTGGTGAAGCACCTCTTCTCATGGAAAGTCTGCATTCAGATTGCAAACTCTGTGCAAACACTCAGGGCTTTTGCTCAGAGGAGATAGTAGCCCTGGACCTGGATGGTGCTTTCCACTGAGGTGTGACTAGCTGTTTTAGATTGACCTATATTCCATCTTATTTATCTGTTTTTCACTAGGATTTCAGTAAAGAGCTAAACTTATTTTTACTGTTACTGTGCAGCTCTTTTTTTTTTTTTTAATGTAACTTCCTCCAGTTAATGCTTTCCTACTGGCTCATTTATATATCATCCCTATAAATTACAGTTGCTGAACATCTGTCCCTTCAGTTTTTCAAGTCTGCTGCCCTATATATTTATGAAAGGAAGCAGCAGTATGATTCTTCACAGAGATGAAGAACATGGGACAGCTGTGTGGGGTCACACCACAGGGCTGTGTAGCACAGTACTTTGCCTAGTAGTGGCTTTCTACAGGAGGAAGGCACGAGGGTTTGTCTGAGCCTGGCTATGAGGAGACATAGGTCTTTCCAATGACCTTCAGTTTAAGGACCTTGACTTAGAGATGGCATTGAACTCTTGACAGTATTCCCCGATGAATCTGTTTCCTGTTAATCTATTTGGTAATCTCTTTGTTGACCCTTATATGCTCTTGGCCTCCAAACATCCTGTGGCAATTAACTCCACAGCGTAATGATGTGTTATGTGAAAAAACCATGACTGAGGGGAAGGAGTGTCAAAAGTTGAGATTGATAAAAAGCCTGAATAATACAGGTATCAGCTGAATGAAACCTCTGTAGGTCTGCTTAGTATTAGACTCCAGATTTGATCATGATTCTGCTCTTACTCTGGTTTTTATGCTAGTCTGGCATTGCCATTTTTAGGTGAGATCAAAATTAGGCCAAAATACCTCTAAGGGAAGGCAATATCTGATGTTTCTGATTTAAAAAAAAAAAAAAATCAGCTCTTATTGAGAAATAACCCAATGCTTAAGAGAGATAGCTTCTTGCAGAATGTAAGGAATGTCTAATATCTATGAAAATAACCAAGCTCGTGTTCTTTCCCTTTCATATAGGTACCCATGTGTTTAATTAGAAATAATGTTGAAGTCTTGGAGTGCTGCAGTTGTGATAAGAGTTGATGTATTAGGCTTTGATACAGTTAGTTTGAAGAAATTCAATTAATAATTAAGGTGTTTGCTGGTATCAGTCATGAAGCACATTCAGAGGCAATTATTGCATTCTACATATCTGATTTAGACAAAAACACTTGTATGTCTCTACTTTAATCCCTTGTTCCATAGACAAAGGATGTGGGGTGTCTGACCAGAGAGGGAAGAGTGGGAGAGATGAGAAATGCCAGCCAAACCTTAAGCCAATTTAAACAAGGTACCTGGTCACCCTGTTGGCATTGCTGTTTCATACAAGAACTGTGTATTTCTGCAAGGTTATTTGAGTCTTTTTTTTTTCCCCCTGTGTGAATGAATCACAGTAAGAAGCTTTAGACTGTCTGTAGATTTCATTCCTTTGAAAGTGAAGGTCTTTTAAAATGACCTAGAGCCATCCTCTGTGGGTGTAAAATGGCACAGTACCACTGGAATCAGTGGAGCCATGCCACTTTATTTTATCAGGTTCTAACACCTTCATTTTTGTTAATTTATTCAGTTTTGTACCATGTCATACATTTAGATTTTTATCCAAGGTGAAGGCTTTAAACACTCTTTCTTCTCAGTCTGAGAATGAGCATTTTGTAAATGCTGCCTTGCTGCTGTATCTCTCCTCCAGCCCCACGCACATACGTCATTTTTCCCTCTTTTCATCCACCATCTGCCTTCCCTTCCCCTTGTCCCCACTCCTGAATTTCAAACCTGGGCCATGCTTCCTTTGTTGTTCAAACTGAAAACATGAGCTCAGGTATTAACAAGATAATCTCCGATGGTTGCATCAGCCAAGTTAGGGTTCATGTTCTGCTGGTGCAAGGGATGTAGTTGCTGTTGTTAGGATCATTTACCCAGGTAAGGGGGACAGCAGATGTTCATCTCTCTGCTGTTTTCACTGTTTCTGTCCCACAGTGTTACCGGACAAGTTTTTTTTGTTGTTGTTTTTTGGTTTTTTTGTAATATAGCAGTGTATGAGACAAAGCTGGATATTTGGAACAGATTTCCTATTGTAGGCACACAGCAATGAGCCACCCCCACAATGGGTACCCACAGGCTTCATTCAGGTGGGTTGGGAAATAGAGTCAAAGTTAATGCCAAAGTGAGCGCCCCAGTAATTGTGTTTTCTAAAGTATATGTTGCATGTATGTCCCGCTACTATAAAAATACTGAGTTGCATATCTTATAATGCTGGCTAATGAGTCTCTTGACCTCCTGCTGTCATGCTAATGCAACTGCTCACTTGGAACCTTCATGAGCCAATAAATTACTCCTTTTCTTAATACCCTTTTACAGATTGCTGCTATCTCTGTAACGGAGGCTACCTATCTCATGAATTTGTAATTGTGCTGAAATATTGGAGCCTTGAAAGTGGCATGTGAACTAAAATACAAATACAGTAGATGTACTGCTGCCAAAAGGCTATATAAAGTCAGTTAAGCTATAAGTTACTGTAGATTAAGAAATGATTTTATGGTTTGGACTCTGGTATTACTTGGATCCTTCCTTATAAACAAGTTGGAGTAATGTAAGGGTAAGTGTAATGAAGATGTGATATTGCATATGTCAAATACATAAACACACACACAAAATATAAAATCTACCATATAGGAAGTTTCTCAGGGCAATAAATGGAAGAAATGCTGTTTCCCCTCCTAGAATTTGATATATGTGAATATTGTCCCAGGTGAACTTTTCTGAATAATTCTTGTTTTTTAGTAAAATGTGGCTTGTCAAACAAAAATACAGTGCAGAGACTCTTACAAGCATAGGTAACATTTGACAGCTTTTCAGTTGGATTAAATATTTATAGACATATGTGGGGGCTTCACATAAAGGACCTGAAGTTGTAATGCTGTATTGCTTTAAGAAATCCTTTTGCAAAGAATTCTCTGTGAAACCCATGTGATTTGTTTTATGGGTAAAACATGTAATTTTGGGAATGTGACGTATAACAGGGTGAATCATATAGGCAAGGAAGTCCAGTTTTCATTGTGGTTTTGGGACTGATATAATTTTGTCATACCAGGCACTAATAGGTGATATATCTTTGTTCAGTGCACATTTCTGAATAGCGCTTTTCAAAGGAAGCGAATGCTCCTTTTTACACAGGGAGAAATGCAGAGGGAGGGAGGCAAAGGAGCTAGCCCAAGCTGGTGTGGGAGACCGCCTACAGAGCAGGATCATGGCCAGGGTCTCCAAAGCCCTTGTATTGTCTAGTTCACATGGATTCTGGTGGGTTTAAAGTTGTTTGTTTTCAGGGTTTTTTTTAACAATAAACCCTTTATCCAGCAACAAAGATTTTGTGAACAATTTAGTAGGTTACCATTGCATAAAAAACCCCAACATCAGGGTTGTGTGACTATTAGTCACTTACTATTTTGGTTCAGTTTTTATCACTGAGATTTGTTTGTGGGAGCAGAAAAGAACAGAAGATTTTATACTTTTTATACTTTTTTTTACTGACATTAAAGTGCTTGTGTGTCTATATATAATTCAGGGTTTTTATTTTATCAGTGCATAAGTTTGGGTTGTCAGGAGAGCCAGAGCATGAACTATCAGAACAAATAAAGGGGGATGATCTGCCTATGTCCAAATGGTTTTTGTTTGGTTCCTCTCTCAAGGATTAGGAATAGCGTTCTTTCATATCTTGTGCGCTTTGTTGGACATAGAGAAATCTATCAGCTTTTCCACAATGTTTTTAACAAGTCTGAAAATATTCTAAGACAACACTTGAAAATCTTTTAAGGCATTTTACCTTTTGTCTAATATCAATCTGTTTTTTTAATTAAAAGTAAATAAATCTTATGCTGGTGAGAGAAAATATCCCTTTACATTTTTTGCATTGCTCTTGAATTGCAAAGCCCCAAAAGTGAAGGATAAAAGGAACACACAGAGTTAATGATGGGAAAGAGTGCAGTGCCATCTACAACAGGGCCCAGTGTGACCATGTGCTGAGCTTTCAAAGTTTAAAAAAAAAAAAAAAAAAAATCAAAGCCTACTCCAGTTCCAGTCTGATCCAGTATCCTTGAAGCAAAGTCTCCCACTGACAGGAATGAAAATTGGGATGGACCCTTAGGCACATCAGATGTGACTGCAGTCGCAAAATCTCAGGCATGAGAGAGAACCAGTTTAATGGCACATCTAATTTTCTCTCCATTTCAAATTATGTTTCTTTTTAATTTTGTTAGTACTGATTAAAGGCAATCCAAGAGGCAAATATCCTTCTATAGCAAATGGCTGATTAAATGTTATTATGAATTTATGCTCAGATGGTGGTACATATCACTGTGTGTCAGTTGCTTACTTTTGTTTGAAATTACAGTAAATCATAGTGGTAGTTACTATTGGATATAAAATGAAATTTATTGCCCCAGCATTACTTTCGGCAGAGTAAAAATGAATCCCAGATACAACATTCTCCATAGCTTACAGTTATTTTTGCCCCACTAACTGATTATTATTAAATGTCTGGACATGTTTGTATTATTACATTGAATTGTCATTCTTCCTCCTTCCTGGGATAAATCCACTTACACTGGTCCTTAATTGCTCAACAGCACTGTGTCTTTCGTACAGGAGATACGGAGCTGGCTAATGCTGAAGTTGCTGATGACTGGCCTTGCTGCAATGGGAAGGGATGCTGGATGCTCTGCAGCTTGGTTTTTTTTTTCCACAATAGCTTCCACTAACCTTCCTGTTAGTCCTCTTTCTTCTTAATGTCTGTGGGGGCAAGATTGAGGCTCTGAGGAATAATAGGAAGCAACCTGTTCTGAAATATCTTTGATACTGCTACTTGAAATCTCGAGTGAGTTTGATGAGTACTTATTAAGTGCTATAGTACTTAGTTAGTAGATGGATTAAATACTAGCAGCCCAAATGGGCTACTTATTTACATAGATGTCAACTGTCCCCCTGCCTTGGAATTGTAACAGGAATGTCTTCCTCTTAAAACAAAGCAAAAACACTTCTCATTTACAGCATCTGCACAAGTGCTCAAGAACAGCTTTTGAATACTCAAAACAGCAAGAATTTGTTGTTTTGCATTTCAGTTTTACCTGCCTTTGCATGCAAACTAGTGAATGTCTGGAAATGAGATATTGCAGAGGGTCTGGTGTATGCAAATTCATTTTAATGTATTGTGGCTTTAATGGATTTTCTGATAGATGACATTCTGTTATTTAAAGCAACTCCGTACATGGCTAAGAAAGTGTACGTGGGTTTGGAGAGGGACAGGACTGCTGAAGGATAGGGGCAGATTTCATTCCCAAGCAAATTATTTTATACTAGCTGACTCTCCTGTTGAGCTCATTTAAATGGGCTGGATCAATTCACACGCGTTTCACATGGTTAAATTGAAAATTGCTTCTGAGCCCCCCAGAAATTTGTAAGCTTCCTCTGAGTATTCAGTTAATTTCATATATTATAATCTGGATGGGAGCAGGGGGAGGAGAGGAGAAGGTTACCTCTTTCTGTTAAATGTAATTCTTAAGTTCTACTAAGTTCAGACAAACCAGTTGGATGACAAGCACTAATTGATAAATTTTGTCTCTGTTCATTGTTTGTAACGGTATAGTCCTGTGGCTGCAAGCTGGCAGCTGCCTTTCATCTCACGGAATGCTCTGCCTTCATGAAATTGTTAACAGCATCCCTGCCTTTGACAGTTTTATCTACACAAGTTTATTGAACTTCAGTCAAATGCAATGAAGACACACTTATGTCACTGTTTGACCTCAGCTGCATTGTCCACCAGGCTAAGTAAAATCTCTGGGCTACTAGTCTTTCATTGCTGTACATGAACTGAATGAAGGAAGAAGTATTTCTTTATGGTCTGAAGATCAGCTGAAGTCTGATTTAAAGTTTGTCAGTTTGATTTCAGGCTAGTGATAATGCTTTTAATGTAAGATCTTGCTCTGCACGGCTGCTTTTTTATTGAACTATGTTCAAATATTTACCTGAATCTGAAAAATAACTGTTTTGTCCAGCTTTCCTCTCAGTGGTGCAGAAATTGTTAACCACAGAGGCCCTGATTTAATGAAGTATTTTGATTCCAGTGGAACTTCAGTGTATGACAAAATGCTTTGCTGAACTAGGGTCTCCAGTCTCAGTTTTACAAAAGGTAAGGAGCTAAAGGGACTAAAGCAATGGAGAAGATGGACCTGTCTTACTGAATTTTCTTCATTGAAACGAGTGTATTTTTGGCAGTTCTGCAAAATAAGTGATACTGCTTCTTAAATGATACAGACTTTTTTACAGAGAGGTTGATGGCATTGAACAACTTGCATTGGAGAAGCGATGAATCTTTTTTTGAGTACAGTGGATACATAAAGTTTCCAGTGCTTCTTGAAATCTGGCCATTTGTTCAGGTGACCTTTGTCAGCGTTGAAGAAAGAAGCAAATTTAATTACTAGTGTTAAAAAAATTAGTGTACAGTTAGGATACAGTGTTACCTCTTTGAAACTTTTTGGAAGAAACTTCTATAAGAAGCTACAGATTAAATTTAAGCAGAGGTTTAATGGGCATTTTAGTAGAATCAGGTGGCTTTTCAAGCTGTTTTTAAAGGCAGTTGCAGTTCCATCTTCAGAGCAGGTGAAACAATAATAAATACCTATTTGATCTGTATCCATAGAATCAGAATAAATACAGAGTAAAAGAAAATGCTAGTAATATTGCTGATTCTTGACTTTGCCAACTGTATTCTTTGAGCACTGGATATTATTTTCAGGTGCTCTGATTTCTGCCCTCTTTATCCAAGAGGGAAAGGCCAGTCTTGCTATTCCTCTGTGCACAGAATTGAGGAGCACTGTCTCCCGTAAGTGAGCCTACTGAAGCTCCAGTGTGAATGAATACTCTTCAAGTAGAATAAGGAATGTAGAAGAAGCTTCAGACTCAGGCCAAACAGTCTGTTCATAAGTTTCATGTCCTTCTGAAAGGCAAGCAATACGTGGAGAAAAGCTTTGTCCTCTTTCTGCCTCCACACGGTACATGAGGACTTCGCACAACAGCAACCAGCAAGTGCAGGACTCTCACACTGATTTTCTCTGCTTCTTCTGTGAACACTCCTAATATTCGTCAAAGATTGCTAGTAATATAATAATAAAAATACACTTGCCTTCTGCCACAGCTCAAACTGTTTTCAGAGGCAGTGGGAGGGGATACCTTTTAGCCAAAAATGCTTAGCAGTCTTTGATGTGTCCTGTACGCTAAAAGGCTTAGGAGAGGCAATGCCTACCTGCCTCCTGCTCTGTGTGAGGCGATGAAATACTCTGTTGTGTGCTCTGCAGGGACCATGGCATTAATACCAGTATTTTATTGAGCAAGAGGAATATTCTAGGCTTCCAACTTCTGTGGGTACAGCTTCAAAGCTGTGCAGGGTGCAGGTAAAGCTCAGTGACGCTCTCTGAACTCCATCATTAGGTGACTGCAGTAAAATGAGGCTGTTCAGAAATGTAAAATAAGTGACACATGCCCCTCAGGACAGGCCGGGGAGAGCAAAGGTACATTGGAAATGTAGACTAAAGGGAGAGGTTTGTTTTTATTGCCAGTGAAATGCCATGGTGTGTGAGCTTTAACTGCAAGGATTGCTGAGAAATCAAGATTAAAAGCAGCAAATTTTTGCACAGTGGGAGACAGACCAAGGCTGAAGCAAGATAAGAGCAGGAATTTGTGTGCAGAGGGAAGCGTAATTCAGGGCTGGGCGGGGGAAAAAGGGTGGGGGGCCGGGAGGAGGGGGAGACCTTGCTGATGAACAGCAACTTAGCTGCTACGTGTGGCAGGGTGCAGGTAAAGCTCAGTGACACTCTCTGAACTCCATCATTAGGTGACTGCAGTAAAATGAGGCTGTTCAGAAATGTAAAATAAGTGACACATGCCCCTCAGGACAGGCCGGGGAGAGCAAAGGTACATTGGAAATGTAGACTAAAGGGAGAGGTTTGTTTTTATTGCCAGTGAAATGCCATGGTGTGTGAGCTTTAACTGCAAGGATTGCTGAGAAATCAAGATTAAAAGCAGCAAATTTTTGCACAGTGGGAGACAGACCAAGGCTGAAGCAAGATAAGAGCAGGAATTTGTGTGCAGAGGGAAGCGTAATTCAGGGCTCTGCGGGGGAAAAAGGGTGGGGGGCCGGGAGGAGGGGGAGACCTTGCTGATGAACAGCAACTTAGCTCTGCTACGTGTGCTATGAGGAAAAGGGAAAAGGACAAGCAGTGTGAAAGGAGATGCCGCAGCTCCAGAGGCCTGGTGTGTTGTAACACCACATGTACCTAAGATGCAAGAGCAAGGGGACTTCTGAAAAAATTAATTAACACAGCAGAGCACTTTTTTGTGCTCTGATGCACAATATGAAACACTTAATATTCTATTGGAGACTATAGTCAGAGATTTATTTTATTTTTACCCGTTTGCCAGAGGGACTGGATAAAGATATAGCAGAATGACCTGCCTCAATTGCTCCTCTTTAGGGTCCTCCAACTACACCCAAGTTGCTTTTCCCAATTATGGACAAATTTCATTTTTCATTTTACGTAATAGAATCATAGAATCATAGAATCATTGAGGTTGGAAAGGACCTCTAAGATCATCGAGTGACTTCTGAAAAAATTAATTAACACAGCAGAGCACTTTTTTGTGCTCTGATGCACAATATGAAACACTTAATATTCTATTGGAGACTATAGTCAGAGATTTATTTTATTTTTACCCGTTTGCCAGAGGGACTGGATAAAGATATAGCAGAATGACCTGCCTCAATTGCTCCTCTTTAGGGTCCTCCAACTACACCCAAGTTGCTTTTCCCAATTATGGACAAATTTCATTTTTCATTTTACGTAATAGATGCAGTCTCTTTCTCTAAATGGTTATGTTTAAATATTTCTGGTTTAGGGGAGGTGGAGATTGAGCTTAAAGAAATTCATTGAATTTTTGCCCTAGTAGCTATTTCTATCGGTCTAGGAAGAGCTTGACTATTTCTTCCTGTTACAGTGGGGAATATACTCTTGTTTACACCTCTGCCTCTTGTCAGAGCAATTTAGAACAGGTAGCTAAAATTATTTTTCCTAAGAGTATTAGTGAGCATGACAAAAATACAGGGGTGGCAGATGTAGAAAAAGAGAGAGAAGAGGGGTAGCCATGTGGGGAGGAAGGCAAGAAGCTGCCAAGGGTTTAAGAGCTGTGGCCCAACCTTGAACTTATACAGCATATTTCTTTGGAAAACGAATGAGTTGAGTTGTTTAACACTAGTGTATAGCATGCAGGAGGTATTGTAAAGAAATATCTTTTGGGGGATCTCATAAAATAGAGTGCCCTGGGGTTGTCTTACTTGTGGGTGCTGAACGCTTGGTTCTTTTTTGGGGGCATTACGACTGAAGCTTTCAAAGGGCACGAGGAAGGCCCTTTCATTTCCTGCAACAAGGGGATCCTAGAGGGAATGGTCTGTTGAAAAGATATAAACTATAGGCCTGCAAGCATGAAGGCTTTTTTTTTTTAACACTGTAATGGTAAGAATGGATGAGGTACTGCAGCACTACAAAAAATTGTTCTGCTGCACAAAAATGACAGGATCTATGGGGAGATTGAAGCACCATTTCCCTGGATTCTAGAAAAATGTCTAAATATCATAGAAAATGAGTCGTAGAGTATTTGACAAATCATGCAGATAAATTTTGAAGTGGAATTCTTTCCTAAGTGAAGAATTTCATTGTTGATCAGTAAGCTTTATAGACCTGATATTTTAATTTTCAGAAAATCTCTCTATGGAATGTGGTTATCTCAGTATATCTTTGTGCCCTCAGATGAGGCTTAACTTCATCTTATCCTTGATACCAATTAGGGAATCACTCACTGTACTGCAGTGGCTTGCTAAAAATTGGTAGCTGCACAAGCACAGCTCACAGGACAATCTGTTACCTTGAAAGTCAGATAATAACACCTTCGATAATAGATGATAACATCTTCACAGCACCTGTCTATGCAATATGCAGTTTGTTAGATGTAACTGAATAGTGGTACTTACATTTTTACACCTCTGTTTGTTAAGGAAAAAAAGAAGTCCAAATGGAATGAGATGAAAAATAACGAGGTTTTAGCCTAAAGGACAAAATCCTTATGCTCATACAATAGGTCTGTAAATTATTGTCTTGCTGTGGGTTTTCATAAAAATGGTGATTTCCGATCTACTGTAGATTTTAATTGCTCTGAAAACAAATGTGTTGTGCCAGCTTGTAGACAGAGTATTTCATCAAAGTGCAACCAAGCCCTATAGCACAGTGTATAGGTAGTCATTACCTTTTGGCTCAGAGCCACCTGTGACCACCTGCTTTCTCTCAGCAATATGCCACATTACCTCAGGCTGCTAATTTTGTTTTCAAAATAATCTGCTATTTCTGTTTTGTTAGGCTCTTCTCCTAATTTTGTTAACACAGTCAGTGCAATTAAGGGGAAGAAACAGAATATGATTTATTGGTAATGCCGGATACATAGTGGTCTGTAAACAGGATCAATTGCATATTTAACTGATGCAAATTTTGGTAGTTAAATTCCTCCCTACCAAATACTTCTGACTTTCTTTTATCTCTGCTTAATACCTTAACAAGACTTTTTTTTATTAACTGGGTAACTTTGGGAACAGCAGTTATCCTATGAGCTAGTGAATTTCTTGCCTGGGTAGCAATCCCACAGCAAAATATATTGTATGAGACTGAGCACCACAAGTACACTGTGGGACTCTCACCCTTCGAGTTGCACACAAATGTGACCTTTTGTCTGCCTGTGCAAGAAAGGGAAGCTTTCTCTTCCACAGGCTGGCAGATCCTGAACATTGTTCACCTACTGCAAGGTGAAGACTCCTATTAACTGTTAGTGCTCCTTCAGCACTAAATGTTCTGGCTACAGAAATGTCTTTGAGTGTTAAATTAGCTGTAGCTAATGACAGATGATTCTCATGAGTTTAGCAGAGCAGTCCGAAATCCAAATTTTATTTTCAGTCCCAACAGGGAAGCTTAAGGTGCTGGAGTTATGGCCAGCCAACTAGTTAGATTTGAAGAAATCTTTCAAATAGACAAAAGGGACTTTCAAACTGCAGAAAAGTGATATGTACCTTCATTCTTGCTTCACAGATGGAGAGGATGCTGCCGCTTTTGCAGACCACCGTGCCTCTGGGGAGATGGGACTGGTGCCCCAAGGATCCTGCCTGTTGTTTACATCCATGCTTCCCCATCGCTGTGCCATGGTGTGTGAAGTCCTGCTGCAGACAAGTCCTTGTTTTCTCAAACAGAGACGGGAAGGATGCTTAAACTTGTTGAAGCAGAGAGCTCGTTCTTGCAAAAATACTGACTTGCATAATCCAGATTCTGCATTTTGCTAGAGTTTTCTCCATAAGTGAATGTTATTGTATCTGGATCTCACACTGGTGTGTGCTCAGCTGCTAGGATTAAGCTCTTTTGACTGTTTATCCCTGGAGCACAACCTGGACTGGAGACCCTGCGTGGTACCTCCTCCTCTGGCACCGTCTTTCCATTCAGCATATTAGACTGGTGGATCCCAGCAATGCTCTGATCTGCCAGCTTCTACTTCTTCCATCAGCTTCCTTGCTGGCTTTTTTTTTTTTCTTTTTCTCATGGATTGGGTACAGACATTAACTGTCAGCGCTATGGCTGTGCTACCAGGCCTTGACTGCCCTGACAAGCCTCACCGGGGGCCTCTACAAGGACCCAAGTTTCAGTGTGTCTGGGTGTGTGTAAGGGGTGAGGGGACACCTTGCTGGGAGGAGAGGCAGCTGTCCTGGCTCTGGGGTCACTAACAGGCCTCGATTGCCCTGAGCAGCCTCACCTGGGGCCTCCTCACACCCTGATACCTCAGGTGTGGGTGCCCCTCCTGCCCCAGCTCCAGTGTAGGTGTGTTGATTTCCAGTCCACTCTGCCTCTGGCTCCTGGGTGGCTGTTGGGCCTGTGCTGTAGCCATCTGGCTCTTTTTGCTCCTGACTGGATTCTCTGGATGGACCCTAGACCTGGTTCATTGCCCGCCATGTCCAGGACTGTTGATGGATGCCTGGACACTGGGCTTAGACTCTGAGGGACACAGCCCTGTTGGTGAGGGCTCTGCCTGCGCTGGGGTCACCCCTGGCTCCTGAATCACCTTCCCTGAGGGGAGCAGCTGGCCCTCGCTGCTCTTGGACAGTAATGCAGTGTTTCCAGGTGTCGACTGCATGGTCTGCTAAACCAAAAGAGGAGGAGGCCTCATTCTTCTTGACTGGGAGCAAGGCTTGGGTAGCTGTTAAGTAGACAGTTTTACTGATAATATACATGTAGCTCTTCTCTCCCAGGACTGAGTTGTCTGAAGGCAGCAGGGCCAAGAGGTGCTGAGGTGCAGGTGTCATCAGGCAGGGTCTGCCCCAGGTTTGCTCCTCATCACCTGTCTGCAAAGTGCCTGACCAAGAGGGCTGGCAGACCCGCTTCAGCACAAGGTCGGCCACGCTGAGCCCGAGAAGGGTGTGCCGGCGCTTGTGCTCTTGTCTTTTATGCCTCCTCCCATCTTTCAATACAGGGTGTTTGGTTTTCTTCAGAAGCTGTGTACTTGATAATCTTTAGCAGGTTTGCCCCTATTCCTTAGGAGAGGCTGTTTCTTCTTGGCGAAACCCTGCTGCATTTATTGTTACTATCTCTGTTTCACAGAAGCGTGAAACGCCCATGAAAAGAAAAGAGACTATTGAGTGATGAGTGCGTCCTTTTCCTTTGCTTTATTTTCTCTTCCCCATGCACCTACCATCTTCATCTTTAGAAAATGGCCTACTTATCTCCCAAACATAGTTGCATTCTTTGCTTAATGTCCCTCTTCAGGAACTTATTCTGTATGGAAATTACCCTGTACAGGAAATAATTTACCTTTAACTGTCATCCTTTGCAATTCTCTTATTTTTAGATTGTTTTCTTGTGGGCTTTTTTTTGCCAGCTCTTAGAACAATGAGGCTGGAGACTGCTGGCATTCAATAGCTTTGACAAACTGAGTGTCTGTCTGATGTGCTCCAAACCATCTGCTTCCTGGGATGGCTAATTCTGGCCAGCGTTAACTCCAGCTGCAGAGGAGTTGCAGCCCCAGATTCTGCTGGGGAAATCAAGGGCATGAGAACAAACTGCAGCAGGGAGTTAAAGTAATGTGAAATAATACATCATTTGAAGATGCTACCAAAATGGTCAGCCTGCTGTGAAGCGTTGGTTGGAGTAGCTCAGACTGGAGTTCGGGTCTTTGTGACCGTAGTTATTTTTTCCCTGTGAGATACTGATTTATTTTTTTAATGCTGATCAGAAGAATAGGTTGATTTATCATGTTAAAATTCAAAGGCATTGGAGGAAGCTAAAAATCCTTCTATTTCCAAAGCATTCCTATGACGAAGAGCAGACCCTCAGATAGCTGTCTGTGAAGGGATTGTATATCTTTTCTTATGAAGCTTTTATTGGAGAGAGACCCTCCATAAATAGCAGACCTGAGTGAGCTATAGTTGCCATGGCTGAGATGGAAAGATGGGGGCTGAAGCCTCTGTAGTCAGCACAAAAGCCTGGGTTTGCTTTGTGTTACACTCTTAAACATATAACCAGAGGTATTCAGAGCTTGTGCACTGCAAGCTCACTCTCTTGCTTGCTTTGTGATGCCTTATATGTGTCCCCATGCCTGTAGAATCAGGGGAACAGTCCTAGGACTTTTACTACCTGTCACAGAATAAAACACATCTTCCCAGAGATAATGCCCTGCTTTGAATGAAATGCAGCAGAAAGCCCAATCAAGCAGAGACCGAGATTTGGGAGGAAATGTGGTAGTAGTAAAAAGTTATGCAATCTTATGCTATATCAGGTACTACATACACAATGAATAATTAAGGAGCAGCTATTCATAATTTTGTTACACTTTTTATGATCTTCTCTTCCCCAAACCTACTGTCAGCTACTGCTTTGAAGATAAGACTGCAGCTTTTCTTACTGGCTCTGTAATACTTGAAACTGCAACATGTGACTGCTTTCTAAATACGAATTTTATTTCTAATACCGCTTGGGTTGCTGTTTCATCATTTCAATTATGTGGGTGTTGAGTTAGAGCAATAAAAGTTCAGTTTTGGATTCCCAGTTTGATATATTTTTTTTTAGCCCTTGACTTCACTGAGTTACTCAGTTTCCCTTTCTAGTTCAACTTCCAGCTGTGAGTGTTGAAGAGCTGTGTAAATCAGGCCCAAGAATCTGGATTCGGGCATCTTTTCCAAAATGTTTGAGATCATTTTTTCTTCTGAGTATATAAAAAATGTGGTGATAGCTAATTCAAAGCAATGAAGTTGTGAAGTAGCATAGGCCTGGATTGAGAGGCTGATTATTAGGGACCAGGAGCTCAGTAGGACCTAGATACAGTCTCAGTGTCTTGGGCTAGGTATTGAGATAGAGGGAGTCAAAGATATTTCTTGGCAATATGCCTAGAGTGGCAGAGAAGTAAACTGGCAGATTCATCTCTTGGGTTACAGTCACCTGACATTTCATGCGACAATGCTCTTTTTACAAATCTGTATTGGACGTGAGTGTGCTCCCATAGGCTAGGGAGGAGGATGCAGCAATTTCTGTACGTGCTAACTGAAAGAAAAATTCTCTTGGCAGTCTCGTTCTGTAGTTGGCAAAGGCTGCATGCCTTTTCTCCAGGCACGCAGGCAGGGATGCAGGCACTGGTCCCTTCTTGTTTAGAGCTATGCCAAATAGGGCATGTTTGAGTTTGCTTTCCAAAATCTGAAGAGGCCTGCAAAAAACCTGAATGAAACAATGGGATATCTTCAATCAGGGAAGGAAAATAAATATGTTACGTCCACAGTAGTTCAGGTATGGGTAGAGATTCTGTGAGGAAGGCAGAGCCTTATTATTCATGTTGGCCAACAAGTACAGAATGAAAACTGATGGCTTAAGTCAAGAAAATATAGGTTAAGTCTTTAAATGAAACTTTGAATGTGTATTGTCAGGCTGTTCCAACAGCAAGGCAGTAATGCACTGCATTGTGCAACTGAAAGGTAACTGCTGCTGTTACGCTTTGATACTAGAACAGTTGACAGTGCCAAGTACAATTGTTAAAGCATTTACCTACACTCTGCCATCTGAGTTGATCTGCCATCAAACTCAGAAAAGATTTGCACAGAAGTACAGCGCTGAGTGAAACTTCCACACTGGTGGAAAGACAGAAAATCTGGTAGTCTGTTTATTTAATATACAAATTTTGGGATGCAGTCATGATGACGGGTGTAACAGAATTCCTTGTGTTTCCTGCAGTTGCACTGTAGAAAGCTAATTTAAAAAAGGAAAAAAAAAAGTTATGAATGGGTGGATTGACATGTGGAAGTGCCAGAAGGAAAGGATATCAGAATGGCAGGTGTTGATGACCTCTACATTAGCAGGTTATCAAGATCCTGGCACATCCACCTACAGCTTTTCAGGACACCCTGATCAGAAAAACAAGGGGCAGCCTGAACAAGGAGCAGTCCACACCCGGGCAAGAGCAGAAAACAGACTCTTTAAGACACCCAGATAAGGAGATAAAGGATAGTAAGTCCTAGTGGTGCAGAAAGGTGAGACAGGATGGAGGGAAAAAAAAGATCATAATTGCTGTCAGTTCCTAAAGAATGCAAAAAGCACATCCAAACCCAGCACATACTCAGCAGGCTTTGGAGGACACAGGAGACGCAACAAGGACTTGAAGGCCTGGTCCTCTGCGTCATCTCCAGACCATGTGGGTAAACACGTCTGGGTGCCTGGGTGCTGGCTGCCCCACTTGGACACATGAATCTTAGCGCTTGTGAGAAAGTGATTGAACTAGGATTTGTTTTAAAATAAAATCAAATTTAAATTATAAATCAATTATAAGTCAATTATTTTAAAATAAAATAAGCTCATGCATTGAGCTTTGCTACAATATTCCAACATTATTTCCTGAGGAAAAGCTTGTTGACAACAGAGAAAAGCTTGTTAAGGAAAGGACTTTTCTCAAATTAGGAAGAAGGTGCTAATACTCCATTATCTTGTCTGGTTGTTTTGTAGTGTTTGAACACATAAACAGCCTGAACAGTGCGATAATGAACTCTACCTAGCATAGGGGAATAACTGGCTGACACCATTAGCATTAGGGATGTTGAAGAGGGCCAGTAATAGGCGGAAGATACGACCATTTTCACTAGGCATAATATAGATAAATTACATGATGAGTATATATTTGAATAAGTTTGTACTTGGTCCTTACTTGACTCCAGAAACAAGACGGCAGCAATGTAGTTTTGAATACCTTCTGTATTTCTGTAATGGTGCAATGCCGAGAGCACTGTCAAAGTTCACAAGCAGAGCTAGCTCAACTGTTTGTTGTGAACAATTTAGGAAATATCCCTGGGGTTAAATACACTTCACATGCCTCCTGCAGCTTACCTTTTTGACAGGTCAGGCTGTTACCCAAGAACAAGTGGGAAAGTAAAGAGTAGTTTTGAATACCTTCTGTATTTCTGTAATGGTGCAATGCCGAGAGCACTGTCAAAGTTCACAAGCAGAGCTAGCTCAACTGTTTGTTGTGAACAATTTAGGAAATATCCCTGGGGTTAAATACACTTCACATGCCTCCTGCAGCTTACCTTTTTGACAGGTCAGGCTGTTACCCAAGAACAAGTGGGAAAGTAAACAAGCCTGGGTTTTTTGGGGTTTTTTTTTTTCTTCTTCATTTCTACTGAGGCAAGGTCAGGTAAATAACTGCCACCAATAAAGTGAGAGAATATTGTTCACTGGTGGCAGTCATTGGCATCCTACTCAAACAATGTGTAAAAGTCAGGCTTTATCCTAATAAAAAGTCAAAATTGGCTGCAGCAACTGAATTTTCTGTAGGTAATCTGTGCTCTTGGGTCTCTGCATATATGAATTATGAAAAGGAAAGTTAAAATAAATGGAGAATTTGGCAGCTTCTGTGCTCTGTTTTCAGAAGTTGGCCTATGTGCTTTCTTAATGGAGTGACGTAAGAATATTTCTTAGATATTTTTAAGCAAAATGCAAGGAAGTGTTAATTACAGTGTTTTGATCTTGTTGCTGCTGTTGAATGAAAGAATGGTCCCAGGGTCCTGTTTGTCACTTCTGGCCTCTATCCAGTGTCTCTTTGTTTTCTCTTTTTTTATCCTTTTGGTTTTTTTCTTCAAATGTTTTGGACATTTCAGAAGCAGGGTAATGTCACAGCAGGGTAACTAGAGGCTGTGATCTGAATTCATTCTCTCCCATCACAAGCTGAAATGCTTAAATAAAAAGCATAGTTGCCTTTGGGGTGGGGGGAGGTTTGAGGAAAAGGACGATCACCAAAAAATTTGAATTGCTGCTTGGAGAAGCCTGTCTTTGTTTTGGCTGCTTAGGAAGTTCAGGCAATTATGGTTGAAATTGGATGTCTTACCTGGGTGGGATGAATCTATTCATCCTTGCCTTTTTGAGGGCAGAGGACCCGTTTGTCATTTGCCTCAAAAGATCCTGAACTTTGAAAATAAGAAAGATGATGCTTTTGTGGGCACTAAACCATCAGGAACAAAACTGTACAAAACATTTAATATACTTTTTCAATCTCCTATTTCTGGATCATACCCAGTTTTTACTTGTGCATTTTTCAGCATGTCTCCTCAGTGAGAATCTTCTGGGTTTGTTTTCTTTTTTTAAATGTTTATCCCAGGTTGTTAAAAAAAGAATGCCTCTTCTGTGATGAAAATAAAGTTCTTCTTCTGTCAAGGCTGGGCTTTCATAAACATGACTGAGCTGTTTTAGATCAAAACTTTCAGCAAAAATTCTTGCCTTTGGGAAGGCCAACCTCAGAAACTTTCTGTGCGGTAGAAAGTCTGGGAGTATGCATTAATGGAACTTGGTGTTCACAGGGAAAACACTCATGAAAGAGTAACTATCCCTACATGGGGATATGCTGTTTTAACAGGTTTTTGTCTGAAAAATGTGAAACTGTCAAAGTTGAAGTCCATTACGTAAATGTACATGAATTCTGGAGGAATACAGGCATATTTCCCCTGAAAAGCTCTGCATCCTCCTAGGTGAAAAGGACCTGGGCTTGGAGCTTCTGAGTCCCTACTGCACAGGCTGCCTCGAAGGGAAGGACCTTCGGGCACCTCCTCTGTAGTAGCAGCTTGGGCAGCCAGGAGGGCCGGCACAGGGAAGGCTTGCCTGCTCGGCAGGCTGCCACGCTCTGTGCTGTTGGACTGAGGGCCGCCAGTACTGAAATGCTGGGTCTTCTCATGCTTTTCCATCTACCGAGTTTTCAGTGTCTGACCAGGATCCTCAGACCTGGCGTACCAGTGCTTACTTTTTGCAGAATTATTAGAATACACTAATAGAAACTCTTCCGAGTCCTTTTCTTTTGTATGAATGAGTTATTGGCATTTCCCATAGTAAAGACTTTCAAGCCAGTCTGTTTCACTCTGGTTGTTGCTGTTCCTGTTGACTGTGAGCTGGCACAGTGCTGCTGGGGTCTAAACCCTTGGCTTTGGACCCTGCGAGCTGCAGGCGCTTTGCAGGCCTATGTAGTAGTGTTCTGCTGAAGTCAAAGTTGTTACATTGACGTCTGCCCCAGGTGAGGATTTAGTCTTTTGTACCTAATAGTTGGGTATGTTCTCTGGTGTACATAGTCAAGTAAACTGGTGGGAGGGGAAAGCAAACTGGACTGAGGTGTGGTTGTTTTCTTGGGATTTTTTTTTTTTTAATCTAGCCCATTGCTTTTGGGTTCCTTCCTATTCCTATTTGAAACACTACTAGTTTAACAGCCTCACATGAAGGGATTGTAATTTAGGGCGCAGGTCAGACTGCTGAATTTCCTTCTATCAGTTATTATTTAGGAGCAACATCTCAGCTCTGAACTCTATGGTGCAGACACAAGCAGGCATGGTTCAGCTGGTAACTTGGCATCATTAGCTATAAAGTGTAACACTGGGCTTTGTGTGACAGTTTTAATCAACTTCCCCCTCAAGGTCACCCTTGGCTTCTGAGTTATGGGAGTCCCAAAACCTGTTGTGATTTATTTTTATGAAGGTAAGTCAGTCCATGTTTTCTGGCAGTTTGGCTGTTCTGTGATCTGTAACTACATTGCTTCTGGTACTAAAAATATGCTCTGGACAAATATGTGTGGATGGACAGCTCAAATAATAGCAATCCATCTTAGCAAATGGCATTAGTTCTTTTATTGCTTCTTTCAGCTGACTTGTCCCTTCATAATAGGAGAGGCTCATTACTCCCATAGGAGGTTCAGAAAAACCATTTTTGTCAGAAAAACTGTTAGTTTTCTGGTTCAACACTTAGATGGCTTGGGAAGTGACAAAGGGATTTGTAAAGATTCTTGGGCAGCTGGAGTCAGAGTGAGGAGGGGGAGTTGGGTGCCCGACAGTGTTCCAGCCGCTCAGCCTAATGGATACAAAATTCAAAACTATTTATATCTGCTCTTTTCCCTTGAGCTCCCATTTCCAGATGCACATACAGCAGGGATCAGGAGGATGCCTTGCAAGGTCAGCATGTCTGTCTTAGGAATGGTATATGGCTTGTATCAAAAGGATTACAAAGTGGCTGCTGTTAAAATAACTCAGTGGATACTGTGGTAAAAATCTATGGAGGTTATAATTATGGTATGAGGATGAAACTCAAGTTTACCCTGCTGCAATTTTGATGTAGCTGAATATCAGGGTTGTACCTGTATGGATACTCAGCACACTTAATGAGCAGTTCCCTGGGTGGTCCAGGAACTCTGGAGCTAATCTCTGCAGAGAGGACATGTCTGGCTGCCTGAAGACAGGGTGGTTGACTGAGCTCCTAACCAGCCTCACAGCAAAGCAACAGACGGGAGCTCTGCAGACAGGACTTTCAGACAGTCCCAGAGACTTTCCCAGGTGGCTCCTGCTGTGCACAGACTAACTGGTAGACACTTCTTGTATGCTGGGATGTGGTTAACTTTCTGGGCAGAGAAACCAGGAGCTCCTGGTAGAACTGCTCAGTAGGACTGGTCTTGTAGAGCAGTCTTTGTTCATGGTTAAGATAGTTAAGAGTGGGTTTGTACATAATTTAAGGTAATTAATAGAAATGGATCATGCCTATGCTGGATTAGTCACATAGGTGTGCCAGTGGGATGTAAGAACTCTCCAGAATGGTTTGGGGACTCTTATCTCATCCAGCTGAAGGCACCTCTGCAAGGATACTTGCAGTGGAGACACCCATCGCTAGCTGGACAGCAGCTGAGCATCCTGTTCAAGAGGTTTGATTCTATAAATAAGCATTACCTGATGCAAACAATACCAATAAATTAGGTCTTTTTAGCAAGCACTCTTGTCTGTGTCTATGCAACAGCATCCATTCAGCACAAGTGGGATGCTTCCATTGGGTTGCTGCTAGTATCTACCCTTTATTAACTGTTCTTCAATGAGCTGGAAGAAAATCTCGTAATGTTAATGAAAGATGTTAGTAATTGTGAAAAGTGATAAGCATCAAGTTTTCCAAAACCAAAGCCCATGTTGAATGGCACAGCTTTCTGGCAGTGATTGTTTTCAAGCCAGTAGTAATGTGGGCACTAATCATGGGAACAGGAAGCTTCAAGAGGCAGAATCCTGATGCGGACGCAGGTGCTGCTATGGCTACCTCTGTCTGTACATCTAAAAAGACACTAGCCCTTCAAAACTACCTAGGTAACTAGGTCATTGTTAAGTACAAAGTCTAGATTACAGCTTAAAAAAGACTTTGAATATAGGTTCTCTGCACTGCTATTCCTTAGAAAAAGCCCTTCACAGAAACCTTGCCTTTATTTATAAAACAATTTCAGCTAATGATATCTGGCTGATTCAGGTGGCGTTCCAGGATTTGAATGAAGTCAACAGCTTGTCTGCGACTGTTTGTCAGAGGATGTGTGCAGGCTATTTGCTGCAAGAAGATGACATTGAAAGAAAAAATCATCACCATTGAGGCGATGCAGGAAGACTGCCATCTTTCTCCCATTACCTACGTTCACTAAGCTAAAAGGATGTGTTGTTGCTTTCTGTTCTAATATTCCGTGTATTCAATGCTTTGTCAACTAGCAGCCAGACAAATTAGTACTTTATTGAAAGTAGGCAAAAGCCCACTTCAGGTAAAGTGCAACTTAAAAAGATTGCTTCTGCCTTAGCATTGGCCAGCATGTTTCCCATACTTTACCAAAATGCTTCACATCTCAAGATTAAAACTTAAGCAGAGGGTGACCTTTTGCAGAAGTGTTTCTGTGTATTGCTCCCACTGAGCTTGTCAGTCCTATAGCTTTTCAGCTGATTGCTATAGCCACTCTGAAATGGGTCTTCTGAGGTTCTGCTGCTTTGCTGTTCTGCCTGGACCCTTCAATTGAAGGTATTTCATCTTTATTTCTGGACTCCTACACACAAATAAAGAAGGAGTAGAATTCATACTTTTAAGTAACAGATATGGGCCAAAACAATGGCTTACTTTTGCAGACAAAAATGACTACCTTTATTAGGGAAAGGAAAAGATATTAAATTTTTAAGGTTTTCCAGTCTGATCCGCAGACTACAGCATTGAGAAGCCTTCGCCTACTACTTCTGTAAAGTGTGTTGGAAAGGGCAATCTTGCCTTCATTGCTACATGTCTGGACCAAAGTATTCAGAAAATACCTGTGCAGACTCTCAAGGCTGTGGGCAGGAATTAGGTCTTTGCACTTTTCTGGGTGCTCCTTACTGCTCCTTACAATCTGACAGAGTCACTTTCTGGATAGACAGTGGCTCCTCTGTGCAACTTGGCTGTCTCTGTGGATATTTGATATTATCATTGGAGAGTCAGTGTTTGTTCTAAATATGCGGGGGTTTCCTGAGTCATGAGGCTGTTTTTAGACTTTTACATCCGTCTTTTTAGTCTTCTCATCTGTCCTGAATATGCAGAGGAGTTTGGTCCAATTAATTTCTCCAGCACAAGAATTATGAAGGATCCTACTACTGCTTTTTAAATAGTCAAATTTCACTAGAGATTAGAGCTTCAGGATACAGTGTCTTGAAGAATCCCTGTGGCAGTATCTGAAAAGAAACATTGGTGTCACGTTCTTTCCATTTTTAATGCACTTCACTATGGAAACAGATTTATGTTTCTCTGCTGTGTGTGTCTGTCCATCTCCCTAGTAATTTTGAACTGTTGAATGATATCAATCAAATGTGACAGAGGTAAAGGTCTTAAAAGGTAATTAGCTTCCTGCAAGTTTTTGTGAAAGCTAGTGTCTGGATAGAGAGAGGAGATTCTACTTTATGCCTTTATAAACTTAGTCTGCAGCGTATGTTTAACCTTTATCAGATATAATGAATTTACAATGAGGGGAATTTACAATGAGGGGGATTTACCTTTCGTCCTCTACAGGTAAAACTGCAGCTGGAGCAAGTTGAACCTGTTTCCGTCATTTTGGACACTTGCTGAGCTGTATGCTTATGCTGAAGAAACTTGGACCTGGGCAGAAAGAGCACTGTGACTTTGCTCTTTGCAGGTGGTAATAGGTGTTGATTGAGTTTTGGGTTTAAGCGATCGTTTCTGATTGAAGCAGTCAGTTGTGCTACTTGTGCTCAGCTACTTGTGCTCTGTAGAGCATGATCTCAGCATGGCAACCCACCCAGGCTGCTTAGGTTTGCCAATCGGTGTGCGTGGAGTGAGGTGGGGCAGTTAGGACAATTTTGTTTCTTCTGTTGCTCTATTTAGGGGTGTAAACTTGTATACCTCTGCAACGTTGGATTGTGTGGTGTACACCTATGCTTGTATCCGTTTGTATTCCCTAATGCACCTAGTGGCCCCTGCTTTGTTCCAGACCTTGTCTGAGGTAGAATGAACTGCTAAATTGGTGCTTTTTACAATCAAGGTGTTCCATGTGTATGTGTCCCCACACATACATTTCCGACCTTATTCAGTGGCCCAAGAAAATGGATTTCCTGTTCAGTTTCTCCTCCAGACTGTGTCTAAATCCAAATGTAAAATGTGGGATGACTTTAAGAATGTCTAATGTTGGTATTTTGATTAGCTATTAACTATTTATTAGCCTAACTGCTGGTTTTAATGCTGTTAATCCCATTTTTAAAATATCGTACAGCCTCAGGGTTGCAACAAAGATGATAGTCTTAAATTGGCTATTTTTACAAGCATCTCCTGGATTCATATTTTCTTTTAACGGTTTGCCTATCTTTTGTATGCACCTGAGTAAGAGAACACGTAACAGGAGGCACATAAAACAGTCCAGTGCTCCTATTCACCTTGTCTCACAGCACAAGAATAAAGGAATGCTTGCTGATGAGAAGAAATATGCTTGGAAAGAGTTTGGGAAACACTTATCATGACAGATAAATGGTGTGGAGCATTTGCTGTCATGGGATATCATTAAGGCAAACAGTGCAGCAGGACTCAATGCCTTAGATACCAATAGCAGCAGAACAATGTAACATCTGTAGCTGCAGCAGGCAAATCAAATGTTACTGCACAAATAATACCAATAGCAGAACTGGCAAAACTGTTCTGAAGGACATCCTTGAGTAGTTTAGGAGGGTTAATTTAGGTTTTGTACTTGCAACTGGTAATTGACAAGAAATAAAAGGTAAAAATTATTTGTTTGCCATGAGACGCTGAATATACCCATGTTCCCCACTTGTTCCAGCTACTTTTTTCCCTCTGTTTCCCATTTCCAGCTCCAGGTACTTGCTGTGCTAGACTCTGCCATCCCAGGAGTTTGATGGACAAGAACTGGAAGGAATGAGACACTTTGGAGGCGGGGGGAGGGGAAGGGATAATAGAAAGAAAGTACAATCAACTGACAGTCGGTGTTTTTGCCACCTCTTTCTCTGACAAACACTTCCCAAGCTCCTGAGGGACTGTCTGCCTCAAGCAGAGAAATACTTGATAGCAAGTTCAAAGGACATGGGTAGCAAAGGGCCCTTTGGCTTTGAAAATCATCAATTGCTGTGCTCCTTTCCCTGGGTTTTTGTGTTTGTGCTTGTAAGCAATGCTGCAGAGCTGTGCTGGAACCATGTGGAAAGGGGAGAACAGTCTATTCCAGCAATGCTTTAGTAGGTGGATACTTTTCACAAAGGTAATATTTAGCTTTGGTGCAACAGGGGCAGTATTTTACCAGTATGGTGTAAGCATCTTTCATGTTGAGACCCCTTCTTCTCTTGGAGTGTTAGCTTGAAGTCCTCATGTCTGCTCTTTCACTATAAGGCAGGCTTTCTCAAACTATAATGTGATTCTGGGTGGGCTGGCTGACAATTTTTTTTGCTTTTTATTTACTCTGAAAATAACTCTCAGTAGATTTTGGAGGGAGGGGATAGGGAGGAAGGGAGATGGTTCTCTGCTGGTCTTCTCCTAAAACATTAAATTGCTCTCTGGTGTAAGTAGAACTGGATCTAATACCTGAAGACATAGCAGAGATGGCTGAGGTTGCAAGAAGATTAATTATCCTTTAATACGTAAGACTCACATACCTAACCTTTTGCCCTTAGTGCTACCAGTTACCCTGAAGAACAGTATCTCTGAAGTTCTCGTATAGGCTTTGTGAAACAGCAGTGCAGTGCATATTTAAACATGACATAACAAGAGAGGAAAGTAAGTTATCTGTCTTTTAATTGAAGATGAAACAGCTTCTAAACAAACAAATAGGAAATTGGGCAGCTATCTCCAAATACAAAATATTTGGAAAAATGGAAAGCAAGGCGTTAGGCTCATGTTTGAATACGCATACTCAAGGTAATGACCCCTAGAGAGTTACCACAGGGGTTCTGAAGACACCTGACTTTCAAAGGGGCTCCGCATCTATGTGTCTCCCTAAAGTCTGCCTTTCAGAAATTAGGACAAAGAAGTGTTGCAGGTTCTGTGCAGGTGAAAAGTTTTGTTTTGTTTTGTTTTGTTTTGTTTTGTTTTGTTTTAATCCTCCTGCCTTATAAAACAAGCTATCTGGAACTATAAACAGTGTATTTCGCCGCTTCTGGTGGGATCTTTGTAGTTGTCACTGAAGCTGTTTATGTACCTGTGTCACCTGTCCTTGACTGTTTTATCTCAGTCATGTTTGTTACAACCTTAGAAGTCATACTTAAGGTGGAGCATAGAACTTAATACATTTTCTGCTTTGTGCTGCAATATTTCTAGAGTAAACATAATGTGAATGCTTAGGAAATTGGGTAAATGTATTTATTCTAAAATTACAGTGGGGACCCAGGCCTTGATCCTGCAATGAAATTCAGCCCTGCAGAGCTCACGGCAGCATCAGGACCTGTGCTTTTATAAAATCCTCTTTGCCGTTATTGGGAAGGTGTCTTCAAAAAATCTCTACATAGATTGGATAGCTCTTTAATATTGGATAGCTCTGGTTGAATATTAATTTCTGTGGCTCAGTGCAATTATATTAATTATGGGGAACTCATTAGGCACTAATGTAAATATTAGAACCTCTTCTGTAACATTCACTGTAATTTAATGCTAATTCACAGAACCTTTATTAAACTGTTAATAGCCAGGGCTGCAATTCATTCAAGTACATAACATCTCACGCAATCAGTACAGCATTTCAGTTGGTGAGCAACATGCATTATAGTCCACATACGTGCTTTTGAATATACAATCATGAGCTATTTGCAGGCTTCCCATCACAAGTTAGAGAAGTCTCAGAGTAAACTGTCAAAGATTTCTTGGAATATTAACTAACCTGGCCTTTCTGGTTCTCATAACTGCAATAAACGCATGGTTCTGTGGCTAAACTGCTGCATAACTTTGTATCTCATGTAATCTGTTTGGAAGCTGAGATGATTACATTTCCTACATAATTTTAAAACTTATCATGCTAACAAAGGCAGTTTTGTGTTTATTTTGTATCCATGTACTTTAGGTTTCCTTGGCATGGGGGTTGCTAATAGTGGAGTTGTTTCTGTTCACATACACAGCTTGTAGTCATCTAATGCAGCTTGTAGTTATCTGGTAATACTGGTGCAAAAGGGGATGACCTAGTTGTTTTTCATGAAATATTCGCATCTGTTATTTTTTTAGTCAAGGGGGCAAAAAGGTAGAAATGAAGTCGGTCTGAAATAACTGGGTGAGGGCCAATGAATAACAGGCTTTGGAAAATGCTATCTTTTCATACAAAGCTTTCTATTCTGAAGTGACAAAAACACAACCCAAAATAAGTGCTCACGTACCTAGTTGTTTTTCATGAAGAATTCGCATCTGTTATTTTTTTAGTCAAGGGGGCAAAAAGGTAGAAATGAAGTCGGTCTGAAATAACTGGGTGAGGGCCAATGAATAACAGGCTTTGGAAAATGCTATCTTTTCATACAAAGCTTTCTATTCTGAAGTGACAAAAACACAACCCAAAATAAGTGCTCACGTAAGATCTGGCTAGAATTTAGGTGCCTAAAATTGCTGTCCTGAAGAAGTCTACATAGCTGCTGTCAAACCTCTGGAAGGGATTTAAAAATTAAAAATCTTAGGTACCTGGAACTGTGCTGGTGCACAGCCTTGGCAGGCCTGAAGGGCTGCACCCAAGTCTGCCTGAGGTGTGGAAGCTGGGTGCTTGTCCCCGTTAGTGCCCTGAGGAGCTTAGTGGGGTGGATAGCTGTACTGGTGGAGGGAGACCACTCAGCCTTGTTGTAGCTCCTGCTTCTACAATTTGCTGACGCGTATTATTTTTATTTTTTACATTTGGCTGAGGGAAGCAGGGGGACCTGAATTTGACTGCCTCTCCTACCTGAGAGTATGAATTCATATCCCCTGTTGTCCTGCGCAGTGCTGAAGCCACTGGACTACTGGCACTTTGGGCTGGAGGTATGCCCTACCTGCCCTTACTGAAGGATTTGAGGATTAGTGGTCAAAATGTACGAAAGGAATGAGGGCAAATGCCTGAAAGGTTAGAAACATGGGTTCCTGTCATCATTTGAGACTAATTTATATACTCTCTGGAAAGACTTTTGGTTAAGATTCTTGCCCCCTTCCCCATCCCTGCAGACCCAGGGAGTTCTGAACCTCGACCTCCCATGCCGGAGGAGTGAAGTGTGGCACACAAGAAGAGGAACCTCCTTGAGAGCTGCTGTTTTGAAAGGAGTGAGGAAAGGACCTCCTTTCCTATCTTCCAGAGAGAGTTGGGCTGTGGGTTCTCAGTGCAAAAAGGTTTTGTTTCCTCCTTGAATGTGGGTGTTGGAAGAATAAACTTTGAGTTTCAAACTGGCTCTTAACATTTTCCTTTGCAGCGAGCTGAAGACATTGAATAGCAAATATGCTGATGCCAGGTAGCACTTTACTTGAACGTCTTGAGCTGGTCTGGAAGCAGCCTGCATGCTATCTGTGCCCAGGCAGCGTATCAGGAATGTAGGTGTGTCTCTCAGGATCATGATGCTTTCTTTTCTGTGGTCAGATGCCTAAAAGCTAGCTGATGTACAACCTAGCTCCTAGAGACTTTAACTGAAAATTTGTCTGCTTTAATGGACTATATTGCCCTCAGCACTAACTTTTCTCCTTTTTAAAAAGAAAGTCACAGTAGCAGCCTTGGTTGTTTAATAAACGTAGAATTAAAAGAACAGCATTTTAAGACTAAAATGCTTTATTTAGCATTTTAGTCTTTCATTAAATGATCAGTTTGAAAGAACTTTACATACCATCTTTAACAGCACCATCTGGTGGCTCTCAGGTAATGTTAACATTAATCATGGCTAGAACTGTTTCTAACAATATTACAGGATATAAAATGTTTGGGTTGTTTTATTACGAATACTGGAGGAGGCGTGTGGATTCTGTATGGGTAAATATGGCATAAAAACATAGACCTTGACAAAAGCATGTTGCTGAACTCCCACACATTCTGAGTACGTGGGGTAAACCAGTGCAGAACTCCAGGATTGTATGTGCATAAATATTTAACCTGCATAAATATTTGAGTACTAAAAGAGGGATATTTTCTCATTCCTGTAATATGTTTAAAGACTCCTACTTACCATACAAAATCTTCTATTAAAGATTATTTTATGCTTGCTTCTCATCTCCTTACATGTATGTAGAGTCAGGAGAGATCAGTGAAGTCACTGATTGGAAGAACAGCCTTCTGAACAGCATGGGGAATTTAAAATATATTGAGGGCTTAGGAGTGTGAACTTTCATTTTGATTTATTCAGTTTCAGCAAACAGAGAAGGTTGATATCACAGCAGTGAATGAGTGGGTAGAAAGACAATCCATGTTCAGCCAGGGAAGCCTCAAAACACAACCAAAGACAGAATCTCTTTCTGTTATGAGCCTTTGCATAGAACGCAGTACTGATGAACAGTTTCTGGAGCTGACAGGTGATGGCCATAGAAATGCCACTAGAATTCCTGCACAGGAATTTCTGAGTGGGCAAAGTATCCTGCTTGTCCTTCCCTCCCCCAGTTGGTATTCACCGTATCAGTGTTCAGTGTGCTACTTTGCATTACATTATTGATGTATGAGTGACATTAACCATAAGGCCACATAGATTTAGAGCTTTGTTCTCACTGTAATAACAGCTGATGATTCAGCATGGAGCTCTTGCTTATGTTTTGTTCTCTGCGCTATCTAGAAAATCCAATTCCCTCAGTGTTAGGTGGTCCCTCTGGCTAAGTATGTTGTCAGCAATTACGGCTGTGTGCAACAAGCCTTGGCATGAACAGCTTAGCACTGGCTTCACTGATTAGAAGCAGAACTTTTGCTTGATCATTTCTAAAGCAATTTGCCCACAGCTTCCAGGACAGAACCCTTTCCAGAGAAGAGCTTTCTATGCCTTCCATTTGCTTTGTCCTCTGGTTGGTAACATGAAATAAAGATGACCTGGAGAATACGAAGCTCAAGTGTTTGCAACTGCTCGTTCTTTTTGCTAAGAAACATAGATTATTAAAAAAAAAAAAATCCATGTGGAATTTGTATTGGGAAAGACCAGATTAAAAGATTGCAGGAAGCAGTTTGGCATAGCAGGTAGCAAGGTGCTGGCCTGGCTGTCTCAAAAGATGTGTGCTCTGTAGCTAACTGGGGCTAATAGGCGCGATTGGCCAAGTCACTGTTATTTCCTCTGTGCCTATTCCTGCCCTCCCCATATTGTGTGAGTTGTGACCTCCTGATAACAGAGGGGTTTTTTCAGTCTCTTCCTTATTTTGTGTGGCCTAATATTGTAGTGAGCATAATGAGCTGCATCTTCAGGAGATGTACCCCCACCTCTGATCATTGTAGTGGAGTGTTGTCTATTTATAGCAACTTGGAAAGGTACCCTTGTCTGGCAGAACTTGGAGGTGTAGCAAATGTAGTCCGTATTTTTTTCCACAGAAACAGTATCTATTTTGTATATTTCCACTGAGCTTTCTGCTTCATATCTGGAATGAAAGTGAAATAGCAAGTGATGAAAATAGTGATGAAAATGATGATGAGGATTTATGCGTATAATAATCATTTGCAGATATTAAAGCTTTGCAGTACCCTTTTTCAGAGATATTCGTATGAGTCAGTGAGATCTGATGACTTGCTCAAGGTCACATAGCAAGTTTGTGGCAGAGACAGAAATAGAAATTGCATCTTAAGAGTCAGTACAGTATCATATTCACAGGCTTCCATTTGTACAGACACTGGTTGTTACAAACACTGTTGTGCTGTATGATATGGCAAGGCCGCAGGCTATGAAGAAAGAAGGAAGCACACCCAGAAGTAAGCTTAGCGGTGCATACTGGGTTTAAAAATGTGCTCTTGCATCTTCAAAATTCGCATAACTCTGTCAACTTCAGTAAAATTAAGTTCATATAAAATTTACAGAAACAGCGATTAAAAGGTTCTTTGATTCTTTGTCTTGATGAAGAAACTGGCAAACACCCCAGGCACCCGCGGTATAACCATCCTCACTAACTGGTGACGGGTAGGACCTGTGTGCAGAGCTGAGCCTACTTTGATCATAGGAGTCGGGAAGCTATGTTTGTCCTGTATAGTTTAAGGGAGCTGCTGTCTGTTGTATCAGCATTCAGAGCTGCCCCATTGCTATGTGAAAACTCTTCGCGCTTTTGGCCCTATCATAGTGGCATAAGTTCTACTTTTCTGAGTAAGAAAGCTACCTTTGACTTAGTGCCAAATTGTGCACAAACCTGGTTCAGAATGTCAGTTCAAGAGCAGAAATAGTATAATTAGTTCCAGGATCCATGCAGGAGAAACAGAAGCCAAATAATCTACTGCAGTCATGCTCAACTTCAAGAGGTATGTGGAAATGGGGAAATAGCTCATGGCAGCTTGTTAAAAAGGAAGCTGAAAGTTACAGATGGCATGGATGTGATACTGGAGGCAGAGAACAAATGTTTCCCACTTCAGAAAGGGCAGAAAGGAAGCATCATTGTTTAATAGCAGCATGATGGTTGCTACTGAAAGCAAGAGAGAGTCCTCTAAAAGCTTAAAGTTTTATGTAAATGAAGAAAATATAAAGGATTATAAAACCTGACAGGTTAAATGTAGAAATGCAGTAAGGCAGACTGAAAAAAAGAGTAAGAGGACCACTTGCAAAAGGCATCAAAACTAGTAAGAAATACATCTTCAAAAACATCACCATGAAGGAGCCTGCCAGAAAAATCTCTAGGGCTAGTAGATGCTCAGAAATGACAAATGAATTCTTTGCATCTGTTGCTCATTGTGAAGAAATGGTAGTTCCCCGTGCTGGAACACTTCTTAAAGAAGAATTCATCAGAAAATCTCTTTCAAATTGAAGAGTTGGTAGGGGAATTTATGAATCAAATAAAGAAGTTGCAAGTAATTTGTTATTAACCCAAGCTTTCTGTAGGAATTCAAGAATGAGATAGAAAGACTAACTGCGGTGTTGCATAAAAGCATTCTGGTACCTGAGGACTGAAAGATGGCAAATGTGATATGACTTTCTAAAAATGTGATACAGGAAACCACAGGCTGATGAGCTTGAGATATGTATAAGAAAAAATTGCTAGTCAATGGTATATTGAGAATAGAATTACTGGATACAGGGATAAACTTCTTGCAAAGTCAAGAGTCAGCCTGGCTTTTGTAAGGAGAAGTCAGGCCGTGCAAAATGTTGGAGCTTTTCTAACGAGTTAGCAAACATATCTGTTCTGGGACCCATGGTGGTCAGCATATGCATAAATGATGCAGTAAGAGTTGAATACTTGATGTCATTCATTACTGTCCTGAATAACTTTGAATTATTAATGATGACTGAAGAACTTTATAAGAACCTAGTGAAACTTAGTGACTGGGCAGTGAAATACAAAAGAAATGTGGTGTAGATAAACAAAGTGATGTATACGGGGGAGGAGGGAACCTGAATGAGAGAGAGATGGGTGGGCTCTGAACTGGTTCTCGAGCAAGATCTTGGATTATGATAGAAATGCCATCTCAGTGTTCAGAAGTGGTCCAACAGGTATGTCAAATATTAGAGCTGTTAGGACAATAATAGAGAGCAAAATCGAGGCAGCATTAAATGCTTTATATGCTAATATTAACGCACAGAACTTCTGCATCCTGAATACTGTATGCAGTTACGGTTGCTTTACTCCCCACCCTGCCCCAAATATGCTAAAACTGAATGAAGCGGTGAGAAGGCAGCAAGGCTGATTAAAAGCTTGGAATGGGCTCTATGAAAGAAACGAGTAATGGGGCTAGGGCTCTTCAGCACGGAAAGAAGACTACTGAGGGAAATGGTGATAGGGGGCTATAAAGTCATGTGGCATGGAGAGAGCGGGTAGAGATTGATCTCTCTAATTCAGTGGAGAGAGGGGGACATTAAATTAAGCTGGCAGGAGACTGGTTCAGGGTAAGTGTCACTATTTGCGTGACCCATTCTTATGTTCCTTCCTAGTTACCTGGTTTTGGCCACTGTTAGAGGCAGCATAGTGGGCTGTGTGGACCTTTGTATCTCCTGCTATGGTTGTTTTATGTTTGGCTTGAGGTAGTTTGGGAAACCACTGCTGCAGCTGTTAACAGAAGAACTGGCCTCCCATCGGTATGTCAGCTCGTCGTCTTTAGTGCTAATTCAGGGTCAGAAATCAAGCAGTTGAGAGTTGACAGCTGCTTATCCTGACCGAGCAGCTTGTGCTAAGATTCTTGCAGTAAATTTGTTTTGTCATTAATTCAGAGATGCTCCATGTGTGTGGAACAGTGGGGAAGGTCTGAACAACATCTCCACAGCCACACGTGAATAACTGGACCCCAGCCCCCAAAGGCAGAGATGCAGACTGCTTCTGCAGCCTTGCTGGGGCAGAGTGATACAGAAGCAGGAAATTGTAGCCCTAGGCAATGAAATGGGAATGGTGTGTTTGGGTTTGCAGTGAGCTCTGTTTTGGTTTCATCAGTATTTTGAAAATCAAAATGTTGTGCGTAATTCTAAAAGACTACAGAAGCCAAAAGATAAAAGCGGGAGAGTCCCCTATGTTTTTACAATATTAAAACAACTGCAGCTAAAGCTGGGTCACTGCCAGCCTTTATCAAAAGGCTACACTTCTGCATTCCAAGCAACAAAGGACTAAATGACAAAGAACATACTGACCCTTTATATACAACTGTAGCGGGGAAGAAAAAAAATCTCAGAAAGTATTGAAATTCTTCTTTAAAGAGTCTTTTCATGTTACTTTCAGACATGAAAGGTACAGACCAAACAGGTTAAAGGAATAGTTGAGAGAACGTGTCTGCACATGAAAGTGGCTAGGAATGGTCTGTTTATCTGCTGGGACACGTAGAAAGGTACTCATGCATATCCTTGAGTTCTCATTTTATGTTAGTTCAAGTATGTGAGAGTCCCTAATCTGAGAGAGGTAAGGAAACCTCCAGTTTTGTTGTGAGAAGAGGTGGCTCCTTACTGCTGACACTAAAAACTCCTTTTATTGTTCTTGGCAGGAGGCATCTAGTCACCCTGTAGCACCTTGCCATACCCTGAACTTATTTTTAAAGTCCTTTCCTTCAGAGTAACAGCCTCCTGGGACTCTGTATGTGTCGCAAATTCAGCCAGTGTAGGAGGAATTCTGCAAATATTGTCAATTGAAGATACTGTCTTTATGTTGAGATTCAATATGAACAAATGTAGGATTTAGCATCAAAAGACCCTGTTCAGTCATCACTATGCTCAGTGTCATTCAAGAACCTGTTGGTCCTGTATCAGTGGTTTAGGATTTAAGGCCTAAGATGCGGAGAGTTGATTAGTCCTGGCTGAACTCTCATGAACAGAAACTGAGAATTGTTAAAATTTGAGCTTGAAGATTAATATTAAAGAAACCCACAAGTATTCTTCTTTATGTAAAAAGAAAATTGGTATTTTATCATAATGATGGTTTTGATGTACTTTTCTGCTATGAACCTAGAAGTGTAGATGAAGAGTGCAGATCCCTACCAAAGGTCATGACTTCTCTTGCTGCATTGGAGCTGAGGTCTGAGCTGAGGTCTATTTACTCTAATTCTCCTGTTACTATGCCATCTATTTCAGATGAAGAACTATTAAAAATATAATAAATTGTCTACGAGGAATAGTTGCATGCTTTTTCTGAGTTCCTGTTGATTAAAAATGGGCTTCTTTCCAATGCAGAGTGATTTTTTTTCTTTTAATTTCTTTCCCACATCATAGAACTTTCAAAAAATCTTTAATAGCCTTGAAAATGCTTATTCATATCACTGCACAGTATATTTCTTAAATATGCAAAGTAATCTCTTGACAGTAATTTCCAAAGGCAGTGGACAAAAGTGGGTTCAGTTTTGGCACATACCAATTTCATTAGATAGCTGAATTTGCAAGCAGAAAACAAATACGGAAATACAGATATTAAAAGGTAAATCAGTGCAAATTATTCTTTTCTAATTATTTTTCTCATTGAGAAGTTTAATGTTAAGTATTCCTAGATAATGTAGAAGCTGTTTGGGAGTTATAGGAACACGGGTCAGCAAGTACAGTATTCATACACCTTGAAATATTTGAAAGAACATTTTAGTTAATAATGAACTAGATTATATTAGTGAAATGTTAACATACAATTTTATGTCTAAAATTAAATGGATCGGGTACTTGATATTACAAGGTAAATTTTTGGTACTTTGGTCCAAAGTACCATTTTCTGTTGGGGAAACTAAAAGAATTGCAAGAAATCCTGGATAAATTAAGCCTAGCCATTGTTTCTTGAGTGCTCAAAAACTGCCTTTAGTGGAAATAAGAAATTGCCCTTCTCACTCCAATGCTTCAGAAAAAGTTGTCAGCTTTTTGGACCAAGCTTTCTGAAGAAAAGATTTAGCCAGTTTTTGCTAGCTGTAAGTGGAAATGAAAATAAGAAACACTAGAAATGTTGATTATGAGACCTAGAAAGATCAGATTCAGTAACATGTGAACTGAATGCTAAAACACTGGCATAGAGCATACGTGGCATGAATCATCCCAATTAAATGGAGGAAATTACTTAGCCACATGAAAAAATTATGCCCTGACATTAAAAGCTACTAGTTTGTTTTACTTTTTTCTGGCACTTTATTATTCCTGAAGCTTTAAAGAACTCCAGCCTCGTAGCTCCCATGATGAGTGTTCTAATTATGAATATTAAGAATGTCTTCTGATTGTTTTGAGTTAGCTAATAACTTGATATGCTAAATAAATCAAGCAGTTCTCAATCCAAATGTAGCGTCTGGCTTTGGAAAGCAGCGTGCTCCCTCTCTGCTGTGTGAAATAGATCTGAACAGCTGGAACAAATGTTCTTGTCACTAAATTATAAATTACAGCTGTCGAGAATAAAACATTTAGTTCCAGCACTCAAGAAATAGATTCTTAAGAAGTCTTCCCATTTATCAGTTTAGCCATTGATTATGTGTGTAAGGTCATTGAATCAGAGCAGTAATGAATGGAATTCTTGATTGCTCAAATACCAGACTAAATGTACCCATAGTTTTACATCCAGGAACTTGATAATACTTAAAAATGCCTCAAAGCATTTAAGGAACTAATGCTATATGTAACCACTTATGTACTGCCTTTTTGATCACCAGTAACATGTTTGCTGAATAGGAGAGTAGGATCAATTTGCTTCCATGAGCTCCTTACTTGTCAGATTTTCAGTGTGTCAAGTATTGCACAGTAGCAGTTTAACTTCCAAAAGGTTGTGATTGCCTTGATGGCTTATGGAGTGGTAGGAGATCAGGGCTAGGGTCAGACTGAGCTTCCTAGCATTAACCATTTAACTGACAGCCTTGTTTTCCTTGGTGCAAGAGGCAGGAGGAGGAAGGTTGCTGTACACGTTCCAAAATAGATATGATCTACCATGACAGTCTGCTGCTGTTCCTCAGGCTTGTCTTGAGATGAAACCTGAAATAAGCATATAGATTTGATCCAGGTTTTATTTTTAATATTGGTCCCACTACCTGGTATTTGAACAGTTTTATTTTCCATGTATGCTGATGGCTTCAGTTTTCACCAGTGTAGAAGGGCCTACTGGCTTCAACGTTTTCAAGTTTTGTACCCTTGTTTTCACAAATCTCTGCTAATTACAGTTGTTTTGAGCAGAAAGTTAAGGAATATCTGCAGTGTGTTTGTGACACTGCTGTGCTTGCATGCTGTTTCTGTGTTCAAGATTTCTGTTTGTGAAATCATCAATTCAGCATCTTTTAGATGCCATTTCAATGGAAATGGATAAGATATGCAGGCATGTATTACAGATCCTTTTGAAGTGATCTGCAGTTGGGAGGAACTGTAAGGGAGGAAAAAATATGTTCTTGTGCTTGCAGAAATACCTGAAGACCATTTTTCTTAAAGATGTGTCATGGGGTTGACACCTACTGGTTCTGATGCCTTTTATGATGCTTCCTCCAAAGTTAAAGTTTTCTTTCCAGGTATTTCATGAAAGTCTGCATTGGGAAGGTTTTTCCAGTCTGAACACCTACGTGCTTTCTTTCTCTACCTGACCATCAGTCTTGATAAAACTCGCAGGAACCAAGTTATCTTTGAGATTCCTATGACGCTATTCAAGTAAGTCTTGAAAAACTGTGGGTAAGCTCAAGAGGGAGAGAGGGCACAGTCTTTGCATAAGGTTCTTTAAACAGAAAACCAAAGCCAAATAACAGCTGTAAAGACATTATCCATGATCTGAAGTTGGCTATTATTCTCTTTCCAAATGCCCTTCCTCAGCCTGTTAATACTCCATAACTGCAAAATTTGCATTGACAAGGCAAAATATACTTCCACAGAAGACATGTAGGTTTAACAGATGTAAATATGTTTGAGGACATCATTCTTACTAAAATTTGTTTTAGATTCCATTTCATTTTAGAATGAAATCTGAGAGATGTTTATTTCAACTGACTTCCATCTTTAAGTATCAATAAAACCAACTTAAAAAAAAACAAATCACACCACAAAATAATAAAAACCAGTAATTACAGCTAGACTATGGGGTAGAAATAGGCACTTTTTGGCTGAACAGTAGTTGGTGAAGAAAAGAGGAAGCACTTATGCATCAGGTGTAAGTTGGTAGCTCAGCAATTTATTAAACAGATTAATCCTCTTTCTGCCTGGGGAATATCACTAAGCTATTTAGTTCCCTTCACCTTCTCTTCAAATGTATTCAGTAAATATCTTTCTGTACACTGCTGGCAAACTCTGAATTCAATACTGTAGTGGAGAATCCAGAAGTTATGATATGGTGGTTTTTAGTTCCTGTGTTGGAAAAGCACGCAAATATTCTCTGCACAGATTAGTTTCAATTGGAAATTCACTTTGAGAAAATGTTTCTGGGGTAAACTAGGTCATTCAAATTGCAGAAAACAAGAGAAGTATGTTGACCAAATCGGCAAATTGAATTTGTTAGGAAATTGAGTCTGGACAGAAGCATCTCTCTGTCCAGATGGTATCTCAGCTCAATCATTCAGCTTGAATAACAAATAGGATTTTTGTTTCCTTGGCATGCACCACAAATGCTTTGCTTCTGGGGACATAAATTATGTTTCAAAACTAGAGCGATTGCTTAGTTAGTATGACTTGCAAATTAAAGACTAGATCTTATCCCTGGTAGGCATCTTATTTCTTCTGCATTTACTTAATATAAGCTTTCTCTGGTCAGTCAGACTCACTCATAGTTGCCATGTAGCATGTTCCTTACGGGGTTAGATGCAGCATTTATAATACTCTGAAATTATCTCAAAGGCCTTTATATAAAATATTTCTTTGCAATAAAATTATCACTGTATGGGCTAAAGAATCCTGTCTTCCAATTTCATATTGTGCAAATTCACATTTTAAAATTTACATTTTGAGCACTCCTCACTAGCCTGATATGCATATATATATATATATATGTATATATGCCTGTTTCCAGTGCAGCTGCAGTTTTATTCTGTGGTCTGAAAACAGTATCTCCTAGCCAACACTATAAGAGGGAAAAAAACCCCAACAAACTGGGTAGTGCTCAATGGCTCACTGTGAGCCCTCTCCCCAATACAGCCTCTTAAGGTTCAGAAACCAGAAGACAAAAAGATTAATTTTTAATGCACACAGGCCGAATGTCAGTGTGTGTATATATATATTATTTGTTGCTTAATTGGTAGAAATGAGAAAATATGCTTTTTAGATTTAAAGGAATTTTAGGCCTCCATCCTGCTTAGTCTTTGCTTTTCTAATGAGGTTGCCCATGACAGTGGCAAAGGTAGATGTGGTTTCAGGTGAGAGCACGGGCATGCCAGGAAACAGCTCCTGCTTTCTTCTAGTTCAGAACAGAGGAAAACTATATGAGAGAGACTTGAGCGCTGGTTTCAGAAGTAACTTACAGGTGTGCCTAAGTTAAATAGTCTACTTAAATATCTGTGCTTGTTTCTTGTTCTGTTTCACCTCTCTTCAAATTCTGAAATTTGCACATTTAAAATAAATCATGTGAGCAATGAATTTCTTACACTTGATCATTTCAGAACCATGAAGAATAAAATGAGGATACAGATAGCTGTACGCAGAAACATTTGACTACTAGTATCACTGGATTTGTGCTTATGCTCGCTGTACACTAAGAAATTCTTCTACAAATATATGTTTGTAGAAGTATGTGATTTCCTGAATCAGTTTCAGGCCTCCTTTATGACTGTTAGTAACTATATAATGGAATCCAATGAGGATGGCTGTCCCAAACAGCTACACGTTAAGTACAAATCTATCAATCTTTTAAGCTGTAATGCCATTTATTTTCTTGTAGTATGCTTCCTGAACTGTGATGAGTATACTCACTGTACTCCTGTACCCTACTTAAAGGGGAAACTATCCTACGTCTATAAAACAGAAGAGGGGTGGGGTTTTTTGCTGTTGTTGCATTTTAATATACTAAGAATTCCACATTTTTCTTCTTCATATTTTCTTTTGAAGTCAGTTATTTTAAATTAGCTCATGAAATGTTTTGAAGAATAAGTGATTTCCTTTTTACTTTGAACTAAAGGAAAAGTAATTAAGTAGTGCTGAACTGAACAAACACCCATTACTTTTAGGTATGACAGACTCGTTTCCCTATAATTTTTTTATAGGTCAGTCAAGCTGCAAATTACCCAGGAAGGCCCTCAGGTAGACCTTCTGTTAATTATCTGACATGGCTGCCTGCTTTTAAACCAAGAACTAATAGTTGAAGACCTGTGTTGTAGTAAAGAAGGAAAAATTAAAAGAAAAGAGATTAAAACAGTTCAATATGAGAAGAACTGTTTGTTTCATAGCTGTTCTGAATATGGCCCCACCCTGAAGCTAGATTGTGGTAAAGGCTGAAAATGTTAACTTAAGAGAAGATTAAAATAACCAAATATATCTAGTTATATATCTAGAATATGCTTAGCATATGGGTAATAGTAGATAGCTGTCTGCCTATGAATTTTTGAGTGAGTTTTCCTCTATGCAAGTCACTCTAGGTTCAAGTTGTTTGGACATGATCAAAGAGAAATAAAACAAACGATATAGTGTGGTCCTCTACACTGTTACCTCACATTTTCCTTCCTTATGTCTGTCCATCTTCACAATCTGTGACTTGGGAGACCTAAAGCTAGATAATGGCTAGATTAACAGCTGGGAATACTGTGTGTACCACATACAACTTACATTTGTTGGGTTTTTTTCTAGTGAAGAGACATTATCAGCTGTTGTGCCCACAGTGCGTTCTCATCCATTAATCATTCTTATGTCCACTTCTGCAGACATATCCTTCGAAGGCATCAATTTTACTGGAATATAATCTGGAAAATTTTCCTGTTTCATTTGAGAAGTAGAAATGTTCGTTTCACAAGCTCTTTAAACTCTCTTCTTCAGTAACACTATGTTGTAACTGTGATACCTGAAGGTAAAATATGTCTGAGTGCTTTAAATGGGGAAAAAACGAAAAAACAGGAGACTTTTCCTGCACAAGATTACTGTCTGTTCTAGCATTATAAAAAGGAACTATTTGAATGTTAATTGGCTTAATAATGTAACTTGACAAACGTGAGTTTCAGTCTTATTTTCTGCAGTGCCCTAAGCAGACAACTAGGTCTGTATAGCAGAAAGCCCTGAAAAAGGCTCAGTCTGTACTTATTACTTACATTGTCCCATTTTCAAGTGTTTGTACTAGTGAATTGGGCCTCAGTTGTTTACCTTCTTATTCAGAAATGTGTTAGGTCCAGTGGCAGTAAGTTTGCAGTATCAGGTGTTATATGCAATAGTATAGTGGATCCTTGTCCCTGTGTAAAGCCTGTGACTTTAGGCTACTATAAACATAGCATACTGGTCATACCTGTCATGCATTTGGGAAGCTGCCATTCTTTAACACTGAGATCACTGTTAAGGTTTACATTACGATGCAAGTTGCAGGAAGCATAGCTGGAATGGGGATAAACCACTTTCTGGGGTGCTCTGTCTTGTTGAAAGTGAAGTTCAGTTGCTGCTGGTTTAACCTCATCTATCCCATTACTTGCCCTCCACCCCACTCCCCACCGCATCACCCTGCCCTATGTGAAATGGAGCAAAGGCAATAGCAGTACAAACGTTAGTACATTAGGATTCATTTTCATGCCCCTGGGGTTATGGGTTTGGTTTTTTTTGGTTGGTTGGTTTGGCTTTTTTGTATTGCATGCTTGTTTGACGCTGGTTTTAACTCTTAACTGTGTATTTTATGTAAATCTACCTCTCTGGAGTTGCTCTGGGTCTGGTCTTGCAAGGTGCTGAGCACTGACCTTAGAAAAGCCATGTAAGCAGTTGACCAGCTTACATCTTGACTCAGATACTGAAGCATTTGCTACTCTAGAGCTGTTTATTGCTCAAAGGTGTGTCTGTAAGGTGGTCTTGATTTTAATTCCATTTAACATATCTTCCTTTAACCTGGGGGGGGATTTTGCCGTCTTCAGAAGAGTTTCAGACAGTTGGCTGTCATATGTTCTTTAGTTCATTAACACATTAATGGTGTGTGGTGTGTAGTGGTAGTGTGTGTCAAGGAAGAATGTTAGTTATTAGGTAGACATGGTTGTAGCTGAGCTTGAGGTTCCCTCTTTTGTCCTTTCTGATGAATTGGTCTATACAGTGGGAATTTTATACTGGTCTAAACCTATGTACGTGTATTGAATAAATGCATGTAAACCTTAGTCCATTTTAGATTCAGTGGGCCTTCTAATCCACTGGCACAGGGATGTATTCCATCCCACCAGCTATGTTAGCTTTTAAATGAGCAGGTCTGATCATTAGCAGAAGACTTTCTACTTGTGTGTCAACACAAATTTGAAGATTTTTTTATTTCTTATAGGAATAGTATTGACTGTTAACTTCGTTTCCTTGCAGTGGTGGTTCCTGTTACATAGGACAACTATTTTTTTCTGAGTATAGATACCCGTCCTAAGACTTTTTTGGAGACTTGCACTTGAGAAGCTCTACTGGGACAAAATAAGATATTTCTACAGTTTGCATGTCTGATAGATTCTTTTTTGGAGCGGTTTAATATACTGGTGGGATTTAAAGGTGTGCTGAATCTAATCTTCCAGGAGTTGAGGAAATATTCATTAGAATGCATTGTCGCTTGCTGAGTTTGACCTTCACCACCCTGCTGGAGCGCACTGCAGTTTTTTAGCTGCTTTCATTCTGTTTTCCCTCCTTGGATGATAAAAGTGAAGCAGTTTGCATGTCCAGCCTTAGTTCCCAGCAGTCTTGATGTTTTCCTGCCATTCAGGCTCCTGCTGAGGTCAGTGTCCCTGTGCCTGTGTCTTCAAATCTCCAATCTCTTTGTCTTGGCTTCTAGTTTTGACAAGCCGGTAAGGAAGTAGTTTTGCTTTCTGTATCGCCCTCACACTTAGGAGCTTGTGCTGTGTATTGGTTCGCATAGTAATTCTATCCTGATTTTTAGAACTCAGAAGGTTGACAGTTCCTGCAGTCTGTGCTTTCTGCAGAAGTAGAGGCTCCCCTTTAAGCATCTTTATTATTACAAGCTCTCTTCAGTCTTGTGGAAGAATGCTTAATATTAGCACTAGAAGAGCAGCAGTTTTAAAACTAACAATGAAGTACAATGCTGGTCAACACTCAGTAACCTATGTATGGCTAGGGAACTGCGGAGAGAGATCTTCTTTCCTCTTTTCCAACTCTTAAAGTTAGTGGAAGGAAATGGTGCCTGAAGTCTGTACTGGCTATTGCATTGCAATATTAAAAAGTGTGACTTAAGAAACATGCTTGCCACAGTAATAAAAGAGAAAGGATACTGGTTAGTTGTTGTATGCCACATTGAAAAGGGCCAATTTATTTGCCTGTAGCTACCGTTTTATGAATGTAGAAGTTTCACTGAATTCCAAGAGTATTAGAAAAGGTGGAAAACAACGCAAAGAAGTTTGGATTTTCAGAACAATTGCATGTAATTGTAATCCCTCCCTCCTCCCACAATTATCTTCTTTATAGGTTGTGAGATTTTTCCAATATTAGTTCAAACTGAGAAATTCTATCACAATGCCACTAATATGCTTATTTTGGATGGCAGCTGGAGGAAGTGATTGTTGGCACCGCTCATCCTGTGTTCAGATAAGTCTTCCAAAGCCTGAATGGTGTAGTTTTCACTTAATTTACTTGGCTAACAGAGCAGGTCCAAGACTGACATATGGAAATACGCAGTCACGAGTAAGTTGCCTCCTGTTCAGGTGTCAAGCCTGTGTCTGGATCAGTTACATCATAGGACAGGCTGCAATATCTCTGCAATCAGGATAAAACTCGGCCTTGCAGTGACACCCCGATGCTAGAAGTCTCAAATTGGATTACCAGTAACTGTTTGCTTTCTTTCCAAATACTTTGGAAGATTGCTGCATTCATCCCAACAAATGCAGTACAACAGCTCCCACCATGGATGACTGGAAGCCAGGTCCAAGTTCGGACATTACACTTCAAAATTTGACACTGATTTATTACCACAGTTACACATTCTATGAAGTGGAGTGTTCCTGAGCTTTGCTGATCGTCTTTGCAAGTCTGAGTTTGGGTCTAGGCTCAACACATCTTTCTGAGAGATATGAGGCAACAGACCATTTCAGTCCGTTGGGTGGGCACTGAATCTTTTTTTCTTCCACTTGTGAGCCTTTAGAAGGGTTGCTCATCACTGATTGATAGATGAGCTTCTGAAACAGCTATAATTAACATACCATTCACACTGCCATAATTACAAGATAAAGCAATTTTATTAACCAGGATTATTTATTAGTCACAGCAATCAAACCTACATTTCGATCAGTCACAGAAGGACCTGACAGAACATGGATGTTAACATTAAGCATCCAATGTGTTAATTTGTAAACCTGTCGTATTTGTCATGGTGGCAGTAAATGGTGTTAAACTGCTTTTTCAATAGATTTGTTAGTAGATAACCTTTTGGGTTGATAAATCTGCCATAATTTTTACAATATTTCTTGATTTATTTTTTTAAGCACATCAAGTATGAAGATTTAAATTAGGCTCATTAGAAAGAATTGGGATTTTATTAAAAACAGATTAGGAAAATTCTTTAATTGCTTTGGGTTATTAAATTTGGTGCCTAATTTATCTCAGCAACTACCTCAGATTTCATCAAGAAATATTTGTTTTAGTTCTCAAACAAAATCTGATCCTGTAACTATTAAAGGAAAAAAACTAGAGTTAAGAGAGGCTCTTGACAGTTTTGAATTTTTTCCAATTCCAAAATTCTTTGCCATGCCACTGTTCCTTTATCCTCCTCCACCAAAGAGGGCATTTTATATGTTTAGCAGAGAGTTCAGAATTAGCTGTGTGAATTAACAGAAGATAACTTAGTTAATGATCATGAAAGCAGAGAACGTAGCTCATGATTAAATTTTAATTTGGACCTTCATTTTTGGTTACTTTAATGACATACCTTCCATGCCAATGTATGGTTCCTGAGATAAGATTTCTACCGAGAAATCTTAAATTACAGTTTCTTGTCCGAGGAGCTGCTATAGTCCTAAATGTATATTGCCACGTATGTATGTGCCATTGCCCTAAATGTATACAGGACTGACATAGGTAACATCAGTTGCTAGCTGTGGAGTTTGCACTGCTGTGTGTGACAGTTAACTCTGTTATCTAGGTTGGTGTTGGCATGGGTATGCCTATTGCACTGTGCACATTCCCATGTTGTGCTGCGTAGACAGGAATAAAGCTTGCACTCTAAACCGAGGTATTGTTTCATATCTCATCCCTGGCAAAAGGTGCTGGACAAGTTTATGTGCCACAACCCCTTGATCATGTTGGTGAGGCTCTTTACTACTTAAAAATAGAAGTTTATTTGTACATACCACTTGTAGAAACTGAACAGCAAAATCTTTCCTGGACTTCCAGTCAATGGAAAATCTGCTGTTGTCTTTACTGAGCACAAGAGTCCTTCTGGCACTCTGATTCTGTAGTAACAGACTTGGATTTTACACAGGTAAAATACAGCAAATGTTTTGAAGCCTAAACTTCTTGAGTTGTAAACTTACAGCTTGTGACTTGTTGAGCTGTGACCAGTCAAGTGGTGATGGTACGGCATTTTCCTTTCAGTAGGAGATAGAATGTTTCAGTATTTTCTAATGCTAATGTGGAATAGGTCCCAGTTCTTGAGTACAGGGAAGTTAGAATTTATGTTGAAAGCTGTAAGTAGTGCAGCAGCAAAGCAGAAAACTTCCAGCCTCAAGTGAACACACACAATGTTCGTTCAATGTCTTGATGCAGTGCTTCAGAGAAGCATTTCCTCACCAATGCAAGATGGTTCTCTCGCATTTTATTGAGTCTAGTTACAAAACTCTTGAGGAACAGAGATCACAGTAGTTTCCCTGAGAGAGAGCCAAATGCTTTTCACTTGTCAAGAAGCTTTGCTTGCTATTCATCCTCATTTCTCCCTTCTAGTTGTACCTTTGGGCCAGCCTAAGTTTTATTGTTGTTTATATGCTTCATTGATATTTTCCCATTTTACCGTTTGACAAAGCTGTACATAGTCATCTTCCTTTCTAACAAAATTTCTCCAATCTCCTAGCATATTGAAAGGAATTTAGAAAAAGTTTTGACAACATTTGTTTAGGGATAGTTGGAAGACATGAGGAGAGGGAGGATATCACAGTCACTTTCAATGACACACTTCTGAAAAGAAGAAAATACTATGATCAACTCTGGCTTAATAGTGAAAGTTGCACAACAGTTGCAAGGGGGTTTATTTTGTTTTGGTTTTTTACTTTGTCAGTTTCTAAAATTTCAGCTGTTTCTATCTAATGTTGCAATTTCTACCTAATGCTCAAAATCTTGTTTATGGGCATAGAGGAAGCACACCTTATAAATAAAGCCAAGAATTTCTTGTTAGTATAATTGAAACCTTGAGAGTCAAAACGTTGTTAATCCAGATCTAATTGTTACAGGAAAAAAAACCAATGCAGGTAAAACTGTTATACATGCACTTTTCTCTCTCTCTGCCCCTTTTCTGGGTGGTGTGCTCCCCCTTCCACTGCTCCTCTGGGTCCTAAGGTCAGTAGATTCATACTGGTGTTGGAGTGGTGGAGTCCTATGCCAGGAGGAGAAGGATGTTCATCTTGTTTTGTTTTGTTTTCCTTTCTCCCTATAGGATCCACTTGAGTTTTTTTATATATTTGCTAACATATTTTTACATCTTCCTCTTTCTTCACTGGTCCCCAGCTCTTTGTTAGATTCGAATTTATTATATAGGGTATCTTTTGCATACGTTAGATGCTATTTGTTTCTTCACTTTGTTACCCCTAAAACTAGTTTTGTCCAGCTTTTTTTTTTTTTTTAAATGGATCACTGTTAGGTTGTTTATAGCTGTGGGGTCTCCAGTTCCAAGCCTGTGCCCCACCTCTCATCCCAAGCCTGTACTCTACGTCGCTTCCTCTGTCTCCACTTCACAAGGCCTCTGCTGTTATACCAAACCTGTCTCTCTCTACATTGTGTCACGCTATCTTATTCTACACAAAATAACTGCTTGTTACTGCTGTGTATATAAAACTATGCTGGTACCACACAAATCAGAAGTAAAACTGGTTAGCCATAGGTAGCCTTGTCAATTAGAGAAATTTCTGTCATGGCTAAACCAAGTAAAGCTACAGGTAGGTTGAGAGAGGTTTAGACAGAGCAGGCCTGGCAAGCCTCAGTCCTGAGGCCTTGCAAATTCACTACAAAGCTTATGGTCTGTTACTGTATTGCAGGGCTATGTGGTTGCACCAGGAATGGAAAGTGTGGTGTTGCATACCTAGTTCTTAAGCATCTGAATCTCTCTGGCTATCATCTAAATACTTAGATACTATTATCTCTCCCCTGCTGAGAGTTTGAGACAAGTCTTTCGTGTATCCAACTGGGATACCCTGGAGACCATCTCCATTACGTTTCAAACACAATTTGAAGGTCGAATGTTGATTGCCTCCTAGTTTTGCTTTACCTTTTGCTGTAAATGTAACTGCATCTTAAGTTTTGTGTTCTACAGGTTTCATGTTTGCCTGATGATATTTTGGTTTGATTTTTTTTTTTTTCTTCGACAGTATGTTTCTGTGATTCTTCCTTGTATCCCTGTAGTCTGTTCAAAACAACTTCCATTTTCAGCAGAAATAATATTACTCTAAATGCTGGTTTAGTTTGATTCATCATACTGCATAGACCTCTTCCAGAATGCTATAGAAAGTGCTAAATTAAAGCATTACTTACTCCAGTGATTAGGCTTCTATTTAGCAGTTTTAGCACAATTTGTTCAGGTTTGGGGTTTTTTTAGTGTTTCTGTCTAGGTTTTTTGACCATTTGACCTTAATAATGATCAAAACCAAATTCTGATGTGTTTACAAGTAAAAATTGCAGATATGGCAGCGCAATTACATTAATACAAGTAATGCCATTTGTAATTATATAGATCCCTGGTATGGTTATATTTATGTGACTGTGTCCATACTAGAGAAAGGAGATGAATCTGTGTGCTTGGCATGACTGTTTTTTTTTGTAGGAGGCATTGCTCTGAACTTGTGTGTATATAATTACATATTGTATTTTATACATATATAAAATATGCATACTAACTTATAGTGGTGGAAGTAACATAAGAATACTGGGTTAGGAGGGAAAGTTTAAGTACATCTCATTTCAGAGCTATAGTAGGTCTAGCCTGAAGTCTAGTCCCCATGCTTGAAGGTCTGGCCTTGAGCTCTCTTTAAAAGGTGATTCTTGATTTCCCAAAGGCTCTGTAAAGACATAGTAATTCAAAGAGATGGGATATAGAACAAAAGCAACTGTTGATTTAGCTGTACATTTACTGAAAATAGCATATGGAATTTTAACTCCTGACTTGTTCTCTCCAAGGAGCTATCAAGGTGTAAGAGCGTCAAGAGATGTTTTTGCAGATAATTTCTCCATTCCTAAAGATTGTATGTCTCTCCCCTGAACTGCTTATCTAGTTTCTTTGGGAAGCTTAGCCACGAGTGTGTATACTCAGGCCTGACTGTGTGTGTATGTATGTGCACACGTAATAGTACCAAATGGTACCTTTTTTGTCCAAGCTACTTTACTCAGTATAGGAAAAATTTTCTTTTCCAGTTTGTCATTATGAAGAAAGGTCTGCCATATGTGAAGCGTACACAAATTAAGGTCAGAGGAGTGAGCATCTTTAACACACATTAAGGAGTGTTAAAAGTAGGGTTTTGTGCATTATCCTATTGTCAACATATTTTAACAGTATTGCAAGAGGCTGAAGTCAAGAGTTGCTGTAGATGATAGGATGCTTGTCTATAGCAGACTCATGACTTCCTACCTTGTATTTATGAAAGTCCATGTCTGTAGCACATGTGTAGCTCGCAGTATGGCCAGGAATTCAAGTTTATCTATGGTAATTTTGTAGGTGGTATGCTGACCTGTTTCTATCATTTTCTTTGCTAAAGCAGCAACTCAGATAAGCAAATTTTGAGGTGTTCACTGTTTTTTCAACTTGCTTTTGTTCAGTCATATAGAATGCTAGATAAATGTCCTTGATTTGATCAGGTCAAACCTGATTTTTCTCTGGCTGTTTGTGATGCTGTGGCCTCATCACATGTGCACAGACCCCAGTCACTGGCGTCTGTTCTCAAGAGATCCCGTCTTGCTTTTGGTTCTTACTTCCCTGCAGCAGGCAAGGCAGGTCTGAGCTCTAGAGCAGGCTCCTTGGGGGAGATACTTAGTTGGTGTTTTTACTAAGCACCGTTATTGTTAATTTGGGCTTATCTACTTGCAAGTATATATGCAGCATCTGGTAAGAACCTTTAAAACAGAGAAATTGTTCTGCTAAATATGCAGACCTAGTACTTGAAGCTCCACTGATACAGATGGCATGTCTGTTATGCTTATGGATTCAAAGATGCTAAGCAGAGTATCTGCATGCACAGAACATCTATTTTTCTTGGATTTGAGAGCAGTTGCAAAAATAGTTGTGTGACGTTTGTAAGCAGATGAGGCAATTAATTGTAGTACAGCACATTGAGCATTGTATTTAGGGGAGGCGGAGTTTAAAGTTTCTGGACTCTTAGCTGTGGTACAGCTGTGCTATCAGAGTTTTTGTTTTGCCATTAATATACTGCTCTGTGATACTTGCTCAACTTTCTGAATTTGAGGAAACAAACAACAGCAACAGTTCTGCTGTTGGATCAAGGCTGCGCCTGAGAGGCCAGAGTCTGGTGGCTGTTAAAGTAGGCCCACTGTGGTAAGAAGGCCATTGTTCATCTTTTCAGTATCTGGTTCTGTTATATGAAGATGGCTTTTATAGTCCAAGTTGTTCATAACCCACTTGGACTTACTATTCTGAAGTGTCCAGAAGGGAGACAGCCGAAGCAATTATAGTACAGCACATTGAGCATTGTATTTAGGGGAGGCGGAGTTTAAAGTTTCTGGACTCTTAGCTGTGGTACAGCTGTGCTATCAGAGTTTTTGTTTTGCCATTAATATACTGCTCTGTGATACTTGCTCAACTTTCTGAATTTGAGGAAACAAACAACAGCAACAGTTCTGCTGTTGGATCAAGGCTGTGCCTGAGAGGCCAGAGTCTGGTGGCTGTTAAAGTAGGCCCACTGTGGTAAGAAGGCCATTGTTCATCTTTTCAGTATCTGGTTCTGTTATATGAAGATGGCTTTTATAGTCCAAGTTGTTCATAACCCACTTGGACTTACTATTCTGAAGTGTCCAGAAGGGAGAGACAGCCGAAGCAGGTGAGCCTCAAAGTAGATAGCAATTGTAAAATCATACCCCAGCTCACAGAAGTGTTCCCTTCCAGATCAGCCTAGAGAGAAGATGGCTTCCTTGTCAGATCAGTGGGCTTTGTCTAAATCGACTAAACCTTTATTTAAATAAATTATTGGCATACACCATTATCTTCAGTTTTCAAGAACTGACAGGTAGAGAATTGAATGCATTATGAATCTTTCCAAATGTATCTCAAAGATACATCTGAGGTTTGTAACTGAAGCTTATTCATGTTAAAATCTGCAACGTGTAGTAAATAAACTTGGATTTCAAATAGTTACAATTCACTCGCTATTGTTTGATTATGTAATTCCCGTAATATGGTTTACTCCTTGATTGGATTACTTCAGTTGGTATTAAAGCATTAATTTTGCAGTACTGTATACTCCAGTGACTCCGGACAAGTTCTGTTTTCAGTTTCTGTCAGTACTTGGTTACAGCCAAGACTAGGTCCCCTTCCTGTCAAGCATTTGTACACTCGTGAAGGAGAGTGAGCTTTTTGGAGGTAGGAGTTTCAAAGTGGGTGAGAATAAAGGGCAAGGAGGTTAAGTGAATGTCCTACAGGCAGGTAGCAGCTCAGCAGCGGGGCATGCAGTTGAACATAGGCAGAGTGATTTCCAGTCCTGAGGGCTCTCTAGCATCACATTATCTGTGAATGTCTGTGCTTTTAACACTTCTGGATTTGAAACATATGGAGAAGCACATGTAGTCAAATCAAGGCTTATTTCTGATTGTTAATAAATTAATTTTCTGCCTAAGTAGGGCAAATTGCTCTGGGATGGAATGACCTGAATAAATTCCTATCAGAAGGCTCTTCTAGTCTGTGAGGTGAGCTGGCAGTCCAGTTATATTTTCTAACGGAGGTGGATTGCATTTGGATTTCATACTATCAAATTCAGCTGGAAATGAAAAAGGCATGGGAAGGGTTGTACCTTCCGTACTACCTAGTTGCCTCAGACATCAGCTTAAGGAGATGGGTATCAGCAAGCCTACAAGACAGTGCCATTTATCAAGGTATGGGTTTTTTCCAGGTGGGGAAAAGTTTCCAACTTGGTGCTTTTTAAGAACTCTCAAATTTTACCTTGAATCCCTAAGTCATGCTATTTATTGCAACAAATTTGTATCTATTACATTTTCTATATGTAACACTTACCTGTGTACATTGGAAGTTGATAGAGGAGGGCTGTATGAAGTTTTAAATGCTGACAGTTATGAGCATGGTTGTTAGGAAGGTCTGGATTTATCTGCTTTTTCATTTAAGCCTTGTATACAGTGGCAGAAAAATCAACAGAGTTCTTAACAAAATGCTCATTGAGGTTTTAGTCTTCTGGCCAGAAGAAACTTAAACATACTTCAACTTTTCTGTAATAATTGAAATGTGTTGCTAACATCTTTCCCCCTCTGTCAGTATATTTCTCTGCAAAATGGGTAATTCATCCCTGGTTTAGTTTTAATAACAAATATACACAGCCTTTGAAAAGTCAGATATCCGTGCTTCTGTCTTGACATTGCTTTCCTCAACTTTTACAGTGAAAATGTGTCACTCATTTATTTGTGCAACAAAGTTGTATCTTTTGAAGTGCTTACTAAACTGCAGTTGACTTTGAAATGCTGGAAGTGAATGCTGCTGTTGTAGATGTCTGTCAACCCTCTCCTATTAGTCTCAATGCTTTTTTGGCAAACTGTAGGAGAATTAATGACCTGCAAATACAGAAATAGGAGTATACTTGTAAAATATAGACATTTGATCATGCTTTGTGCTTATGCGAGTTTCTTTAAAGATGGGTGGCAATAGATTGCCCATGTTCTCTGGTAAGAATATAGAATATTTTAAAGTCCATTATGCAAATCCATTTATTGCTTTAAGGAACTAGGTTGTTGGGTTTCTTTTTCCACTTGTGTCTCTGAGGAAAGTGTTCAGGTGAGTGCAATACAGAAAGTGGAAGATGCCCAAACTCTTGTTGACATTATAAAGAGGATGGAAAATATGTGTTGTTCTTTTTTACATAAACAGCTCCTGTTTTTCAGGGGATATCGTGATCTGTGGGCTAGAATAGAGGAATCCTCAGTAAACCATGCATATGTTTGTTAATGATAAACAATGCCAGAGAAGGTGCTACTGTGAAATGGGATACCATTTGCCTAATTTAAGACAACAATAAACTGACTTAAAAAACACAGTGGAGGAAGGCTAGACTGCTTAATTTGTTTGCAAGATATTTTTCTGAATTATACTGGTTACTTTTATGATTTTATTAAGAGGAGCCGGACACTGCAAAAGCTCTTTTTCTGGGGTTTAGTTTATGTCCCTAGCAGAATTCAGTATTGAATTGATAGTAGACCCTTTTCAGGAGACTCACACAATTGTGACCTGTGGTGCTGTCTCTCAGCTTTTATACTCCAGCTATACTTTCTGTAGTGTATGGAAACATATCCCCCTTCCCACACATGTGCCCCCGCCCCTGCTCTCCTTGGCTGAGGCTTTGGGCTGTTACTGAGCCGGCTGGAACCGTCCGTGACCAGCATGGGCCAGTTCTGGTGGTCCCCACACCGGCCCTGGCAGCCTCCTACTCTCCAAGTGCTGCTGGTTATGCCCAATACAGGAGCTTTTCAGGTGGGAAGCACTTCTGTTCTCTCTCTGTAAGAGGCTCTACAGTCTACTTGACCTGAATACAGGCCTAGTAGCAAAGGTTATTTAAAATTGTCCAATATTTAAAGGTTTGTCCATTATAAACCATCAAGGGCTGAAATTTTGCTGGCTGGATGCCACCCTCAGTCGAATCTCTGACAGATTCAGGGAAAGCTCGGGCTAGCGGGAGGCTGTCATCCCAGTGGAGCATGGCACTTCCTTCATGGCACCCGTCTGGGAAGCAGCTGGTGGAGGAACATGGGGACGTGGCTCTTGTGGGAGGAGCGTGGCGGGAAGGCTCCCCATGACTGTCCCCAGAAACATGGCTGCAGCAGAATTCCTGGGCAGTCTGGATGTCCCACCTGCTTAGGTTTGCTCCTTTTGTAGCTAAATTCTCCAAAAGTTTTGGTTGCTCCAGGCACTCAATATTGTTCTGTAGATATGGAGCACCAGTGAAGTTATATGTGGTAGTTTGTCAAATTAAAAACAACTGCCCTGTGCACCCATTAATGCAACTGATTTTTAAAAGAGAATTACTTGTGGTGGTTAACCTTGGGCACGCCTGACTGAATACCATTTCATACCATTATGCTTGTATTTTCTTGAACATTTGTAGGTTGTAATGAGCTTGAGGCAGTAAGGTTTCACATGGCTGGGGAAGTTACTAATGACATAACTTGTAGCCTATAGCTTTTTTTCCTCTCTTATAGGAGGCAGATGGAATAGGATCCTGTCCTTTAAAGATTTACCTTGGTTTTGAGGTAAACCTCTGACTTTTTTTTCCACAGTGATGATCAAGAGAGTAGACGTGCTGCATCCAGTATGAATATTGACAAAAACTGAGTGATTGTAATTGACAGAGGGGTTTACAGTGAATTCAGATGTTGAGTCTCTGCTTAGCAGATGGATAAGAGACAGGGTGGTCGGAGGATGTTGAATAAACTCTGTGTGTCAGTGCTAACTAAAAATCACCAGAGCTAGAAAACGAAAGGCCTAGAGGCCAAGCACTGTCACTGAGGTCTGGAATCTCTAGGGTATTGCAAATTTGGTGTGTTTCAATAAACTACTGACATTTTCCCCAATGGGAGGCAGGAGGAAGGTGATGTTAGTGCTTTTGGACTGTGACTAGTTTCTGAAACACACATACTTATCTGTGAAGTTGACATGGGAACATTTGGTTCATACAAGTTTTGCAAAGACAGGAAAAGTGAATGCCTAGCAAAGAATCAGCCAAGTTAGTTTTTCTTTTTGTTTTTGAGGTGCGTTGTTTTTTTTTTCATAAGACGTAGCTTTTCCTGCTGGAAAACCTGTTTGTTCTGTTTCCATTTGAAACAAGAGTTGGAAGTCAGAGGAGGAAGAGAACAGCAGGAATTGAAAGCAAATTGGTAAATTCAGCCTGCTGTTGTGACATGTGTTTATGGTGTGAGTTGGACCTACAGAGCCTGATTAGCATATTCCCACCAGATAGAGCGTGTTTGCACAAGGGGAGGAATGGCAGAATTAAAGTTAGCTCGCTGTGTATACAGCATGTCGAAAAAACATGAGCAGGGGGAAATCATCAAATTGTTTTTAATGAATCTGGTAGTGGTCAGTCTTTTGCAGGGAGATCAAACGCAGAAGCTAAGGGCTGTTTGGGGTTTTAAGGCTTTTCAAGAAGCATTGAATTGAACTTTGATTCAACAGGAAGAAAAACATCAATTACAAATCACCCTTGTTCTGATGTTCTGTATTTCAGCTGCTGGTAAAAAACAACCAGCTACAAATAGGATAAGAAATACTAAAGCTGGAAATAGGGTTTCTAATTACTAGAGGAGTGAGGGTATTGAATACCCTTTCTTTGAGGACAGCACTAAATGAAGGGAAGAGTTGATGAACAAAGGATTTAGATGTATTTTTCACGGTAGAAGTTGGAAGAGATTCCCTGGAGAATCCTCTTCTAGCACTTTCCCATTGTTGGATGTGATAAGTTTGAGGAGGAACAGAAGTTGAAGAACGGAAGGGTTATCTGAAAATCAACCCATGTGCACGTGTCAGGAACACCAGGCTGCAACTGCTCTGTAAATAGTTGCTTTACTAACGATCCATTTTAGCTTAATGAAGTTGCTTGTTACTCAGCACATGGTATGTTGAAGAACACCAACCTCTGTAAATTAAGTAATGATTGATCTGAGCTGTGTTAATTTCTTCATACTATTGTCATTCCTCCTACCCGTGTCCTGAACACAATTAAGTGAACTCAGATCCTATTTTAGGACCTGCTCTCGGGCAATTATTTAGAGCAAATGGCTGGAACATTTTTTTATTATATTTTTTAAAGAAAAGTATTGCAAGCCCTTTAAAGTCATGTCTGTTGTAATAAGAAATCATACTTCCGTTCCTTTAGGCAGTAAGCATTGATTAAAATGAACTAGTATGATGCATTAGTGCAGGTTGTAAGCTATACAGTTCCTGAAGTTTATAGTGTAATACCTAGTGGTATTATTCATAAATGGTCACCAGAGAAGCTGTGCAGTAGCTTTTTTAGGAGGGAAGACTACATTGTTTCTGTGATAAATGGTAACACCAGCAGTGACAAATTTTTCTTGTGGCAAAATGCCAGGAAAATTGATGACTAACTAGGAGAAGCTCATGTGACAGTTGTTGTCCAGGTTTATCTGGCAGCTTGGTTTGGAGTGTATCATGTTATGATGAGTGACTGGGAATTCAGTAAAATTTTCCTGTATAATGAGAATGTGATTTAAGTGCATTTGGTTTGACAGAGATGGAGCTGTGTGAATCACAGCAGATGCAAGGGTAGTAGAGGAAGTATTGCTGAACAGCCCAAAGCAGGCTCAATGTGATATTGTAAAAGCTGGGACTATGACCTGCACCTTGGACAATGCTTCATCACCCTACTTTAGCAACCCATGGACTGCGTTGCAGAACTAAGTGCCTTATTCAGTGCATTACAAAATCCAGATGTACTGCATCAAGAACCTTCTTCGTTACACTGTTTTCTAAGAAGTTTCACTTAATTTCAAGGAACAAGCTCTAGTTATTAGATTATTCAAATAGGAGAGTCATTCTGTGCTTACCATCGAGCTTTCATAATGGTATTCCAATGATAGAAGAGATTGCATCCTTCCTCAGAGGTGCCACCTTTGGCAGTTTATATTAAGCCAAGAACTATTTTTATGAAATGGGAAAATGATAACATTTCTCAGTTATGAATGAATATGATTGCAGCAGGAAAAACTCAGTATTTCTTTGTAGAGGAAGATGAAGTATTGTTCTGTTAGAGCTCTTTGAAGGAGCAGATTGATAACAATGATCTGCTTGATGTGGTGTTTGTATTTCCAAAAGCTTGAAAAAAGTCTTTCACTAAAGGCTTCTAAAGTATCCAAGCTGTTACAGAATAAGCATTTGTAGACGAATGTCATCTAGATATCCATTGTAAATAAACAGGTTAAAAATACCCAGACAATTACAGGTATTATTGACCAGATTTCATTACTAGTAGTGTAACTAAGACTTGTAGCATTCATTATATTCTTAACTGACCTGGAAAAAAGTACTGAATTAGGGAGGAAACAGTTTGACTTATTCCAGAATATTGAAATGACACTGGTACTGTGAGTGTAAAGAATTGCAGAAAATATGAATGAACAATACAATGCCAGATGAAACTCCATGCTGATAGACACAAAGAAATGTGTTGAGGGAAAAACAGTCCTAACTATCTGTGTGTTGATGGGTTTTAAATTAGCTATTATTGCTTATGAAAGAGATTTTGGAATAATTTGGGCTAATTCCTAAAATACCAGCTTAATGGTTAGGTAGCACGCAAAAGAATAATAGAAGGTTAGGAATTACTGTGAAAAGACTAGAGAATGCAATATGCCACTCCTTGAATGCATAACTTGAAAGGAACAGAAGAGTGCACAGAATTCATCTCAAGGGTGTATTAGAGCTGGGGAAGGTGCAAACAGGGGAGCTCAGAAGTGTTAAACAGCTTACATAGAGAGGGGAAATGCCAAGGTCAGCTTGCTTCATGGAAAGGGCAAATGAGGAGGGCATGGCGGATGTCTATAAAATTCTGGGCTGTTGAGGGGAAGTAAATGAGGACATAAAGATTGTATGAGAACAAAGAGTATCCACTGATGTTTCAGTCTTCTGGATGCTGAAAGATGGTGAGATGGCAGAGTGGGGGTCCAGTGTGGGAATGCTGCACCATCCCAGATTGCTCGGGGTTGGCTTGGTGCCTCCTACCTACCTTGTGAATACCATCATACTCCTCTACCAAATGATCAAACTGAACGTCCTTGGGTAAAAGCCCGAGAAGCTGGGAGTGCACCTATAGCCGTCTGTTACAGTGTGCCATATTTCGCTGTTAACTTTCTAAGTTGTCTGTACCACCTTCTATTTATCAGCTGGTAAAGTTGTTGCTTTTTATCACTGTCATTGTGAGCTCTGAAGTACGAATGCATTCCTGTAGTGCAAAAGGACAACAGGTTCTCTTTGGCTTTAAGTGCTACTGTAGTAATCATTAATGATGATCAGCTGTTGAGTGACCTAGCTCATAAAAAACTCTGGATATCTTTTCTAGACTTTTACCTATAGAACTCTTTGCTTAATTCCATGGGTGCTTTATTATTACATATAAATATTAAAAATGCATTGGGCCATCTTTTTATTTAGTTTTATTTTGTATTATATGATGATCACAATCTCAAATACTCTATCCTTAAGTACATGCCCAAAGCTAAATTTATACCAAATAATGAATTGTACACTGGGTTCCGCAGAGCAATAACACTCATGCTCAAAATCAAGAACTCATGTGGCATCTCTCAAATAGTTTGAGCAGCAAAGCAGAGCACCAACCTTTAACTTCTGCTTGTAAGACTGATTTTTTTTTTTAATGCCTCGATCAGTCTAATTAAATGATTTTTTCATTGTGTCACCAGATGAAGGCAATGAACAGTGCTAGTAGTGTTGATAATGCATTACATAAGGAGAAACAGTTGCAAAGATATATTTTTCATGTGTAATTGATATTAACAAGACTGTCAACCCTCTTTTGTTTAAGATTTTTTTGTTTATGAGCAGGAGGAGGAAAGCTTCATTGTCAGTAGTGATGAACCTGATGGCCGAATGCATGGAGCAGTGACTAGTAGAATAACCTGTGTTTTGCTTGTAGTTTGCCTCCAAGAAGCTTTGGACTATCTTTAGCTGCTGCTTGGGACTGTTCAGCATGTGATACTCTGAACACTCTTGGAGGGTGGGTTCTCCATTGCCTAGTACTTTGTTCAAGTTGATCCCCGCTCACTCCTACCGCCCTCCCCGGCTACAGCCAATTAAAAATGCTACCCTTTTAGGACAGTAGTGTGCTAGATCCTCTTGGCTGGTGGTGCCTTTCATGTTTTAGAAATCACTGGGTTAAAATTAAGCCCACTGAATTCCATAGCATTGTTTCTGTCCTTACTACACGATTAATATTTGGATTTTTGCTTCAGTTTGAATTTGGCACTTTCTTAAGATACTTTAATACTTGCTTACAGTTAAGCATTTTGGTAAATGGTTCCAGCAAATCCATTAATCATTTCCAAAGTACAAAAGAGTAATGCAGCTAAACTGAACTCTCCCTTTCTGTCTTCTGTAGAGATTCAGCTTACTCAGGGTTTTTGTAACTGTTAACATTGAAAGAAGGTAAAGGCAACTGGAGAGCTGCACTCTGGGAACACCTCATCACTCCTTTCAGAAAGCAGCTGTCTTGTCTGAGGCAAATGAGGTAATAACAAGAGAAAAAGTAGGCTTGTGTTATAGCAACAAGATGTAGTTGCTTGCACGTTTAAATACATTCTTGATAGTAGTATTGCACAGTAGGTTTACATTTCCCATACTTCTGCCTCATACTTCTTTCTGCAGTGCGTATTTGATGTTGGGAAGAATCAGATGTATCAGACTATTGGTAAGCAAAAGTAGTATAGAGAAGGTGGTATTTCTCTTCTGCCAGCCCCTCCAAAAAACCAGAAGTGATCGTGGAAAAGAAATTATTTCAAAAGATGAGACCAGCCTTTGAAAGGGAAACCATGACACAGGTGAAATGAGGGCAAGCTCATCCAGCTGCAGAGACAGGGGCAGAATTTGGGTCCAAAGTTTGTAATGATGTATATAAATAATAATAAATAAATAACATAAAGGTAGTTTAGTTACGGACCAAAATAATCAAGAAGGGTGGCTCTTTCCAGCCTGTGTTTGAATGAACATTCTTAGACTCAGTAAAACCCTCTACAAGAAGTGTATTAAAGTAAATTATTTACAGCTTTAAGTCAGTTATTTACCTGAATATAGAGACTATCAATCCTCAGAGATAGCTGTTGTACTGAGAGCAGGGGAGGCGGAGAGAAAGATAGAGGTGGCTTCCTCTTTCCTTAGCCCATACCTGCTGGCATGACCAAGCCATGGGTGCCATGTAGAGATGATTTACGATCATTTAATGTTACTCTTGTTTGCAACAATGCTAGAAGGATAATAGTTCAGCCCCCTCTTGCCAGAGCACATTTGCCATTGCATGTAGTTGGTACCAGAACTGCTTGTGGATGACAGCCAGTAGACTTGGGGATTTCTTTTGTTGGTGACCCCCAGCCAGTAGACTTGGGGATTTCTTTTTATCTGGAGGTTTAAAATCTTCCATGCTGGGGTTATGCAGTAAGTGCCAGTGTTGAGTCTAAGCTTGTTTTCCCTGCTATTTGAAATGTGAGGTCAAGCTGTGTGCAGTAAAATAGGTAAGGGAAAAACAAACCCCCCCCCCCCCCCCAACCCTTAGAGTACTTAAACTTATGAAGGATTTAATCTGTATTACATAGAGGGCTCATTTTAGTCCAAGTTATAAGTACTGGAACTTACTAAGTCCTGCCCCTTCAGGAAGATGCAAGTCTGGTGGCTGCCTTATTCTTGAGGCTAGTAAAGATATATAAAGATGCAACAGATAAGAATAATGTTGCACAGATAATTATTAGCATCCTAGTTGTAGATGATTGTCACCAAAGTTTAAGAAACGATTTGGATATCTAATAATTTATTACATTAGATTTAAACATGATAATTAGTTTAACCTTCAATATGAAAGGTAAGCCTTAAGTATGTTTACCTGAAGCACTTCTTTCAAGGCTTGTTTCTTACTAGTGATCTGTCTTTTTATTTGTTTCTGTTTTCAAGCAACTCAAGATTATTTTTTTTAAGTGGGAACAAGGTAGAGGAAAGAGAAAAATTATTCCTACTCGAGGCTGTTGCAGTTGAAATACATCTTTATTTCTTTAGTGAAGCAACTTTATGCAAATAAAAACTACCAGCAATATAGTGCCCAAAAAATAACAGCAAGCACTAAGTCAAGTAGGAAAGTTGTAAAACAGTGTTCCATTGCTGAATGTTAAATATTCAGGTAAACATTGTAAAAACTTCAGGAAGACTTTATGGGGCCATAGACGCACAGTGTAAAATCATTCAAGTTCTGCTGTCAAACCACACCAATTATTCAACATATTCTTATCAGTCTAAGTTGAAAGTGAGTATCTTGAGGGAGGGGAGTATTTAAGCTAGTGCATATGTGTAATTCATCTCTCAAACTGCATGTTTCCTGCTGCTTTCCCCATTACACCTTTGTATACAGAATCAAGACGGCGATTAAGTGCACAGAACATTGATGACATAAATAAAATGTGTGCAAACATACATCAGTGTCTGGACGAAGGAGACTGTTTCACCTAAGTGTGCTGTTACTGCCCTGGGTGGATGCTGTGTGTGCATTGGTAAGTGCCATAAGGAGAACTAAGGAAGCTCTGTAATAGGACTGCGTGGGCAAAAAATTGCAAGACTGCATGCAAAAATATGGAAGAAAAAGGCAGAATAATAACAGGGAAAAAGGGCTTAACATTAATCTAGAGATTTTTCCCTAGATTAGTTTCTTTTTTTCTATAGCTGAAATGTATTTAATGGAAAAGACGCCTTTAGGAAAGACTTCAGTGGACGCGTTAGTTGAATTTGAAATGTTTTAAAGAGCTGGCCTTATTCTCTAATGGCCTAGTATTCTGTGGCATTGTATTTCTGTTGCTGGAAGTAGACTTGTCTAGTAATGAATAGCAGGGAATGATTTGTTATCTGGTTATCAACATGCCTATGGTGAACATAACTCCCAAACTTACGTTCCTCATGAATAAATTGTTTGAAAAAGTATTGACAGATAGAAGAACCTTTATGTGCTCAGATATGTTTTGTCCACCTTCTCACTGAGTAATACTTTATTCTGCAAATAGTCTAATTGAAAATAATGGGACTGTTTTACAGAAAAAAATAAGTGGGAGTGAGAGTGGCAGAACCAGATTGGCAGAGTCTGAAGTAGATGAACAAGATACTAGAAATGAAAAATACCTGTTAAGTAGTCTCACGATCAAATTTGCTAATCAACCACATTGTTTATCAGCTGGAGTAGCTGAGGTATTTCCATCTGTAAACTCTGCTTGTGCACACACCCTGTTTCTGTCTGTCAACTGTCTACTCATCTCACCTTATGCAGGAGATGACTAGGAGAGAAGACCATCTATGGGTTGACTTGTAGCGCCTTGATGTTTTTTACCACAAAAGCAGATGGCATATCTAGGTAGCCTAAGCTTACTGAATAAGGTTACCTACAAAGTTAATCTGGATCCAAATACAGAAGAGATGTGGATTTTATAAGAAGGATACTGTGGAAGCTTGAATGTAAGCTGAGATACTAAACTCTCCAAAACTTCAGGAATTTTTGGTAAAACATCAGTTCAGGGTAGAAAATGTTCCAGAGAGAAATTGTACAGGTGTGATTTGACAACAGTTATTGCAGTAACAGTTACTTAATTGGCTATTTCTATAACCAAGTAATTGTTCTAATAGTTCTTTTAAGAGTTTGGTTTAGCTTTATATAAACTGAAAAGAGGAAGGATGGAAATCCTTAAGTGTAATCAATATTTTATTTTAAGAAATAAAATCACACCTTGTATTTGTCATCCAGGACCTGAGTTACAGGCTGAAACCTAATTTGTCTTCTGTTTTTTTGGTTTTGGCTCACACAAAGGTTTCTGTTGACAGAGAATAAATGATCTTGTGGAAAAGACATGCACTTGGGACTTGCAAGATCTGTGCTTAGTTCTTAGCTCAGCACCAGTATTCCTTGAAATCACTTAATCTGGATGTGTTTCCCATCTGTTCTGCTTTTCTAGGTGGCAAGCTTTTGTGACCATGTTTGCATACAGACGAATACAGGGGATGCCAAGTGTTACTCAGAACCTCTTGTTGCTGTTGAAATGTGTGTGCCAGTGAAATTAATTCCTGGTTTATGTCTTTAAGTGATTAGATCTTAATTATATGCAAGTGTGTATTCTTCATTTGCAAGGAATGGTGGGGAACATTTCAAATATGTTCCTCCTGTGCAGAAAACTGATTAAATAAGCATGAGGGGAATAATTTAAGAAGGATAGCAAGTTGTAAGCTTATGGAGGACTTCTTGTAGGAGGGAGCGGAGCAGAACAGTTTTGAGTCATCCACTTCAGCTGTTTGTGTCTTTGTGACTTAGCAGTTTAATTTTCCAGCCACGATGGTCTGGTCAGACATGCCCAAGCCTCTTCCTGAGTACAGGATGCTCAAGTGCAGTGTTGGAGAAGGTTGAGTTGGAATGGAAGTGGTTAGTTATGTATTAAAAGCAATCATTGCCAGTAATGAGGAGTCCCAAAGAGTTTATTCTGGCAATTAAAAAGGTTGTAGCTACGCTTTCGTGGGTTCATTAGAGAAAGATGCAGTTTTGCTGATGTAAATTGATAAAGCTCTAGTTATAGCTACCCTCTCAGATAAGCTGAATATTCAAAATTGAGAATCTCAAGTATCATTGAATTAAAACCATGGAATGTTACCTTAGTTGCTAGGGGGAAAGAAAAAAAAAAATCCCAGAAATTTGTCTTGATCTCCTACTGTATTGCTAGATTGACCCCTCCCTGATCCCTGCCTTTTGTAAGCTGCCTTTGGTTCTAGAGTTGTGCTCTGTCATGTAGAAGTATAGGTAACCTTTGATCTCATGTAGTATGTTAACTGCTGGCTTTAAATGAAGTTATTCCTGGAACAGACATCCTATGCTGCACAACTTTACTTAAATCCAGTTTATTTGAAGACAGATGGTGTTTTAAATTTACTAAATAGATACTAGCGCTGTGTGGTATGCACACTTTTTGGCAAGCTGCCTTTCTGATCTGTCTTAAAAAGCTGTTTAAAATACATATTCACCAGTTTTGTGTGCCCTGCCTCCCCTCATGCCTGCAAAGGTGTGGTTTGCATTTTTGTCAAGTAATGGGGAATATGAAGAATAGTGGCTACTAAAATTACTGGCCATACTTCACATAAAGTTACTATTAGAAATTCAGGCAAAAATTTGTAGTCTACTTATACAAGGAAGAACAGCTTCCATCCGATTTTATTTAGGTTTCAGAAGCTCTTGGTAGCAGACACCTTCCCTGTGCGTGCTGTTCCTTGTCTCCCTTAGCCTAGTTATAGGGAATAGAATTTTATGCTAAAATAACTAAAGCCTCTAAGCTCAGTTCTGTCCATTGCTTTCAGACTTTTGTACAAAACCCTGTCAAATTGCAGTTCCCTAACATGAATTGTAATTCTTCAGAATGGGATTTTTAGGTGCTATTATGGAGAGGTTCACTGTGGACTGGACCGCAGCAGAGAGCGAATGTTGTTATGGACTGTGAATGGGACAGAGAGGCCAGCACTGAGCATTTCGTAACGTTCTTCCTTACTGTGTGTCACTTCTGTTCATCAGAAGTGGTCAAAATTGGGTGAAACACTCAAGGATGCTATTTTTTTAATTACTGGCCATACTTCATATAAAGTTACTATTAGAAATTCAGGCAAAAATTTGTAGTCTACTTATACAAGGAAGAACAGCTTCCATCCGATTTTATTTAGGTTTCAGAAGCTCTTGGTAGCAGACACCTTCCCTGTGCGTGCTGTTCCTTGTCTCCCTTAGCCTAGTTATAGGGAATAGAATTTTATGCTAAAATAACTAAAGCCTCTAAGCTCAGTTCTGTCCATTGCTTTCAGACTTTTGTACAAAACCCTGTCAAATTGCAGTTCCCTAACATGAATTGTAATTCTTCAGAATGGGATTTTTAGGTGCTATTATGGAGAGGTTCACTGTGGACTGGACCGCAGCAGAGAGCGAATGTTGTTATGGACTGTGAATGGGACAGAGAGGCCAGCACTGAGCATTTCGTAACGTTCTTCCTTACTGTGTGTCACTTCTGTTCATCAGAAGTGGTCAAAATTGGGTGAAACACTCAAGGATGCTATTTTTTTATCTCAAATATAAGATGCATCAAAATGTGCCCTTCAAAATAATCATGAAGTATTTTGATTCGAGCTAAAAGATAGAGGCAAGACTTCGTCTGCAGTTGTTTAAGACTGAGCATTTCGTAACGTTCTTCCTTACTGTGTGTCACTTCTGTTCATCAGAAGTGGTCAAAATTGGGTGAAACACTCAAGGATGCTATTTTTTTATCTCAAATATAAGATGCATCAAAATGTGCCCTTCAAAATAATCATGAAGTATTTTGATTCGAGCTAAAAGATAGAGGCAAGACTTCGTCTGCAGTTGTTTAAGAATCGCAAAGAATTGGTCACAGGAAGAAATCGATAGTTTTTCTTCACTGTCAAGCAACACAAATGATGTCATGGAAAGCAATTTTGGTAAACAACATTTATCTCTGTTTCTCCATTTTCTGTGCTTAATGACAATTATTCATGCCAATTAAATATTCATTAACTGATTTGAAAATGCACTTCATATTATAAGTGCATCAACATCTATTAAAATTATATATTTTTTTTTAATAAATATTTTTTTTTAAGTGCAGGAGCAGTGGTCTGAATATACTTCAAACAGATGACAGGCCACTTACAATAAACTTGCTTCATATGTTTTTCATCCCAAGAGCTCACGGTTAATACACTAAACCTCATAGCTAATATACCTACCCTCAAGGAGCTTTGAAAAGGATTCATTTTGAAATATAGGGAGCTCTCTGTGAATGTGGTATTAAAAAGGGGACAGATTTTTTGCAAAACTTCTCAGCCTCTGTGTGAGAAGTACAGTTTAGTGAGTACCAGGTGCTTTGAAAATACTAGCCCACTGCATACTGAGTCAGTTAAATATATTTACATTTTAATATTTGCTGTCATATTCAAAAATATTAACTAGCATATTCTGTGTAGGTGGACCCTCCATCTGAATTGGTGTTTGTGGATATATTTGATTGTATCAAGTGTAGCGTGATGGATGCCCAAATCCTGATGGGTGTCTGTGGATATCAACATGATTTTCATGTCTTAGGTCTTCCCTAAGTCTAGACTAGTTTCAATAATGTTGACTCATCAGTGTAAATACCTCCAAGGGAGATGCTTCACTGATACAAGCTCATTTTACGCTAGTGCTTTGTATATGTGGGATTATGTCACCATAACATCATTGCAATACTACAAGTCAAAAAAAGACAAACAGGTAAAATGAAGTGAAGGGAAGGTGGAGAACGAGACTGGAAGACAGTACCTGTTGTGTAGTGGGCACTTCCCGTAACTTCCCAAATAACTAAGGCAGCAATATCTGCCCTGGTCTTGGTATTAAGGGTGACCCTAGGCAAAGTAAAAGCCTAGGGTTTTTACTAGAAAAGGCAAAGAAAATCGTTGTTATCTGCATATACTATGCCAGAGTTCAAAAGACTGTAGAGATTGCTAGCTTGAGATTGCCAAGGAAGGGGTTGGATTGTGTAGAATAAGGAGTGCTGCTGACAGAAGCCATGATTGCAACCTCTACACTCTCCCTGCGCCTCCATCCCCCTTCACTAGGAGAAGCTGTGAGCCCAGGCTTCTTCACCTTCCCTGCTCTGCACCTCCCAACTGCTTGTCCTGCTGCCGGAACAACGTGACTCTTGCCAGACCTCAGCCCCTCATTTCAGAAGTGACAAGACTTGGTTTTGCCTGCTATGAGGGAAACATTTACCAACCAAGATGATAAGATTTATTTTTTTTTTTTAGTCTTGGTGTTTTGCATGGATAACATCACAGTATGCAGGACAATATTAATGCTGGTCCATGTTTTCTCTCAACCTACTCTCATTTTTCTTCCAGCAACAAGAGGCTGCAATCATTTAGTCCAGCTGTAGCTTTCTCCAAAACTCATGAGATCAGATTTGTATATGGTACAAATATTTGTATATGGTACGAATATGGTATATGGTGCTTCATTCTATTCAGACAGGATCTACTGCAGCTCTGTTTGGTATGATCAGTGACTCTGGTTTTTAATCTGTGGTAAGAACGGCTTGATCTTACACTTGAATACAGTGGGCGTGATGTGCTCTGTCTTGGTCCCTCTGTGCAGTCCAGTCCCCCAGTAGAAAATGGGATAGAATGTGAATACTGGGGCTGCAGTAAGTGAGGAGCTCTGATATTTTCTTGCATTTTAGAATTGGCACAGATATTAGGTGGTTGCCTGAAGGCAGTGAAGATTTCTGGCTTTTGTAGTTTAATGTCATGAAATGAATTTGATAATGGAATTGATTATGGGACAATGGAATTGATTCAAGCCTCTGTTAGCCCTAGGTTTGTGATTGCTTTCCTCAGTGTGAGTAGCACATAGCATCTGGATACGTATTCTGATAGGTAATAAAATGGAAGTGGGAGAATTTACAAAAAAAACAGCTATTAAGTAACCTAAAAAAAAAAAATTCAATAACTGCAATGACTTCAGTATGCATTTATTAACTCTATAATTAATGAAATGACCATTAATTGGCTAAAGAAGAAAAGAATTTAAGATGATTAAGTTGCTGCCTTATATGTTATGGTAAGACCAGTAGAAAGATAGTGTCTGCTCTTCTGTTGTCTTGACACTGTGGATGGAATGGCAAGTTTGCAAATGGTGTGTAGGGGTTACAGAGCGTGAGTAGCAGCACTTCAGGTGCACCTTGTACAGATGATGGTTGCTTGACAAGCCTCAGGGACGTGCAGAGTATGTGCTTAAAAGGTATGCTTGGCTTTCCTTAAAATGCTTGGATAACTCCCAGTGCTGCTAGTAAGAAACAACTCTGTTACGGCAACGGTGGAGGCCACATGAACTCTTAATTTGGAGTTCAGTTCAGGTAAATGACTTCTGTTCCTTCCAGCCTGTCTCCTGGACTGCAGAGGGTCAGTCCAATTCCATGGTTCTACCTAGACTGAAACATCAGGAAAGCAGGGGGGAAAATATAACCCAAAAAATTGTTAGTTCTTCCGTAACAAAGGTGCCCAGCTTAGCTGAGTCTCTGTAGGTCCATTTGAATACCAAAGAATGTTTAAAAATAATTGTTTTAAAATTTGACTAACATTTAGACGTACAATATTGTAGTTTAAATTACAGATTGGGAAGCTAGAAGAAATTAATTTTAAATCTCTGGCATTTCAAAGATTAATACCTTCTAGGATATTTTTTCTTCTGACCTCAGTATTAGCTTAGAAGATAAATTAAAATGAGCCAACACCTCTCAGGTTTTGAAGTTGTTTAGACCAAATTTTGACTAGTAAAAATGTCTGACATTTTGTAGGTACAGAATTAAACAAATGCAGCTTGTGTGCACCTCTAGAAAGGCTTAAGTGAAATAACTTCAAATATTCAACTTCATGGAAAGATCACACCATTTTTCCCTAGATAAAATTGTATGAAGAGCAGTAGAGTTGTGTTAATTTTTACATCCATAGGAAGTAGCATATAGCTTCACATGAAGGTCACTCCTGTCAAGTCGCAGTCATTTCCCAGAATGCCTTCAAAAGTGGGAATTTTCTATCAGAAAATAGAAAATGACTCTCTTCTAATTTCATAACAGGGGTTATCTGAGCCTTTCTATATAAAGGCAACTTAAAAATGTAGTGAAGATAGGTGTACATTTTGTGTTCTCTTTGCAAGCTTGAAAGCCCTGTGCTCTGGAATTCCTGATGGAGAACACGTCTGTATGTCTGTCAGTTACACACAGTTGCAGTGCTGTCATGACTGGCTTTCTTTTATAAGAAATTCAGAGTTTAGATTCATTTTCAGGGATGTTTTTAAGTATGCCCAGGATTGAGGGACCTATTTGATGGGGCTAATCAAAACAATTACCCAGTGAGATAATTACCCTAAAGAGCAGCTTGTTTCGGCTGTCATTCTTTCCTCCCTTCATAGCTGTTCATTTATCATTTGCCAAGACAGTGGTGGTGATTTTTTTTTAAGCAACTTGTTAAAAAAAACCAAAACCACTCACACAGAAACTTATTGGTGAAAGTTTCTTTCAAAGAGTTACCAAAGGATTTATTTCACATTGTCAGCATTCTGTACTAATTATTTCATACATCCTTAGATCTTCTAAAATTAAGATTTGAGTTCTGAGTTCAACAAAAGAAAATAATTTATCAAAATTATCCTAAAATGATGAGTGATATTTTATTATTATAAAATACAATAATGTTCTATGTTGAACCATTTACCCACTTCAAACCCTGTAAGGTATTTTCAAGTGGACTCAAAATCATTCAACACATTGGATTGTCATGAGGAGTTAGTAGAAAGGCAGTGGTTTCCCATGTAATTATTCTTAAGTAGAGGTGCCACAGTTGTGTAGCAGCTATTAGTAAGGTTTCTTTTCTTTAAGAGAGCTCTGCTTATCAGCCTTGGCTAATTTTCCAAGTCTGCCTGCCTGCCTAGTCTTTAGAAAGGTTTTTGTTCAGAGTATTGCCACGAACAGTGCTGTACTGAAACAGATGATTCTTTAGTGGTTAATATAAAGAACTCTGTGATCAATGCGAAGTCTCTTAACCTCTGCTTCCTGAGCAGAATAAATTCGTTTAGTGTCTTGAAGATGCTTCAGTGGTCTGGAGACTTTAAAAAAAAAAAAAAAAAAATTATCAGGATGTTGCCTATTAGAGCAAAAGAACAGGAAATTAAATCAATTAAATAGTAATGCAGAATACTAAGAAAAAAACTACTTTAGCATAAAAATATGCAGAGGAAGCACTATGTAAAAAAAGATAGTCATCTGATTAAAATAGTGTGCCCAGAATTATTTCACTGTGACATTAAGCTGGAGGGAGGCTTGTGATGGGAGGCTTGTGATGGGAGGCAAGCTGTCAGATAGTATCCCTGGCAGTTCTGCAACACTGAGGTTCAGGTGATGAAAACCTAGCGAATATGGACACCTGCTTTACACCTGTCTCCAATATTGCTTTTGAAAATCCATCAGACTTGGATGGGACTCCTGTCGTCATCTTTGTGGTTGTGCTTAGCTTTGTTCTCTGTATTCAATTACCCACAAATGCTTGTATGGATTTAACTTATACTGTTAAACTGATCCCAGTTTGAACAAAAATCTCACAGGTTTAATAGGATTTTTTAAGATTTTTTTGTTCAGTTTGGACTTTTTAGGATTAACACCCCCAAATGCAGCTGATTCATGTGTTTGGTTATTCCCTGGTTATTGTCTGGTAATTGTCAACTTTTCAGCTGACTGATCAAGATGGACTCTTGAAATATTTCAAGTCGTAAAACTGTTTCCCATTGGAATAACTTTGTGCTCTTTATACATTAGGACAATATTATGCCTTGGGGTTTGGCCAGTCAAAAACCTTTCCTCCTGTTAATTGACTGCCAATTAGCCTGGGAGCAAACTAACATTTATGTAAATGTCCATCAAGATACTTCAGTTGTAAAAGTGCAATTTGTAAGTGCTAGCAAGGGCTCAGACTTACAAACCAGCTCCTGTTTGGCCCCTGAGATATTGCAGTGTTTTCAGAGCTGCAGTCTCTTGAAAGGTTTTGATTCCTGGCTTTTCTTCAACTCCTCATCATCTAAACTCCCTCCTGCAGTTTTTATGCCTGTTGTAAGTGTGTTGGTTGAGAAAACAGAAATGGATAAAGTAATACGGCTCCCATGTGTAGATGTAGTTAGATACACATGTGTAACTAGATCTACACTGGCAGTTAGGATGGCTTCATTATCGGTGTTCCTATACTAATGTAGTATGATCTGAAAAATGTTTAGCCAAGAAGAAATGTAGAGACAGCACTTCATATTGCAAAACTGTTCTGCAATTAGCTGAAATCCGCGAAAGCCAGCCTGGATGTCTCTAGAGTGCGGAAGGGATGTATGCATATGCATGTACATATAAGTAGACGTATCCACAGAGTATTTTAAACTCTTTTTATCAAAATTCTGCTGGTGATAGCACCCTTATAAATTAAAATCATTCGTATTGCTTTGTTCTGTTCATAAGTGGTGATGAAATACAAGATCTGGAACATGTCTGCATGTCTGGTCTCCTCCAGTGCTGTCCACGGCAGGGATATTGGGCTGTTCACATGTAATTTTACCGACTGTGGCCAGAAGTGAGTCTTGAAAGATAAAAGCTATTCAGGATTCAGATTCAGTGTAACATGCATTGACCTAGCAGCATCTGTATTGCTTAGTGGTTTTTTGAAGCTGTATTCAGCTTACAGGTCGTCAAGTTAACTAGATCTTGTATGGAAGACTATATGGATGAGCGCCATCACATGGCATGTACAGGACAACCAGGTGATCAGGCCCAGTCAGCATGGGTTTATGAAAGGCAGGTCCTGCTTGACTAACATGGTCTCCTTCTGTGACAAGGTGACCCACTTAGTGGATGAGGGAAAGGCTGTGGATGTTCTCTACCTAGACTTTAGTAAAGCCTTTGACACCGTTCTCCACAGCATTCTCCTGGAGAAACTGGGTGCTTATGGCTTGGACAGGCGTACTCTTCACTAGGTAAAAAACTGGCTGGTA
>NW_008795907.1:2473648-2505964 GCF_000699145.1 Aptenodytes forsteri | reverse complement strand
GTTGAGTCCCCATCCCTGGAGGTATTTAAAAGACGTGTAGGTGTGGTGCTTAGGGACATGGTTTAGTGGTGGACTTGGCAGTGCTAGGTTAGCAGTTGGATTTGATGATCTTAAAGGTCTTTTCCAACCTAAACGATTCTATGATGTTTTCATACTTATCTCTTTATTTGAAGCACTCAGTTTCGACATGTTTCCTGATCAGTTCCTTAGTTACAGTATGTGGAAGTCTGTCCCCTAAGCATGACAGTTTTCTTACCTGCAGCTCTTAAGTCTCTATTATGGGCCTTTTTTATTTTTTTAAAGTTGGAGTCAGCAGTTGCTGGTCGGTCTTTCTCACATTCAGCATGTCCAGAGTTGCTCTAGGATCTATTTTACTTACATTTTTAGCAATGTAATTATATTTCACTGTATTATTTTCTGCTAGTCTTTCCCTTTACATAGAATTAAAATATCTAGATATTTTATGGTGGTTTACAAAAAAAAGTTAATATTATCACTGCTTTTTGCAAATGAAATATTTAAGGGGAACAGGGACATGTAAGGCAGATCTTTCAAGATCATCTGGTAATGAGGAATAAAACTAAGAATTAGTGTGGTGCTGCAGTCACTGAATATTGCTGTCTCCTTGATATTAATGTTCAGAAATAGCTAGATCATTACTGATTTGGAAATATTGTTATTTTAATTTTAATATTTTCATATCTTTTTCTTTGGTAGTTTGTTCTATGAAAGCCAGGAAGTTGACTCTCAGCTCAGTTATTTTTCTAACATCACTCAATTTCTCCTAGGTAAGCTGTTTTTATGTAATTGGGTTTATGTTTCAGTATAGGAATTCCAGAAAAAACACTAGTTCTTGAATTCACGATTCAAATGATGGATTGTGTATCCATTCAAATCAGTGGCAAAACTCCCAGTTACTCCAAACTACTTTCATAAAAATGACTGACAACATGATTACTAAACATTATCTTTCTTTCTTTGAGAACATTTTTTGATTAGTCATTAGGAAACAAGTAGTTTTGATTGGGTAGAATGAGATGCTATTGAATCTGAATCAAACTATTAAACTGGTTCTAAGATAAGCATAATTTTTCATTATCGAAGATGATTGTAAACGGCTTCCTTGGAGAGGGATTTAACTGGAGCAGATGGATTAGACAAGGCTGTCCAATCTCTTACTTGCTGTATCAAAAAACTACTGTCTCAAGTCAGTGAAGATGAAGGAATGTATCAATGACAGGAAAAATAAAATTCAATAAACTGATCATGGGTTGGTTGGGCTGGTTTTTTTTTTAACAAATTCCTCTCATTCAAAATTCTGACTTTGAAGTTATGTGTGAAAGCACAGCACTGTGTCTGTTTTTAGAAGATTGTCTAACTGGGATGAACAGGACAATTCTTGTGAGATGAGTGACATCTGAGTTGTATATCTACCTCTACAAATCTCCTTTCTAGATTATTAAGAAGAAAAGTAGGTAATTTTCAGGTCTGTTTTCCAAAGTACACAAGCATGTTCTCAATCAAAAATAGTGTAGATTAGAGAGAGATCTATGTAGAGAGATAGATAGATAGATATAGATACAAATGTGAAGTCCTTGTGTAGGTAACATTATACAATCAGCAGCTTCTACAGATGGGAAGGCTATATACAGTGTTGGCAGTAAATTATTAGGCTGGATACATACTTACGCAATACAATTTTTCCTTATTCAACTTCTTGCCAGAAGAGCTTGCACTGTGTTTCCAAAGGTACAGAATGTAGTTACCCTAAAGAACAGTTAGGCAGAGTGTCTTTCTAGTAATAGTGCTGTAGTAGCTAAATCTAACACAGGTTTGCTGTATGTAAGCAGGACACTTCCATTCTGTCATTCCCACCTCAGTCATCATGGCACTTGCCTCAGGCATTTGGAGCACAGGTTTAGTGCCTTCAACTGCCAGCAAATACTTCAGAAATGTATATAATTTTGCTATTACACTAAAAACAAGTTGCAAGTCATCCCTGAATTTAGTGGTGGCAGCCAAGCCTAGTGTTCCATTTGAGTTCAGCACATCATAGTTTTCCATTAAATGCTGATGCTGTCCAGAGGACTGTTAGTATTTCTATTCATTTGTTCCCTAAGTTAGAACACACCATCCCAGTGATGTGTCTGAATTCCAGTGTCACAAAACAATACAACATTGATAGAAATCACTGCATAGCTACATACTGTAAGTGTAGAAATTGATGAGCTGTTGCAAATATTCTGTCATCTATGCAAAAGTGAACATGAAATTTTGCTTAAAGTGGTCCCATGCTGTGTGAGATTTTTGGTCTGACTGTCACGTTGGTGGAGGAACACAAAATCAAAGTTTGTGTGTGGTTCTGTCTATCCCCCAGCCGAAGGATAATGTTCTGGAACACAGATATTGTATGAATATGGTGCCCAGACAAAAACTGGGAGTTACAGTGTTAGCCTGGGTGGGAGGAGGGAAAAGTAAAAAAAGTTTCCTAGTTCCTATGATTAAAATCACTTTATTCAGTACATTTTCCTGGAAATTTGTGTGCAATCTGTGTCTGAGCTATTGGCTGTTCAGGACGTTCCACTTTGGAACAGGCAAAATGCATCCTCCTCTAGAAAAAGCATTTAAGAGCTCCATTTGAAATACCTCAAAAGTATTCCCCCCAAGGGGGAGAAGATCTAGGGGCTTTGGGGATTTGCTCCATCTCTAGCACTGTCTAGCTGAGAATTCTTCTCCATTGGCTCACCCTCCCAAGACCTGTCATTCAGCCCTGTTCCTGTGTTTTTTCAGTCTGGGAGAGGAAACCAAAATGGAAGACTTCCTTGTTTATCTCATAAAGACTACACTTCCACCAGCACTGTATCTTTTGGAAATGCCCCAATATCAGCAAACACTGATCTTATATTTATCCTTTGCCATGGATAAACTTTATCTTAATTTCTTATTTTTGGCTCTGAGCACTGCAGAGTGGGCATCATGGAGCATTTATAGACCAAGTCGCTGTACCTCCTTTCCTGGAGTACTAGCGAAAAATTGTCTGAGCAGCCTCTCTAGCTGCCTAAACTTGTGCTAGAATCTCACCACCATTGGATTATCTCATGTTGTAAGTATGCTAGAGACAGACCTCTCCTCATCCTTCAGGTCTGGTATTCCTTTTAAGCTGGTGAACAGTGATGTTTTAGCCTGTGTTCCTAAAAGAAAAATGAGACCTGGGGTGAGGAGTTCAGGGGCTATTTCTTCTCTCAACACAACGTTAGACAGAAAGATCCTGGTGTGAATATTTAGCTGGGTACATGGTTCTCCTGATTTATTCGTTGGTCTGAGAATTAATACTTTTGGCCACATGCCTAGGAGATGTGGGGCAGCTCACTGAGAGTGAGTTTTCTTCACATTCTCCATTAGTGCAAGCTCACAGTGTGTATGTTAGACCCTGTGGTAAAGCTGGTCCAGCAAGTTTCTCTATTCCATCTCCTACAGTGAGAACTAGCACAGAGTGGAAGCTGTGTAGATGGGTACTTGACCCATCTGACGTCTGACTTGAAGTACCCTCTGACTTTTCAGTGGCTGAGCTTCTTTGAAATGTAATGACACAGGTTCCACACCTGTTTTCCATTCCAAGAATCAGAAACACTTGAATTGGAATTATTAAAGATATAAATGTTATGTACATTCTTTTTTTCAGCTGGATGAAAAACTGCTTGTCCCGTGAATCATCAGGAAATGAACCTCAAATTGTGGTCTGTATGTCTTGGCCAGTCTAAGATGAGTCTGAGCTAATTAAAGGGTTGTTGTAGCTTGACTTCAATATTGGTGGTTTCCAGCTGGATAAGAGCCTGAGTAGATCTTGTTCATATTTGTCCACAAGTCTGTTCAGGCACAGTGTGCTGGGTAATTGCAGGTATCCTGCCTATGAACTGTAGCTGCTGGGAGCTCTAATTGATTTGGATGAACTGGATTTTTTTAATGCACATGTATTGAGGATATATGTCTTGAATGAATGCTGTGTGGACAGAAATAAATATTGCTGATTTATTTTATTTGTAAAAATTAATATCCTTGAGAATACTTAAGAATACTTAAGCAGGATGGTGAGAAGTAAACACTCATTTTGAATGCCATAAGGCAAGTATTAGAGGTAGTGGTCCTTCTGTAAGACACTAGGGTAGATTTTAGATTTTCTAATATTCCTATATTCAAAATCCAGACCAAATATACTAATTTTTAACTTTGACATTTGCCTTTCTGTGATTACTAATACCACGACTGTGTTGTTCTGTCATCATGCATCATGTATCATTTGGACACAAAACAGGCTTCCAAATTCTCTTTCCTGCAAGGGAATTGACCTTCTCATTAGTTGGAAATAACACTATGATAGGTAATCAATATTTAGTTGAAATACCAGCATCTCATCTTAGGCATTACTCATCCTTATTTCTGGAAAGTGTTCAGACTAAAAGCAAAATGTTTAGACTCAGCTGTGTATGGCAAATCTGCCCTTATACATACAAATCATGTATACAAGTGTTATTTTGAATGTACAAATTGCAGATTTGCATCTCTGAAGCTTGTTGTGCATCAGTCTGACCTTACACTCAAGACCCTGTATCAGAACGTAAAGCAGGTGCCCTGCGTGCTGCCAGGTTTCCCTGCTGACAGGGACTTACTTAGAATTGCTGCTGGGACCTTTATGAAAAAATTCAATGGCAACTTTTTTTTAAGCTGCTGTAGAGACTTGGTAGAAAATCACTGTTTTTCTCCTCACACTTTTAAAAATGTGTCAGATAAAAATTGATGCAAGTATCGATTAGCATTTGGAATTGTGAAGTCAATTCAGTTTTGGCATTTTAAAAGAAAATGCACCTTCACCTACCCATTTTCTGTAAAGTTGAAGGAAGAACCAAGCAACTATCTGAAAATGTGGCTTCAGCTTTTAATGGAAGTGTGACCTAATATGCCCTGGCTCAGCTCGGGTCTGCTTGAGCTGTAATCAGACTAAAGGTTTTGTGAATATGAAAGCCTCTTTGTCACATCTCTAATGAGGCTGTGTAAATTCTATGCCAACATATGTATGTTTCCAGTCACACTGAAGACCCTTCCTTACGACATTGCTTACACTCTCTGGAGACTGGATTCCCTTTAGATTTGTTGGCTAGCTCCTCTAGTTTTACACTTCTTGGCATTTTTTTTTTTAAAGTTTAATAGAGACGCAAACAAATACTACAATTATTGCAGGAGGACTCTAAAGGAGCGTTTCTTCTACCCTGTCTGCAGAAACAAATGGGTCAAGATAGCTGCTGAAATGTGTTTCCTTTTACCACACCATGGTTCAGGTACCTCCTCTATTCACAGCTCAGTCCTGAGAGCCGCATAATCAAATCTGTGTCTAGGTCTGCTTATGAAAAGTTAATTGGAGCAGCCTGTGTATTTAACAGCTGCGATTAAATGAGATGGGATGCTTGAAACAAAAACCACCTCAGTCTCCCTTAGCTTAGGGTTGCGATATATGTATCAGGAATGCTATAGGCCATAGCATCAAAATTAGTTTTTTGTTTCCGCATGGGCCATTTCATTTCTTAACGAGTATAGCAGAGTAAAAGTACACGTAGACTCGAGTCTTACTCTGGTATCAGCGAGGAAAACATTTGCAGATAGAAACCCAAATCCTGCAGTCGCTCTTATTCGTGTGGATGGCTGTTCTCTCATGGAAATTATGATTACTGTGCTTCTTGTGGTGTTCAGGGTTACGTCCTCAACCTGTCTAGTGGCAGGATTGGACCTCAATATAACACAGAGGCAGAAGAATCCAAGCCTTAATGTGACGTATACTTAAGATGTGGCATATCAAAACTGTAAGGTATGCTTTGCTTTTGTTCTGGCAATGTCAGTAGTAAGTAGAGGAAGAGAAAGCAACGGTCATGTGTTTTTCTCAAGAAAAATGCTGAGGTCAGTTTGAAAATAAGTTTTTGAGAATAATCTGTACTGCAATAGTTAAGCATCAAATAGTTCTACAGGGTAGTAAAATGAACTTCATTGGCAGAACTGAGAGAAGCTATTCCAAAATGGGTCTCTTGCAGCCCAGACACTGGCTGCTTTGTCAGTCAGTATTACCCTGGCAAAGCTGGGCGCTAATGGAGAGTAAATCGAGGATGAAGCAGTAGGCATGTTTTATGCCCATTCTGACCAAATATAAAATTACCTAACAAATAAGTGTAAAATTATTTTAGAATAACAATCAATCTCTGTATCTTAAGGTTAGTGTTAGTTCAAAGACAGGTTCTTTTCTCTCTTATCATTTGTCTTTAATTCTCTACATGCAGAGAAAGGTACCTAAGCATGTGGGAAAAATACATAGCTGATAGTATTTGGTTCAGATGATAAACCATAAACCGTACATAAGGGCTATTGCATCTGCTAAGTTTAGATTTCCTTCAAATGCTGCGAGAATTGATCAAATTAGAGAAGAAATTATGCTTCATTTTGTTTGCTCTTCTGACACAGAATTTCAAACAGTTTGAAGGGATAAGAAACGCTAAACAGGCATGCATACCTAAGGAACTGCAGACTGCATTTTCGTTCCTCAGTAGTGGTTTTATGTGTTTTAAAATGGAGTTTGGACACTTTATTTTCAGGCATGTCTTTTTGCACAATGTGATAGTGTCAACATTTTAGTGAGTGATACCTGGTTACCTAATGCAGTAAATGGTTCCAGCTGCACTGCTTTTTATATTCTGCAGTTGTTTCAGTCAAGAGAAGCACGTGTTATTGTAAAATGGCTTTCCGGGAATCACAGCTTTTGTTTGTTCTTCCACCAGTGGAAGCCTGTGATAAGGCTGAGTTTATACAACAGTAATACAGGATTTATGATACATAGAAAAAAGAATGCCTTATTAAGGCCAATAGCAGCAGAACCAGAGTGATTAGTATTCTCAAAACAGTTTTGAGTTTTGAAGTGTAAATGACTACTGAAGTAATGCAAAGATTGGAAACAACCCTTTAAAAGTTTGAGGCTTAGAGTAACTTAAGATGCGGCTTTTATCTGAATAAAGTTGGAAGTTACACAAATTTAATCCTGCAAGATAGTGATGATTTTGCCAAACCTCTCTTAAAATCAAGTAAAAAAAACCCCAAACATCACTTGTCTGTCTGTTCAATGCTTCATTGCTCTTGCAGGTGATGGACATGCAGCTGCTTTGTGGGAAATACTGGAATTACTGTAACAGATTTGATCAGTGACTTGGCTAAACTAGTGTCTTCTCTCCAATCAGGAATCATGATCTAGATATCCTGACTTCCCTAGATTGCCAAGAAACAGATAAACCAGAGTTGTTTTTTGAGGGGAATCATTTTCCAGTGTGCATTGCTGCAACTTTACTCTTCAAAATGAGGCTGAGGCACACAGCTCTACAGTGAGGCTCTTGCCACAGGTGGCTGGTTTTGCTTCCCATCTACTTCTTCAAAGCATCTCAGCTTTACCTGCATTTCATACGAAGGTGGTAATACCATTTTATTCTTCTGTTAGAAGTACTTTTGACTGTTATGCTATTGTTGCTTGTTTCATTTAAATTGGAGAATTTTACTTTAAGGAATCTATTGCGAACAAAATAGTTCTGCCAACAACTTGTATTTAGTTCCTGTTCTTAGCCTTTAGTTTACTCTGGGGAGACTGTTAACACAAAAGCTAGGTTGATGTGTGAAGATACTTTTTTGAGAGGCAATATTTTCCTCCCCATACTAGTAAAAATGATCTGGTTCTATCATCTTTTATCTTCATACTCATTTGTCCCCCTTTGTATATGCCTTTGGCAGTTATCTATTTGATTAATTGTTGCGAGGTTTGGGGTTTTTTTTGGGGGGGTGGTGGTGGTCATGTTCTGTTTTTCTTGAGTTTTTTACCTTTCAGACATGGGTATCTGTTTAACTGAATGTCAGATGTGAAAAGAAATCTGAAAAGAAACTCTTCATGTATAGGACAATTTTGGCTACATAATTTTTTTTAAATAGTCCAACTTTTAATGGCTTATTAGTGATTATGGGATATCTGCTTGTCAGTGATCAATTATGCCTGTGTATTTTTATTCTTAAATAAAAGTAGGTACTGTAAGAGTGGGCTGCTGCTTTCAAATTTATCATAGGTGGCCTTTTGTTTTTAGATTAAACTTGCTCAATTAGTCTATCAGCAATTTTATAGAGCAGACAAATATGCACATTTTTCTCAGTGCCCAGAAGAGCAAAGGAAGCGTAATATAAAACAGTAATCTACATTGGTGATGGATGATGTTGCTTCTTGTGGTGTCTTATTCTCACCATTTGAGTGCAGATTTTGCAGAAACTGATTATCAACCCTATTTTGCCAGAAATATTAAGCTTATCTCTTTCTTTTGAACCTATTTTCCTAGTGGTGGGGAGAGTGAGAATGCTGAAGCTGATGTATAAACCTAACTGAAAGCCTCTTAACAAAGTGTAGGTATCATTAAAAAAATTAAGTACAAATTTATGTGTTATAAAGGTGTTGCATGTTGTGGTAGGTTGAACATAATGGATTTTTTTGTTAATCTGTCTCACGTGTTAATTGACTAAATGTAATAACTTTACTCTCAAGACATCTTGGCTATTGGGTATAAAAATACTTATTTACAGTATTCTCATAATTTCTAGACAACTGTTTCATATGGGTTCATAATGGAAAGCGATTCATCAGTAATTCAGGAACCATGCTTAGTTGGTATGATAAGTGCAAGGACAGGTATGGAAAGAATATTATTAAAGGGGGGGCAATAAAAGAGTAAGAAAATCCTGGAATATGAATATAATCATGTGTATTCTAAACAGCAACCAGCACTCAATTTGATATGCAGTGGATGTCACCTTTGCAAATGAAACACTGGAAGCTTCCTTAGCAATGAATATAAAAATGCAAAGATCAGTTATGCAGAAAAAGGAAATTAAAAAGTAACTTTTATACATAGGTGTGATTAAAACTGTAGAATAGTTTTTAATCCTTTTGGGACAGGTATCCTGATGTGTCATTTATTGGCAATAGACTTTGCCCTTAGGATGCACTCCAGGCTTCAAGGAATTATAGTTCATACAGTGAATTATTTTTTGTTGAAACTTATAGACAAGCGGCATGAAGACTAGCCCTCTTGGGATCAGAGTGGCTGGGGATGGGGAGGAGAAGAAAAGAATGGCTTTCATTTGCAGCTAACATTGTAGTGCCATAAAGGGCCCTAAGTATGTCACACTGGAATAGATTTTCAGAGAATTTGCAATGAGGTATAGTGCAGCAAAGAGAAGCTACAATACAAGCAGAATAGAGTACTTCATCTTATAGCTTCAGGTGCGACCCAACAGAAGATATTCCCAGCACTTGTAATGGATGCTTGCTGCATGGCAAGAAATTCTAGGCAGAGAACAGATCTGAAGGTTGCTCCAGTCAAACCACTAGCTGAGCTTTAAATGGTAGAATAGCTTATGTTGGGGTGCCATAAACTTATTCTCCCACATTCTGTAATCCCATGTCCTACAGCAGGTCCTTTCTGGGGAAGACTGACTTGAAGTTGCAACCATTTTGAATTTCTAAATTGTTTCATGAGAGTATCCCTTCTTCTGCATCAAGACATTGGAAGAGTAAAGCAGTCCTATGACATGCTTAACAGCTGCCTTTGTGGAGCTCTAGGTTGAACTATCGTATAGAACTGTGCCTTGTTACTGAATGTTAAAGGTGTTCTTAGATACATCTATATAGATGTCCTCCTCTTTAGGACAGTTGTGTTTTTACATAGAGGACAAACAGTATTTAAGAAGCTCAGACTGACTGCTTTCTCATTTGGCAGTAGTGATAAAGGGAATTAGATCTCTGGTAACCTAGCTTGTAACCCAGTATTACCTGTAAGTACACAGGACAGTCGAGCATTAATTTCAGTACTTGTATTCATCATAAGATGGAAGGGGAGAGCTTTCTGACTCGTATGTCAGGCATACTAGAAGTGGGAGGCAGGAAAAAACCACTAGAGCACAGCTATTGCTCAGAAACTGTTTTCTGATGGGGATTGTTAACATCACAGGGATTAGGTAGTTGGCTATTTTTAGATGCCTATAACTTTTAGTGGAAATTTGAAGCAGTAGATATCACCTAGGGCATGTTTTTGTGCTGCCAGAACAGCACCTTGAGATAAGCAGGACTTCTCTCAGTTTGGAATCCTTAATTTCCTTCAGGGCAGAGACTGCATAAATTCAGACCTGCATGTTACGACCTCTCTGTCAAACAGCTTGTGAAATGCTCTTGAAGAAGGAGAGCCAGCTGGGCACTTAGTTGAGTGGTAAGAAGGGAAGAATTGGCATCAACTGTAGCAGCAGAAAGGAGGCACATTCACAGATGTTCATTTACTTTCTCTCTCCTGCAGAGCTGACATGAAAAGAAATACAGGTTAGAACCAACAGAGGAATACACATTTTTAATTAAAACAAAGATGCAGGGTGTGTCAGGAAATATTTTTAATTTAAAATTAAAGGGGGGGAGGATCAAGTTAATTGATGAACTCTGACTTTCTGATGCCACTCTGATCTCCTAAAACAATGACGAAATTGGTTAAACAGCTAGTAGCAGGACCTGGACCTCTCCTCAGATGCTGTCATTCTCAAGATGTATAAACATGCTAGTTGTAGACAAAAGAAATTCAGAGAATAGAATTGGTCCAGATACTCTGCCCTGCTCTCTGAGCAATGTAATAGGAACAAATCACAGAAACAGCACTCCTTGGATTTATATTGTCATAAATGGAAGAAGAGTTTGGTCCCTGTTGTATAGTAAGAAATATCACTTTAGTGATGACTGCATTCATAGTGTTTGTTGGCACTGCAGATTCCACCTAGCTGCAAGCAAGCAATCTGGCTTTGCATCTCATTGTTGAATTTGTGGACCTCTTAACCTGTGACACAGTTATTTGTAAATAAATCAGGGTTTGACTAACAGAGTCAAGTTGGGATTAGGGTCTCCAAAGTGCTCCTTTTAATTTTGGCCACACCTGCTTTATTTTGGACTAACTTGAATTATCAAAGCAGAACAAAGTAATTGAATTGTATCAGGAAAACTAGCATTTTGATACAAACTGGTCTTGTGCTGTAGCAGTCCAGCATTAAGGAAACTGATCTGGCTTTAATCACTATGTGACTTGGTCAGAATTGTTTATTCAGGCACCAAAAGGAATCTGGCTTGACTTTCAAAGTTAAGTGGAGTTTACTTTTAGAAAACACAGCTTATTACTTGTGAGATAAGCAAACTTGATATGAAGCTGTAGAGACAGGCTGAATAAGGAAACCACTAGACCTCTTTTTGCTGAAGTCGCTATAGTTCAAATTACATCACTTAAGCCAGAAGCATATTGTTTTCTTTTCCTTAGACTTTTAAGTCTGTAGTCTGAAATGGAGCTTAAAAACTTGTCATCCAGGAGTTCTAGCAAAGTGGAGAGGTGAATCCAGGTCCTGCAAGCCTTGGTATGGTGTCATAACCAACAGACACCCTTTACCAGAATATGCACTTCCAGAAGTGTAAGTAATGCTTCGCTTTGCCTGAGTATCTGTGGGAACACAAAGCCAAAGGTCAGATTTTTAAAATGTTAAAGGGCAAGAGATATACTCTTTTACAGAACTTCACTGAAAATTCATCATCTCATTTGCTGAAGTTCCTCTGAAAAGAATAGCCAGATTATTAGATTTGATTTTCTAACTTTTTATATTGTCTTCCTTTCATTTCTGGTTTTTTTTTGTTTGTTTGTTTGTTTGGCAAGGCTGTGTGTTTTTTCCCTTTAAAAAACAAACAAACAAAAAACCACACAAAAGCCCACAACAACAAAAAGCCACTAAATCGGAAATACTGGAAAGTAATTGCAGGAGTTACAGGATTTGTTTTTCTAAAGATGAGTTGCTTTATAACTTCCCCAACAGAACTTTAGAGTTAAATACGCTTGAACAGCACTTGGCACTTGTTGTTATATTAATGATAATTGATTCTCAAACACACACAAATCTATACTATGGTGCATTCTCTGTGACATCCCAGAATGCTTTGCTTGAATCGTAATACCTGAAGTACTCCAGGGTTTAAATCAAAATGTAATTATTTTGTTCCTCATAAATCAGCATCCCTGAAGATACCAGCTTGTAAGAACCCAATGGCTGTGCAGCCATTCATCTTCTGAAGAGCAAGACTGTTTGTAATAGTTGTATGAGAAGTTAGTGACTCCTTGGACTTGGAGACTACTAGTTTTGTGCAGAGCAATGGTGTACTTTTAACGTAGTGAAAGTACATACCCAAAAGTTGGACAGCCCTCTGAAGTGTGCCACAGCTGATTCTAAAAGATTAAGTCCTTCATCTCTCTGCAGATGTAACTGTCTTTCTCCTTCACCTGTAAAACATGAAACGCCGTTTCAATAGAAGAAGCTGTGAGAGCATGGCTGTGAAATGCCCAGATACTGCGCTGAGAGCCTGAGAAGTATATAAAATACAAAACTTCGGGGTTTCCATTCTTATGCTCAACTTACTCTGTTCAGTTCTCCCAGTGTTGGTAGGGGTTAACTGTGTTTCTTTCTTTGTTACACAATGTTGGCATATACTGGAAGTAATGAATTTGGGTTTTTAAAGCATCTCAATATATTGAATAAAATTATGTCTGCTCTTCTGGTCATTGACACCCTACAGATTTCAAAAACCTGATCTGTTGGCTAAAGCAAAGAGTCTTTTCTAAACCTCTTGTGTTTTTTTGGTGTTGTGAGGGTGATTTCAGTGAGTTGTCATTGACAATCAAAGCTGAGCTTAACTCCGTGTGTGAATGCTCTTTTAAATTGCAGTACGAGTTTGCCTAGGATGCACACACATTACTCGCGTTCCATACCAGCATTATTAAAAGCCTATTTTATTTTTTTAAGGTAACAAATTCTTAAGGCAGACCCCATGAAGGTTGTTTTAAAGCTTCATGCTTTGAAATGTGTTCCATGTCATAGTTAGCTATGTGCATGCCCACGTAGCATATGCTTTTAATTAGTGGAATCCATATGGATTTTACATACACTCAAGCTAACACAAGACACGTGGACTTGAGGAGGGTGAATTTTTAGGCTTGGGTTGCAGGAAAGGCTAAGCCCAAAGGTACAACAAATCAAGACTTGTTTAACATCATTACCATGTGACCTGGCTTTAGCTAACAATTCTGGTTTTAAGCAAACATGAAATGCAGTTTTTGGGTCCAAACGGAAACCAGTGACAGTATCATGAGAATTCTTGTGCAGTGAGGTAACTGGGATTGTCTCTGCTGCTCCATTCCTATGCTTCTGCTTCTTTCATAAGATTATTATAAGTAAAAAAAATACCTGCAGGCCCTGAACATCTGTCTCAGGGAAGTGCATGCATCTGCAAAAGTAAGTTACTGTTGCCACAAAACACTCTGGCTGAACTGTGTCTCTTCATAGTTTGTGGGCTTGGAATTGTGTTCTGACGCCGGCAAAAACAGTGGGTTCTGTGAGCCTGGACTTCGCGCTGTAATTCCTGGAGCATTTTGGCTGATGCTCTCCAATGAAACTAGTGCTAGAAGCATGTAAATCTTATCAAAATGCAGTTATTGCCAGCACAGAACACGTAGATCTCTAGTGGGTCAAGCTGCATCTGCGTGTGTTTGTGGACTGAAAAATAAATTCTCTATGGAAATAACTTTCATCAGGCTTGAACTTCAAATTTGCATATATTATTCTGGCTTTGGATTCAACAGGGAGGAGGATATAAGTGAAAAGCTGGTCCTGTAATTGCTTTGCTCTGTCTCAGAACCTGCATCCATGCCATCAGTCTTGTGTGACTTCCTAGTTTTTCATTCCTCCATTTCCTCTGACTGCGGAGTGACTCCGGATTACAGAGCAGGTGTCCCTGAAGGCTGCTAATGTTACTTCAGAAGCTGTGGTCCCTTCTCTCACTGACCACATCCTTTTGTTACTTTTAAACTAAGACTTTTGCCAGCTGCTCTTAAGCAGCTGGAATGTATTGCTTTCCGTAGCCTGTGATATTTAGTAGCGAGGCCCTGACAGAAACACACCAGTGCTGGTGACATTTAGTCAGGTCCTGTCTGGGATGAGAACAACTGCTGTCAGTTAAGCTGTCTGCTTTACAGGTTTTGTAGGAAATATCACAGCCACAAATGAACATTATCAAGGGTGTAAAGAGCAATACTTGCAAGAGTCGAAGTGTGCTTCCTACCTTCATCTGGTTGCCTCTACTGCCTATAAATGTTACTCCTATCCAGAGGACTGCCTGTCTTGCTTCATTTAAGCCTCGCTGTGAGATGTCTGGTACTGTGCTTTATTTATTGCATGCTATTCACACCTTGTTCTGAGTAGAGAAGTATTGATTTTCTTATGGGCTTTTCTATGGTACTCATCATTTTGAGATGAGTGTTTCACAAATGCTAATTGATTCTCAGCTTGTCCATTAGGTGACAGGAGATGGGTATTCTCATTCTCCAGATGAAGAGCTGAGACTCAGATTAAGCCAAAAAAAAAGGCAGCTCATTTCTGTTTGCCTAATTTGATGTGACACTGCCCTGGCTTCTCACAGCAGTCCAGATCATGTAACAATTCAGATGTTGACAACCTGCAGTCCTGTGACCCCAGCTGCAGCTGTGAGCACATAGGGCTCTTGCATTTCTGGGTCTCAGAATACCCAAAAATGAGCAATGTGATTAGTGGCCCCTGTGGGAAATTTGGTTAAAACTATGTATTTGGTCTGTAGGAACTCATACAAAGTGGTGATAATAATCAGTGCTCTCTGGGACAAGAGGGTCTGCCTTAAACATGAGAAAGTCCATCCTCTCATTGCTCCCCACTCTCTGCAGCTCCAGTGAACCCCGCGTGTCCCATGGCCAAGTCTCCTGCCATGTGGTATGGACCTGTTCCGTAGATCCTGATAACCTTCCCTCTTCCACTGGTAGCAACCATGTTTCTTTCCCAAATTTCCTGATTAACATAATTAACTTCAACTCAGAGCAATTGTCCTTATCATTAGAACTTGTTGCTAGGTTTCTACAAAGCAATGCATTCTGTCTGTACTTTTAGAGGTAACGATATCAAAGCCTAAAATGTAAAGCCATGTACTGGGCCTTGGGTAGAGATGGGAATACAAATCTGGTTTCCTGAATCTAAGTTGAGTGTTGTCTACATCATGTATCCTTGCTGTCACCCAGCATTACTGCAGTGCAAAACTAATCCAGCACCAACTTCCTGCTGAAATATGCTGCAAATCCGTAGAAAATACCTAATTTCAGGAGCAAGGTAGTTATTATCAATGTGCTCTTTTGTTTTTTTTTCTGGTGAACTGAATTTGCATAGCCTTTTTATTATGTTCATACTTTAAACAGGTAATGAAAATAAGGCTGTAAATAAGGTATTCCCTATAAGAAGGAAGCCAGTTCAGCCCTTACAAAGAAACAAACTTTATTCAGACCAGCTGTTTTTGCAGGCAGTTGCTGCGTTCACCTTTTGCAGTGGTTTCAGGGATATTGTCGAGCAGCACAGAAAGGTACTGCATGTCTTTGTTTAAAAATTACTTGCACAAAGGAGCAGGTTTGCTGGTCTCATCCCCCTAGCCATTTGTGCTTATCATGAAACAACTGTGCAGTCTGCTGCAAATGGCAAGCTGTGCTGAAAATAGCAGGGGTTGCTGCAGATAAGGATTTTAAGGTGCATTGGTGGCAGGAGGGCAGTGTGAAGAGGCTTGTTGCTTCCCTTGCTTGTAATAACTAGCTTTTGCTAAAGGCAGTGTGTTCCTGTATTTCTTGAGCATTTACTTCAAGATTAATTGAGAAGCATCATCTGAGACTTAGATTTATTATGCCTGTTCAGATGAAAACAAAACAAAACTTTTCTTGGATTTTTACAGTTGCTCTCTTTTCCTCCTAACTAACAAGCCCTAGGTCTGGCACCTTTTGATATGAATAAAGGGTAAATAAAGAAGCCTTTATTTAGCAACTGCAGTTTGCAGAATTTCTGACATTAAAAATGGGCAGTTGTTACCAATGGAGGCTGCTTTCTTGTGTTCCAAAAAAATCGACCATGCTCTGCATGTGTGTCACAGTAGGAAAGAGGTCAACTCTACCGGTAGCTTTTAATTGCTATGGCATACCGTGATGCCCTTCCTTTTCCTTCCTCACATGTGCTTTTTTCAGCTGTGCAGCAATTGTGGACAGAAGAGTGAGTATAGTAAAGAAAAAAATAAATGAGAGACTCTTTGTGCAGCCTGTCACTTCTCTGATATTTTGGGACAAAGCTATCTGCTTCTTTATTTGGGAGAACTATAAATTTGCCATCTGCTAAAAGACCAGGGGCCAAAGTTGCACACTTGTATTTGCGGAAACAGAAATCTGTTGCTTCTGGCCGGCTACGATCCGCAGCAGGGTAGGAGGAGTCCCTGGGACCTATGGGGTCCCTGGGACAGGTCTGTTATCTCTTCCTGGGGAGTGTGACCTGAGTGATGGGAGGAGGTAGGTGGGTGCAGCACTGCCAGGTTTTTCACAGGGGCTGAAGCGGTGTTGCTTTATGGAATGAGTTGAGGGCAGCTTGTGGGGGTGATCTTGTTTTTGGTTTGTTTTTTCTTAAGAGTTCAGTGGAAAGCAAATATCTTTTGTTATCTGTTTTAGGAGAGGATGTCTCTAGGACAGTATATGAGTTCTTCCCACCTTTATGGGGCGTTGGTTAATGCTGTCCATGTAACAGATGTGAAACCCCTTACTCTGAGACACCCATAAAATTTTTCAAAACACATTTTATATTGAAGCCTTGCCCTCACCAAAGAGGCACTGGTGGTGGGTGGGAGCCATTCCCATTACAGCACAGAGCTGATATTATTCAGACGTAAGGCTTTGGGGGAAGAGAAACATTTCCTTGCTGTGACTGTACAATTCTGCATCTAGCTGTAGGTACCTGGTGGGAGTTCTTTGTACTGTTTCGGTATACATAACTTTGTTTCTGAGAGCATCTGCAGCATATCAAATTCCTTGACATTATATGGAAGAATCCCAATGCTTTCCCACAGCATCATACTCTGGTGTGTGTTTAGTTTTCCCATAATGTTGCCTGCCCTTCCATGTAAATACCAAGAAAGGGGGTGGGAAAAGGTTGGGATTTTCCAGATGGGTTATTAGAGGAGAGCTTAAAATACTGTAGGAAGCGATATTCTCTTGAAGCCGCAAGGGAAGGTTCAGCATGAGGTCACTGTGAACTCTATAGCACTCAATAACATAAAAGGGTGTGACCCAACTGTGTGTAAGCTTTGCCATTGAGGCTAATTACCCACAGGCCAGCTCTGCACTGGGGTCCCGGGCGAGCTGTGACTGCACTGACACAGCGTGTGTGCATCGGCTGCAGTAACACAGCAGTAACTGAGCTCAGGTGCTCAGCCTGCCCTGGCATTTGAGGCCAGTCTGTGTCAAGTGAGACAGCTGGTTGTGTTCCTCTGCCCTCCCCCTCATTACTCCGTTTATTGATATTCTTATCTTTATTTGGTGCAGTGTTTTTAAGTTTCATCAGATTTACTGCAGCATTACAGCGTGTGGTTTTTTGAGCTTGGTTTTTTTTTTTCATGAGAGCAGTTTGTGTAAGAAGCTTTGAGATGTCTTTGCAGAAGACATATTATATTAGCATTGGATGAGGAGCTGCTTTTTTTCCCCCTTGATTTCCAGGCACTTTGCAGCCTTTTTTCTCCATATTATTCAGCCCCAGGCACAGCATGTGAGCAGTTTTCAACTGTAGACTTGTTAGCTTTGCTTCTCCAGCTTTCAATCTTTGCATTTTTTCCTGTGACCTGCTGTTCTGTTTGGCAGCTTTGGGTCAACGTTTTAAGGGTGGTTCCAGTCACCTGGACTGTACAAGTGCTTGTAAGTGGATGCCTGTTTTGAGTGTATTTTCTTGTTGCTCCCAGGCTGGTGAACTGCCGCTGCTGCCAGCTTATAACGCCCCCAGGGTGTGGGATGCATGTTGCGCCCAAGCTTTGGACAAGAACAGAGTGACAGAAAGAGTAAGATTTTTTCCACAGTGTTGAAAATCATTCGATTTGATTCTGATAACTCTTCTTTTTCAAAAATTAAAAAAATCAGATGTATTTAAAGGCTTACAGGGTTTATTTCATTTTCTGTCCTTCTGTAAGGACAAAGTTGGGAAGGAGAACATGGAAAGAGTGTTAAGAGGGGAAAAGGAAAAGCAAACTTTTTCTCCTTATAGTCTTTTTCAGCTGTCTTTATATTTCCAATATATCCAATATATTTCTTTTTTTGGAGGTCATTTTTTCTGAAGCCTAGGAAGAAAAACTTCCCGCATCCTTTACATTGAGATGATCTCCCAGTGTGGAACTACTACTTGAAAGCACTGTCCTTCCATTAACAGCCAGTAGTGAAATGCAGAACAGGGCTGTAGGCAAACTCAATTCACTTTGCTTTTTTTTTCCAGGGGCAATACTCAAGCTGTCAGTGGCAGGAAGATAGCTGCCATATTGCATTCTCGTCATTTTGTCACTCAGGATAGGATTTACGCTGTGTAAATTTAGCAATCTAAACTTAGGTTTTTAGCCTTAGTTACCAGCAAGGAGAGGGTCTTGTTTAAAAGCTGATTTACCCTCTCCTAAAACAGATAAACAGATGTTTGGAGGGGTTGAAATCACCCTTAGAAAAAACTTGTCTTTCCCCACTGACTGTAGAGGAAACAGTGGAAGGAATACCTTTGGCTGTCTTCCAAAAACTTATATCTTGCCTAATTTCAGTACTTTTCTCACATTTAGTAACTCTTCCAGGTTGTTGTCAATGCATCAAGAATCCCTCTGAAACAACACTGTTGATATTCATTTGCACCTCTGGTTACAGGATGAGAGGAAAAAGAAATACTTTTTCATGATCTTCTCTGGATGAGGTTTCTTCCTGGTTTTGTACTCTAGTAAAAGTACTGCTGCTGGTTTCATCGTGTTTCTCCTCCACCCAAAGCTCAACACATGTTTCTGAATTAACAGGTTTTTTCAACTTCAGTTTTAGGTAAGTAAGAAACAAACAGAGAATTTCAAAGCACGAAAAAAAAGGATTTAGACAAGCTGTTCTCCCTGTTCTCCTATGTACTTTGCAAAACTTCTCCAGCTTTGGAAAAGTTAGGGACAAAAGAAAAATGAAATGCCACCTTCTGCCACTAACTTATTGAAGTTGGCAAAGCTTTGAAAATGGAAAAGGTGAGGCAGAAGGAGGAGAACGGGAGAGAGGATGTGAAAGAAACAATTTCTGCAGAATTTTTATTGCACTGAGACAAAGAAGGAGAAAATGCAGGAGGAAACATGTCAAAAGTCCAATTTTTAGTTTTTTAAAAAAAAGTGGAAATGTCATTCCTTTTCTTTTTCTTTTCTTTTTCTGAAGTGGTTTGGCAAAAAAGTTCTTATTAGAAGAAAAATTCAATAAAATAACTTTATCTTTTTTTTACCTAGTTGTGACTGCTGTCGTGTTAACAACATAACATGGCAGCAGTTATATTTGTATGTTGCTGCAGATAAGATGTATGTATTTTTAACAATTTTGGCACCTTCCTCTACTGCATCTCAAGTCGTGTTACTGAGCATGTTTATTTTAGAACACAATGACTTAGCAAAACAAAGAAGAAATCCATCCTTTTATGTGGTCCAGTGGGAAATGCTGCCATACTCAATATTATTCATCTCTCTTGGGAGTTTTTCTGTGTGTTGGATACCTTGACAAACACCATCCTAGTCTGTAGGGAACTAACAGCACCAACACTGCAACAAAAGTAATTTCTAATTCAGTCTAACTGGCATACTGGGCAGAAATAACTTGAAAATTGAGTGAATCATAATGCTGGCACTGGAGCTGTCTGGATGAATTCTGTGGTGATAACATTCAGCCAACTAGTTTGAAGCATGCCCCTGGTATTGGCAACTATATTCACAGGAATTTGTACATCAAGCAATGCAATTCAAGGGTGAAGAACATTTTCATCCTGTTTTTAGGGTAACAATGCTGGACTTTTGCTTTCCTGAGTACAGGTTTGGAATTTGCATCTTGTAGAAACTGGATGGACCACCATGTCTTACCGCTGTCTTCTCTTGCCCTGACCAGCTATGTTTGCCCTCTGCTCCACTGTCTTTCCTGAAAGACTGCAAACACTGAAAGAATGCTTTGTGTATTAGGACACCTTTCAAAAAATCAAGTATTTAATTTACTGCAGGATCATAGTAAAGAGAGAGGGTAAAGTAATGCACATAAATAGACACTGTTTTGTGTAAAGACACCTTTTCTCTGTCAGTTGAAGTGAGGTCTGCTTGACCCACGTACTATCTAGCATTTTGCCTGTAAGATGTGCTGTATTTCTACAACATTTCCCCCTCTAACAGCCTAATCTCAGTCTATGTGTGTGTATTGTTGTATCTCAGTTCTTAGGTCCCAGGATGATCTACATCCAGTTTTCTTTTTCCTTTGAGTTCCCAAACACAGAATTCCGCATTTTTCAAATCAAAGATTATATTAATTAGTAGGTAAAACAAAAGAACAATTTTTATAGTTGCATTTGCCATCTTGTTTTAGTTTTGATAGAAGAGAACAATGGTAAACAACAGGATCTGTAAAATTAAATATAGAGCCAATGTTTTTCAGGATAATGAGACTCTAACTCAACATGCTAATTTTAATGGGCTATCCTGAATAACTTAAAGTCATTACATATATCTAGAGACATATATCTGTCTAAGTTCAGGTTTCTGAATATAAACTTGGGTGGATTTTTAAAAAATTTTGGCCAGTGTGAACAAGATCCAGTTGTAATATAAGAAGACTGCAAGTTATAAATGTGTACATTGCATCTACTGCATGAATCACTCTGGAAAACGGTGTAATGCTATTGCTAATCAATTGTATTGCTATCATCTTTGTGTTCTCTGAATTTTTTATTACTTCATATTTCTCCATGGTCAGAATAAAATGTATTAATTTAACAAGCCAAGAGCCTAAATAGCATATTCTTTCAGGGTAGAAGGTAGAGTTTACTAGTCTGTAATGATCTACTGCAATTGAGGATTACTGTTCAATTGTTTTTCTTCTAAAGAGGACAAAAATATCAGCAATGTCCATTTTTATTTTCTTTGAATGAGTTCTCTTTAAAATGTGACTCATCATTGAAACAGAAGGAGCTTCCTAAACTCCGAGTCCCTAAACAATGTCACAGGGGATACAGAACAAGAATATTTTTGAAATCTTGAAAGTTCTTCTGAAATGAGTTGTTTTTCTTGCATTCTGTAAGCATGTAAGAGAAGTATGAGCTTTGTATCAGATAAACCATGTTTTGTGATAATGATATTGTGACAAAGCAGAACCTCTACTATAGGAAATAATTTTGTTGATGATCTGCCTCTAGACCAAGTGTCATCATGCCTTTGCTGAAAATACCACTTTTTGCAAATATTCCCCAAGCATTAGTACCAAACAAAACCCGAAACTTTTACCGGGTGTTGTAAGAATAAGCACACTTAAGTGAATTTCTATTTTCTTTGAACAGTACGAGCAACTACTCTGTTTTTGACATCTACTTGTACTCACAGTGATTTGCTTTTATAAGCCTTCCCTATAATTAGAAATTCTTTCTGTGTGTAGAGGAAGTAACCGTATGCACATTTTAATCCTTTAGTGGATGCTGTGTCTCACAAAAATCTTGGAAGATTTTCTGAAGTGTGTATCTAAAGCATTAGAGAACTGTCCTTTCCAGAGAGTATCTCAAACATTTCTGGGCCTGGGGAGCTTAGACTTGAATTGTTTTTTCATTTCATTTTATTGAGTAAAGGTTCTGTGCCCTTCTGTCTTTTGGGACTATAACCATATTTCTAGTAGACAGATAATTGTAGGTGTTATTTATGTCAGACTGTATTCAGTGGCCAGCTCCCAGTAGGTTATGCTGAAGCAATGTTATCCGTCACACAAAAACTTCAGTAGTTCTCTGGCTAGCTTGTCTTCAGGATTAAAAGAGGCTGCCCTTGTTAGGGGCTGGTGTGAAAAGATAACTGATAGTCTTCAGCATCATGCTTTGTGGCAGTTTATAAACATCTGGCAAGAATATCACAACATTTATGTTTCTGTCTCAAACTTCAGGAGAAGGGATTAATTCAGTCAAAAAACCTCCATATCATGATCTTATTTTATTAGTAAATTTAAGCTTTTGTACGGTGGAGTAGCTTATTTGTCAAAGCCATTGGACTGGTGTGTTAGAGATCTCGGTTATTTTCTCTGCTAAATTGCAAGTTTTTAAAATGATGTTGAGGGAGACCACCTCTATTTCCATCCATAAAACAGGGGCAATACTTGTTTTCTGTCAGTGCCTGCTGGTTTCAAGATAAGGTTTTCAGAAGTATGGTTTGTTGGGCTATTCCTGTACCTACTACCATGTCAATGGCAGGTTTCTCTTTAATAAGTGATAGAGGAGATAGGTCAGTGCTAAATGCTCTTGAAAAAAAACCCCAAAATATTACAGTAAAGAGAGAAATTCCTGTACTTACAAACATTTTGTGTTTAATAAAATGGGTCCCTAATTTTGGCTGTGCACTGAAAAGGCTTCTTTATAATACCACAGTAATAAACTCACATTTTGCAATAACAGAGCTAGTAAAGAAGCATCTTTGTCCATGGACAAATTTTGCAAATCTTAATAATACTTTCCTCTGAAGGATTGCTGTAGATATGTATGAAGTAGGAAATGGGTCATTGCTTAAGGCTCTCCTTGGGCACCAAAAATTGGTGCTGTCATGTTCAGATGTATCTAAATTCTTTCCAAACAATTTGGGCATCTTAAAGAGAAAATAAAAATAAGTATCACATTATCCACCTGTGTTTTAATCTTTCTTCCTCTTCTTGCATTTAACTTTTTAAAAATGAGTTACGTACTCAGGCAAATTCCTTTTCACCCTTTGTAAGCAACTGGATGGCTCTTTCTGCTAGTGATTCATAGCTTCGTTATTGAAATGGCAGCCTAATCACAGGACTGAGAGCCAACTGTTTGGTGTTGCAGAGTGAAATGATCAGTTGAACAGTGATGTTTAAAATGAGAAATATTACTACGGTAGCTTGAAGTTCAGCTGCTGCAGAAGAACAGGGAATGGCTGATTCCTGTCTGTTTTCTTCCCCTCTGCTATTTCCCATTCCCTCACTGACACACTCAGAATCAAGTTGTGCAGCAACCTAATTTTATATCGGATCTTTCATTTCACTCCTTGCTATTATTTAGGATCTAGTTGCAGCTGCATTGTGTATGCTTAACAAATAAAAGCTTTCAGAGAACATCATTCAATTCCCACCTCCTGCTAAGGGTTTTCGACGTGTAATACATCACAGAATCAAAATGACTTTCACTAAAAGTTCATGCTGTTTAAATCACACCAAATGTTATATTGAGCTGTAGCATACATAATTCATGTATCATTAACAGCTTCTACAAGTCTTTGGCTGCATGGCATACCAATGAATCAGAATGTGTGGGTATTTTTTGATACCTGCCTTTACTTAAATTGTATTTGGAAGCAACAGCATGTAATTGTACTAACTTGGAAAATCAAACAGGCGTGTAATAAATTATGGTTTCTGATTGACACAGTGAAGTAGGTCTCTTTCCTTTCCTGATGTTGAGTAAGCAAACTATTTTAAACAGGAAAGACTCAATAGATTTTTGTGCTACTATCAGTATTATTAATAAAAATCCATTTTCATTGTTTATAATATGAGAATTCTCCTGCAGTCACTTAATTCATTGCATGGCTGATGACTCAACAGTGTCCTTTAATAAGTAAGACATGTCTGTTTGGTCAGCTTGAATCTATTTCACAAGGTGCTAGTTTGGACAAGTGAACGTGGTCAGGAAGATGGCCATGGGATTACTGAAGAGTTAAGCCTGTTACTTATGTCCCTAAGAGACATTTGGTTTCTAATAACCCTCACAGCTCTATGATTGCATATGTCTGTCATTCCTACAATTATCCTCCTTCTGTCACACAAGTGTCAAACGCTGTGATTCAGGAGATCTGTTAGTGCCAACTGAAGCACTCAGAAGCTGCTAAAACCCCCATGTCAGAGTTAGGAGCACGCTGCAGCACCTGACTGAATCAGAACCTTAGCTCTATCTGTGTGTAGGGATTGTAATTCTGTTTAAGGATCTGAAAGCAGTGAATATCCTGTGTCGTTCAATACAGAAGGATGTTAATCTGATTGCAGTAATGGTGCTGAGAACCCATAAACAGTGGAACTACTTTGTGGTCCATGGTTGCCAAGAAAAAGAAATTTTCTGTCAAAATCATGGAAGACCATACCTTGCAATCAGTGATCTCGTGCTGGGTACGTGAACTTGATGACTAGGAAATGGAGGTGGCCAGGGTCTTGCAAAACATACGTTTTTCTGAAGTGGAATTACAAATGTTGATTATAGCTCCTGACTAATTGACAAACAAGTAGGTTAGAGGTTTTCTACAAGAGGTTTCATATTCAGAAATGTGACTATTCTAATAAGTGTATTCTGCCCTTAGTCATTGATATACCAATTTATTTAAGCAAAACTTCAATTTAAACATGTATTTAAAGTAGATTTGGGCCCCAGGTGCTTGTCTGTATACTTGTATTTAACAGTCTTCAGTAATAAATTACAACTTAGGAAACTTTTTGACTGGTTACCAGGAGGCAATTTTTTTCCAAAATGATGGCATTTATCAGCCTTCAGATTCCATGGGAAACAGCCCCAGATGGATGACTTCTCAAAATTAAGTGATCTGCACTTTTCAATTAATACTGTTTTAACCTATCCTATACTTGATATAGTATTAGTATTATGTTAGGAAGTTGTATTAATAATATGTTCTTTCATTGTGATTGTTGCTGAAAGTTGAAGCGTGGTGTTCACTTTCAAGAAAGTAGCATGTCACCTGTCTACTCTAGCTGACCTTTTTTTTTTTATTTTTAGGACATCTCAGAACCGAATGATCAGTAAAGATTCCTCAAGAAAGTGCAGCTTCTAACTATACTTATTATGCCTGAGAGTTCCCTGCTTGTTCTTAGAACTTAACTTCCAATGAACTCAAAGTTGCAATGTGAAGGATATGCAGATCCTCCTGCCTTTCTGATTTCCCGTTACAGTAGCTATGAAGCAAGCAACCCTGATCTCAGCGTTAGCTCACTGGTTATCTTGTTTTGGTGCCATTGGGTTTGTTGCCTTGTTTTTTTTAAAATAGAATACAATTTCATTTGGAAGGGAGTGACAAAGATCACCTAGTCCAACTGCCTGACCACTTCAGGGCTGACCAAAAGTTAAAGCATGTTATTAGGGGCATTGTTCAAATGCTTCTTAAACACTGGCAGGCTTGGGGCATCAACCACCTCTCTAGGAAGCCTGTTCCAGTGTCTGACCACCCTCTCAATAAAGAAATGCTTCCTCATGTCAGGTCTGAATCTCCCCGGGTGCAGCTTTGAACCATTCCCACACGTCCTATTACTGGATCCCAGGGAGAAGAAATCAGGACCTCCCTCTTCACTTCCCCTCCTCTGGGAGCTGGAGAGAACAATGAGGTCGCCCCTCAGCCTCCTTTTCTTTCCTCCTAGACTTTCTCCAGTCAGTTTGATTACCTTTGTGACAGAATTTGACTATGAGAATTAGCACGTATCTAACTATAGCCATAGCACACAAAGATTTGTGGGGGCTGCATCATCTCCTGGGATACTCTGGGTGTTGATGATGAGTCACCACCTTGTGATGAAGGTAATGTCTGAGGCCAAGTTGCACAGAACTGTAAAGAATGTTTTCCTGAGTGGGCAAGTTGGTGAGTTAGGAAATCTTAGTGTAGCTCACATGAAACAAATGTTGTGTCTGGTGCATGCAAGCCAGTAATTACATACATGTGTGATCCTCTGGGCATAGAGGATAAGGTGGCTGCGCAGTAAAACCTCAAAATGGTTCTTGTATTAAACCCCTAAATTATTTACTTTTGTGGAATGGCCACTCAGAAAATGGCCACACCTAGAAAAAAAATAAACTGTTAAAGATGTTAGTACCTTCTAATTCAGCAAATGTTTATGCCAGTTCATTTTCCCTGAATCTTCATGCCTTTAAAGAGCAACTGAATGAGCATCACTCTGAGTCCAGGCAGAACAGAGCAGCTGTACTGCATCTTTTCACTGCAGGGTCTTTGCTCCGGCTTTCCACTGAACTGTGGTTAAATGAGCTGGAGCAAATTATACTCACCCTAGCAAGAAATCTGGACAAAATTTTGCTTATTAAAAATTGTTTTAATTAAGCATCAGGACTTACCAAATATTTATGCCACAGGTATCTGTGGCATAACATGAAAAAATGGAGAATGTTCTTGTGAAAAATGGTACAGTTTTAATATCACTGACAATGTGACAAATAGTCATGTTAGTATTTAATTTACCTTTTAAAAAACAAATTTGAGACTTAATTTTTCTTTTATTTCTGATTTACCGCTGTTTATAACCAGGAAAAATAAAGCAGTAAAATAAGGGCTAGTAAGATACCTGGAAGTGAAGCTGGGAAAAATGTATGAATCATGCCTAAAAGCAGTGTGTTCAGAGTTGTTGGCATTTCTAGCGTGACTTTCATGTTACCCTGCAAATAAGTAGCCCTCTTGGGCACTGAACTGTTTATTCAAGTTCTGAGGTTCTCGCTTTTCTCTGTATGATTCAAGCTGTATTTAAGTCATGTCTGCTTAAAGCTGCAATGAGGTGCAACTGATCTTGCCGTCTGTAAAAGCAGACCTACTCAACTCCACTACTGGGCTCCGGAGAGCCAGAGAACTTGTACCGCACCGGCCAGTGTGCTGGTATGCTAATGCAGAGGGCAGAACCACTGGCACAACAGCGGGTCAATGGCTAAAGGCTTAGCAGAAGGCAGAGGCTGCATCTGAAAACGCTATTATCCTCTCCCTAGTAAGCTTTGCTTTACCTCCACCTGTTTGACTTCCAGTTATTTATGCTGTAAGCAAACAGATGACACGGTAATGAGTTCTTTGTCTGGTTGGTTACTGCTGAGGTGTGTGATTACCAGTTTAGATGCATCATCTCAGAATTTAAATGAATCTTTAACTGTAGGAGAGTACAGTATGCATCTCCATACAGGTGTGTACAAATACAAAAGGGTTTTTAAGTGCTTTGAAGCACAGCTCCTAAAGATATGGCACTGTCAGCCACAGACTGCAGCATCACCTGGTTTAGCTGGGGATGAATTAACGTGGTATATCCCTAGTGTAAAATGTCCTTAGTATTTAGAAAAAATAAAATTTACTAATAATCACTACCAAATTCTTTATAATTTTTGCACAGAACTTCTGTTTTTTCTTGCCGGGAGCTGTGAGTGCCTGTATTTTAAAGATGGAGAGATACTGACTAGGGGGTTGCACTGCAGGATTAGCTACAAGAATACATTTGTGTGCTGAGGTGGTCCCTGCCCTGAGGACATATAGTTTAAAAGATCGGGGGAGGTGGGGAGGAGGAAAGGAAGAATTTATGTTCATTGTACAATTTGTGTCTTCATCAGCTCTGGATTTGGTTGCATGACTGAGAATAGAATTAGAATTTTGTGTGTTTTGGAAAGGTCAGCCTTCCTCTTCTAGCCCTGATATTTGGGCAAGCTTGCTTGCATGCTTGATCACAGAATTATTTTCAGCTCAGTTTCTCTTTTCTGTTGGTGTTTGAGGAAACTTGCTCCAGCTGCAAAAAAAACTTAATCGTGAAAGAAATGGAGACATTTTCACCTAGCACGCAAGTCCTCTCTGATTTTTTCCACAATATCTGCCTCTGTGTGTGCACATGCATGTGTTGTGTATGGGGAGGGGTGTGTGTAAAGAAATCAAAAGTTTGCCAGGAAAGTAACGCAGGTGTCTGGGAAGTGAATGTAAGTATCCCGATGGCAGACCTCACTTTCCCCACATACCTTTTGCAGTCCTTTGGGATTTTTAGACTGTAGGTTGAAAAACACTGGTGCTATGAACCCTACTAATGAGAATTTCTCATTTTCAACAAGAAATACCAATCTCTAAATCTTAGGCAGAAGAAAATCAGGGGTAAGCACATCTTTATTGTGAAGAGGCTCAGCCTCTAAAGCTGTTTGAGGTTGGATCCAATGCTGCTGTCATATGCTGTAGTAAGCTGACCCTAGTCTTATATGCATGGCTTTGGGCTAGGTGTGTGTTATTATTAGTGTATGTATTAATAAAATACATTATTCATGAGGGGTAGTGTGCTCCTGCCCATTAGCCTGGCATGCGCTTTGCACCAAGTGGTGTGGCCACAAAGCCACTCAGCTCCTCTCCCGCCTGTGTGGGACACCGGCCGCTGCTGTAGCAGAGCTAGTGAAGCAGCTACCTCAGAGGCATCTGGGGACAGGCCAGCTGGCTGGTGGGAGCAGGACCCCAGGAGGGAGCTTTGGTGCTCCTTGTCACTCAGACTGCTGATAGAGCTTTTATAGTGCTTATTACTGTGGTTGGTGATACAAGGTGTACTTGTAGACAGACTTGCCCCAAAGTTCACCACCCTTGATCTCACTGTTTCACTCTATGCATTAGGAAATCATCAAGGAAAGAGAGAGGATACTGTAACAGGGGAAAGAATAAAAAAGCTTTGTGAGCTGGGTTGGACCACTGATGCTAGCTGGTTTGAGTCAGTAGCCAAGCCTACCTACATATCCCTTAGGGAAAGATGATGATGTCTGTTTACTGAAGCTTTCTGCTTCACAGTTACACTCACTCTGCTCCTCTGCACCTCTCCCCCGGTGTCATTCCTCATGCAAAGAAAATGCCTCTCCCTGGACTCTGATCTGGTACCATTGTATCAGTGGTGGTTGATGGGATTTGGAGTTGAGAACAACTGCTGCTGGGTTTTCTGTACAGTGGAAGCAGAGGTGACAATCTGACCCGCAGACAGTGATGGTAATTCCCCAAAACACGAGCTTTCTGCCAGTTTGATGACAGAACATTTGGGGATTCAATGGAGCAGCAGGTTAAAGCAGACAACCAAGGAATGGCTTTGGAAGCATAACTCTACCCTGAGATGTTAAGTACGGGCACGGTTGCAATCTGAGACATTCATGACTGTCACCAACACAGTCTGCTGAAGTGATAGCTATAAAATGAAAGATTTAAAGGAGGCAATCGTAATGGTTAACAGCAGTATGAAAAAGCTTAAACATGTTCATAAATTTCAATAACTACTAAGCAATATACTGGATTAATCTAGGAGAGATTTAATTTGAAAAATGCTAAATAGGAGATACAAAGACTGGAAACAGACATTTCTCCTGAAGATGGAGTCTTTTGGTATAGCTATAAAATGAAAGATTTAAAGGAGGCAATCGTAATGGTTAACAGCAGTATGAAAAAGCTTAAACATGTTCATAAATTTCAATAACTACTAAGCAATATACTGGATTAATCTAGGAGAGATTTAATTTGAAAAATGCTAAATAGGAGATACAAAGACTGGAAACAGACATTTCTCCTGAAGATGGAGTCTTTTGGTGAGAAATTTACATTGTACTTCAGCTGAAGTGATATTAAATGCAAGTACAATGTGGTAGAAAGGGAATTATAAAATAAATTATAGAAAGAGTTTTTAAATTTGCACATTAAGGAAAAAAGCTTTATTTTGTACTCTCACTTTAGATGGTATTTGTGTCTAGATCTACAAATGACCATGCAAGCTGAATGAAATGAGATAAAAAAATTTTGGTGTCAATTATATAGATATTTAATAGAAAATAAAAATGACTGAAGTCTTATCACAGGGAAGTATAGGCATATATACTTGTGTCAAGTATCCAAGAATATATACATCATTTAAATAGAGGCATATTATTTAGAATACAAATACTTTAGATGAATTTTAAATTTTCTGTGTTTAAAATTAATTGTCTTCTGAGGCAGAACGTTTCATTGCAGATAGTTTTAGCAAGATGCATCAGTGCACTAAGATTTTTGAAATGGTGAATACTTCCTTTGTGTTGCTAATTGCAGCTGTGCAGTCTGCAAATGAAGGATATCCAGCATCTTATTTCCAATTTCAATCATTTTATTCCTGTTGATAAACAGCCCTTATCTTCTTCCCACACACCAGATAGATTTTACATTATTTTATAAATGAGAATTTTCCATTGTGCTGCAGCATATTGTTAGCAAGCTTGAGCTTTATTAAAAAGAAATAGAAACAGAATTTGGAAACTTTCTCCTGGTTCAAGTCACTTATTTTTAGATGTACTGATGCTGCTTGCAGTAATGATTAAATTAATGAAGGTTGTGTGGTCTGAAGTGGCGATACTAGTCATTACCATGCTCTGTTCTGATCTAAACCCTGCTGCACTCTTATCTCAGCCAGAACACCAGCCTGCTTCAGATGGGCGTGGAAATGATCACAGCTCCCACTGCACTGTGGTTCTGAACTGGGGGCCTGAATTTAAGAAAAACAGAGCACCAGCTACCCCAGTTCAAACTGCTGTTGGGCAGGTATGTTGAACATCCCAAGCCCTGGTGTCCAGATTTCTTGTGTTATGATCACAGTGAGATGTTGAATGCTTATGAGCAATCAGCTTGGTCTGGGTTGCTGCCGGTGATGAAGGACATATGTTCTGCTTATGTATCCAGCCCCCTCCAAGAAGCAGCACAGCCCTATAGATCCATGTATTGTTTATGGAAATGCCACCTCAGAAGTGTTTTAGGAACTGAATCTGTCTTTTGAAGTCATATGGGGGCTGACACATAAGATTTGGGGAAACATCTGAGTAGGCATCCCTGTAACAACTAGTAGGTTTGGAACACTGAGGACCTTTCTTTAAAGCAAAAAGTTTGTGTTTTCATCTTGTGTCTCCCTGTAGCAGGTAAAAGTACACAGCTCTTTTCTGAGTTTGAGCTAAATTTCACTATCCGTCCTTGCTGTTTTTATGTATCTCCCTGATCCTAAGGCAGTATTTATTTAAAGCAAAGACAAAAATATGCACAAAAGTGTACACTTTTAGCAGAGAGTGGAAATCAGAATGGCTAAAGTTATAAGGCAGGCACTATTGGGAGAGTGAAACAAAGGGAATTTCCCTTTCTGTGGTCACCAAAAGGTACTCCTACATACTGGAAGTCATGAGTTCCCCTCAACTGAAACAGAATGTGTTCTCCACCTTTGATTATTGAAGGAAGGTGATAACAAAAACGTGTGTTAAGAGAGTTTGGAAAGAGGAAATACAGTGACTGGCAGAAGAGTGATTAACCCAGTAAGGAACTCAATACCAATGTTTAATTCTCAACCTATGTTACATTTTTGCCATGAGACTTTATATTCTGAATGGCTTTACTGGTGCAGTTCCATTTGCTTCACAAACCACTCAAAACACAAGGAGATTTCTAGAGAGTGAGAATAATGATTTCCAATAACAGAATGAAATATTTTAACTGACAAATTCAGTGGCATAGCTCTGTGAATCCTCCTACATTCCCTGCCAAATACCACATAATTTTGTTTGACTTCATGCAAATCTGGTTGGAGAGGAGGGGCCCTTATCTCTCTGTATACTTACATACACTCTATATAGGTGCATAAATATTCCCAAACACATTTGTGCTGGCGTGTCAGCAAAACATATGGAATTTCACATTGATTTGGGAGCTCTATAAAACACTAATGGAGCTGCTGCTTTAGCTTTCAGTCAATTGGGAAAGACTCAATGATGGGAAGCTGCAGGCAAATTCTCCTTTTGCTGGTCCCAATAGTGCCTTCCTTGTAACTTTAGCCACTCTAGTTTCCACTGTCCTCAGATTAATTTCTCTCATTTGGGAAGCCACACAAACTCATTCATGATACAACTCAGAAATTAGTTCTATCTCCCTACATCTGAGACACTTCATTTATTTCTAAGCACAGCTCTTTAAAAGGGAAAAGAAGCCACACAATTCCATGCATAATGTGTACACCTACAGTGCTGTAAAATGCTTCATCAGGAAGAGATGGGGAACATCGCTCTTCTTCTCATTTGGGAAGCCACACAAACTCATTCATGATACAACTCAGAAATTAGTTCTATCTCCCTACATCTGAGACACTTCATTTATTTCTAAGCACAGCTCTTTAAAAGGGAAAAGAAGCCACACAATTCCATGCATAATGTGTACACCTACAGTGCTGTAAAATGCTTCATCAGGAAGAGATGGGGAACATCGCTCTTCTTTTTTATTTCTAAGCACAGCTCTTTAAAAGGGAAAAGAAGCCACAATTCCATATGCATACT
>NW_008795907.1:2457737-2473524 GCF_000699145.1 Aptenodytes forsteri | reverse complement strand
GTTCGACAGCCTACACATGCAGATTTGTTATCTCTGTGCTCTGCTGAAAATGATTCTGCATTACATATGTTTTATGTGTGCCTGTGGGTACATCAGTGATACCTTACAATGCTGTTTAGGGTACAGCCTCAGGACACCTGGATATTCAGAATCAAGTTCTATTATAATAAGGTCATCTGCTTCTAAAGAGCTTTTCATTGCCACGTACTTTTTACAAACTATTTTGGTATATCATTAGTCCAGTTACTGCTGGAGCAGTTGTTTTTGTGGTAAAATGATGTTACTTCACAGCACAGTTGCCTAATTGTCACAGGCAGTAGCTAAAGGTTGAAGTTAAACAAGCAGAAACCTAGCTGGAATGTAGATAGTGAACAGAATTACTGACCTTGACCTCATTTGTGAGAAGCCATGAGATCTCTAATGGCAAATTGTATCTTCCTCACTCAGTACCAAATTATTTTTTTAAAAAATCAACACCCTACATATGCAGGAACATGATTCCCTCACATGCTGCACAAAGGTATTTGTGCCATAGTGAATTCAGGATATGTGCTACCAAGTGAAACATCATCTGCTTCTGTGAACACACAGAAGGCTGCTTTTCTCTCCAGAAGCTGGAGGAGGCAGTAAAATGTTTTGTTGGGGTTTTGGGGTTTTTTTGAGGAGGTGAGAATAAAGAACAGACTGAAGCCATGCAGTACAGAACATGGACCAGTGCGGGGGCTGTAGTTACTGAGGTCTAGGGGATGGTGTGCTTATTGTTGGAATGAGTGTAGGGCTCTGCACAGCAACTGTGTCTGCCTTCAGGGGTTTGGCCTGATGCTGTCAGCAGAGGTCATGGATAATGATACTAGGCACTGCATCTAGTCTGACTTCTTCCCAAGTGGCCTTAATGCTAAGGATGCACTCAATGGACTTGCGGTTTCTAAAGCTAGATCCAGGCTTTTGACATTGTTTCAGTAACTGCTAGAAGGAGTGTTTTCTGTTGGCTTAAACCGAAGTGTCCATGTGCAGGACACTGTTAAAATTAAGGGTTTTAGGCTGGGTGAAATCCAGGCTGCTTTTCTGCGTACAGACTGAAGTCTATGTGTTGGGATATTTCCTATCCCCTGTGAGTTGGTGGAGAGGAAGGGTGGCACACAGAGATGAAAGGCACAGTCTGACTGTTGGGTCTGACTTCTTCCCTAGCTTTACTTCATTGTCTTTTTTCTTCCTCTAATCACTTTTGTTCATTTTGATCATTTGTTTTCCCCTGGACATAGTCCCCTGTGGGAACCTTCATCAGCTGAGTGAACTGCTGCACACATTTCATTAATGCATAAATGAGCAGGCTGAGAGCATTGCATTGATCAGCAGATGTCTCGTTATCCATGGTACCCTTGCTGTGATGCCCTGGAGGATAGGGGGACTTTCTACTGTGAGTATATACACTATTATTTCCCTTCCTTTCTTTCCTTATTGTATGTGCACAAATAATTAAATAAATGTGTCATTATAATTTAGTGTTTTCATACTATAATCTCTCTTCTCCCTTCTTCCCGGTAGAATAATATATTTCAGATTCTCAATCTCACCTTTGAGGCTATGTGAAGGCTTCTGATTTTGTTCTGTACTCATACTCTTTGCACAAGCAAACCTGGTGCTAGTAATGATGGGATTTGCGCAGTCAACCTGGAGAAGCTGGCACTGCATTTAATATGCTGAGGGTTTAGAGGCACAGTCCAGAGTCTTCAGAAGCCAGCTGGACATTCATTGCTTCCAGGTAAAGAAGATTTAAAAAAAAAAAAAAATCTATCTCTTTTGCCAGTCCCTTGGGTTTGTTGCAAGACCCAAATATTTGCTGGGACAGAAATAACAAACCTGAAACTCTGTTGATCATTGTCACCAGGAAAAATACCCTTTTCAAAGTGAAAAGTGGACATGTAAAAGCACCAGTTCTGTTGAAGTCATTGCTTGTTTTATTCTCCATGACCTTTCCCCAAAGCTACAGTGGCTTTGAATGGTCTTGAAAATTCTCTTCTAACATCTTGAATCTTCACTGATAAAGCTTTAGGCATTAAAAGCCTCCATCTTTGTTTGCCGCTGTCTGTTTTTCTGACACACTCATCTGCTATGGGCTTGCTGATGCCTGCATGGTATAAGCCTGATGGGATCTTTGCAACTGCTAAAACTTACTTGAACTACACTTCCCTGGAGGCACAACTTGATGTAAAACAAAGTGAGTGCAGAAGTGGACCCAATTCTTACCAATCCCTCTCTTTGAACAGGGAAATCCTCATAATGGTGCCTGGTGGCCCTGCCGCTGTAATGGGGAGAGGCTGGATCTCCTGTGTGCAGCACTATTTGCTTTTTCACAGTACTGTAAGCCATGTAAAAATCACACTAATTGCATTTGGTTCACATTTTCAAGCTTTTCTGATTTGCAAGAGCTAGGGGCTGTAGTGTTAAAAATGCCAGCATGTGACTCCAGTGGTTGATATTTGGTTCTCTCTTAATTTGTTAGTCTTGATTTGCCTTACTCTGAGTTTAGTCATGTTAGAGATGTACTCAAGGCCTTGACTTGTGCTTTTTAATTAAGCTAACTTAAAATCCTCTTTTATATCATAGATAATAATGGTAGCAATGACTATGAGAATTCATTGCATTCAGTTGCTATTAGCAACTTTTTAACAAAGTAGTAAAGTTAACATGTAAGAAATGGATTTACAATACAAATGGAGAAAGCTAATACCCAAGCCATATACCCATCTTCCCAAAATTCAATTCGAAACCTTCAGCTAAAGAATACTGTACTTAGAAAATCAGCTTTCTTTCCAAATCACTGCTTTACATGGATTGTGGAGTGATCCATTAGTGGGAAGTCAGCATTGGTTCCACGCATACATTGCAAAATACATGGTAGAGTTCACTGCAATGCACACTTTTGCCTTACAACTCTGGTTTGCAGTCCAGAATATTACAAGTAAGAACTTCCAATATATCAGGTGTACAACACATATAGTATTTCTTTCTTTTTTTTGGTTTCTTTTCAGCCTCTGTTCTTCCCTTACTACAAAAGAGCAAGGGGACAATCCACAGTGCCAGAGTATGGCACAAGTATGGGCACAGTATTTCAGTTTATGACATTCTTGTAAAATCTCTTGGTATGTACACATCATCTTTCTAGGAGCTGTCAAAAAAGGTTTCCAAGTGTAGTAATTGTATACTTTTCACAAGTATACATTAATTTGTTTTGATTTTAAGTTCACTGAGAGGTGAATTTTTCAATGGGCCTGCTGGTGAACGGCCTTTTCAGTTTGTATCATTCATCAATTTACACGTCACTAAAATATGTCTGTTTTTGACTGGGTTGTACAAATAGAAAATAGTAAGTTGAAAGTTTGCCTTGTGAACCAGAATTAAAGTTAGCAAAATACACACACTGAAATGTTATGCTTTGCTGTTAAGTCAAGGTATAAAGTGAAAGGTTAATAGAGTATATTCATAAGTTATATTTAAAAAGCATGTTTACCTAAGACTGCAGTTAGGGAGTATAAAAACTTAGAGCACAGTCCTTTCCTCAAAAGCCTCCAGCCTGAATTGACAAGGCAAGTGAGAGGAATGAGGAGAAACAGAGCTCAAAGAACTTTCCTCTGGGTGCTGATCGCAGTAAGAATGGGGCCACTGCTCTGGAAGACTGTCCTTGGGCTCCATGTGAGCAGTTTCAGCAGGCAGAGACAGGAGAGGTAAAAAAGTCTGTAACACACTGGGGATCAGATTTATCCCTGTGGGATCCAAATTCTTGAATGTTTTGCAGAAACACTTTCTAATAACTGATGATCTTTTAGATGACCTATATGGTGGTTCTCATGCTTGGTTTGATGGTTTATCATGTACAAAGATGGTTTATCTTTGCTACAAATCCATCAGGTTAGATTAATTCTTCTTATAGATTCTTATGTAGCATGCTTTGCAGGATGTGTGTGTGAAACTTCAGTAGCTTCACGTTAAGGTGACTTCTTTTTAAGGAACACAGACAAACTAGCTTTAGAACTGGAAATGAAACCTAGACTGATGCCTAGTCCAGAGCTTTACCAATTAGACTACTATCACAAAAATATTTTTCAATTAATGCTGTAATCTGCTGTATCTTTTATTTTAAGTTTTCATTTCCTGTAGAGTTATGTTTCCACAGAATTTGTCCTGGATACTTGTATAGTTGAGTTCTAGTAGCTGCAGCTGTCTGATTTCAGAATGATACTCATGAACTTACTTTTGCAGCTGATGTTTCCATGTATGGGCTGCTGGAGATAGCCTAGGGGTATTCCTGGCTGAAATGAAACCATATGCACAGTATTGGGTGCTTCATTGCTATTTTAATATTTCTTCTGCTGAAATTTCCAAATACACTGCACACAGGAGGGAAAGATTTTGGGGATATACATAGGTATACCTCACTGTTCCAACAGATCTATGCATTGCATGGGGTAACACAGGAGAGTTTTTTAAATGCCATTTATGTGATAAGCTCAGTTTTCAATATTTAATCTTTTCCTCTATGCTGGGTGTCACAGAAGCTGTAAAAACCCATGATGAGAGAAGTGGATAACACAGAAGGGGATATAACCCACAATGGTGGGGTTACAAGATGCTAGGCAAAGTTATGGGTCAGGACAATTTATATACCAGATCCAATGATCTGCTCTTCCTTTGACTTTCCGTACAAGGTAGGTAGTAAATACAAATCCTGATCATACCTCATGGCTCTGTTTACAAGCGCCCAATTAGTGAGCCAGAACATGAATTTATTCCATGCTAACTCTGCACACTGAAACATTTAAGAAGGCCTAAGAGTGACTTTGTGCTAGGTAGCTTATTCCATTCTGAAAATAGAGCTAGGTACCTAGTATGTTAGTATCTCAACACTTAAAGCTGCTGTTTTTACAGTTATCTTTAATGATCTGGCATTGGCGCTGAAAGCGGCTGAACCGTGGCAGTCCATGACTTTGTGTGAACTTGCCTGTTTTGCCAAGAAGCAGCACACAAGCCTGGAATCTGGTCTCTGCTCACGGGCAATGTGGGTGTCCGGTGCTGTGTAGTCATGTAGGAGCAACTCCCAAGGCTGGATCTGGTCCACACTGACTTCCCAACTTCCTAGCTGGGCAGTCCTGAGCTGCCTGCTTGCAAACACTTTTTGATTTCACCACAGAAGGATTTGGGAAAGGGGAACTTTCAGTCTGATATTCTGCTAAGAGCCTGTATTCTCAAATGTATAGTGTTGACAAAGAAAAGCTAGAAGCTGCTTTTGGTTTGATTTGAACCAGCCACTGGAAATAGAGGACAATACGGTAATGTTTGAGCAAGAAGGGGCAAGATTTATAGAAGACAGCTTACACCTTGAGCTTTGGAAAGTTCTTCCCCAGCCCATAGTTATTAATGTTTTCTCAGATGGTCTTTTGACTGATTTGTGGAAACATAATTCCAAAATGAGTGGGAGAAACTCTTGATGTTCAAGCAAAAAGTGGTTGCATGTGTTTAACAGTAATCACTGTTTTCAAACAATCCTTTCTACCCCTCTCAGGTAGAGCCCTTGCATTCCTAAATCAGAATTAACAGGAAAGAAAAAAATAAAAGAAATCATTCACTTAAATATACCAACAGCTGACCTATGTTAACTTGTATGTGTTTCTTCATTGGTGAAGAAAAACTTGATATCTATTCCTCACTTGTGAATTATCTCCTACTTCAGAGATGAACTATCCACTATACATTATCTTCCCTCCCATCACACAAACTGTAGATTGTATCTGGATATCTATTCCATGTGTTATGTGCACAGTATAACTTTGGTTGAAGAGTAAATGAGAAAACTTATAGCTAGTGTTTTAATACTCTTGACAAAGCAGCAGGACACTCTAATTAAAATAGCACAGTGCAGCATGGAATGGGCAGGTTCCAATAATGAACAGCTTAAAATGCTGATGATAAGTGCTCACCTATCATCTATCATACCAAACAATTGGTTACAAAAACAAGCACTTATTTAGCAGCAGGTGCTATGCTGGTGACACAACTGAAGAAAACTTGTGATCTTGTGATTTTACCCTTGAAAGCTTCCTTCTTATATACTGCAAACCTGCATTGTTTCTATCCTTTTCTCTTCTAATTCAGCCATAAGCATTTAATACCTTTTACGTAACTACATACCTCTAAACAAAGCAGGCCTGCTTCTGCACTGGAAATCTATATATGGATCCTCCCTGTGTCACACTGAGCTTGCAGTCAATCACTAGGTCATCCGGTTTAGACTCCTCAGAGACTTCTCTGTCAGTCACAACCAGTGATGAGTGGGTGCCTTATATGATGAAGTACTTTTTGTTTTAAAGAAGAGTACGAGAGACATCTATAGACCTCTGATGGACTTGTGGATGTGGAGAGAGCTTTGTGGAGTATTCCTAAATTCCCAGCCCTCTGTAGATATGCTTTAATAAAAGAGTGTGCTCAGCCTTAAATTATTGTTAAGCACTCAGCTTAGCTTGGCATAAATGATGATACAATCAATATTAAAAGATACTGCACCATTCAACATAGTCACATTTAACTGATTTTGGAGCCTATGTCAAGTTTTTTAAGGTGTTTGGGAATTTAAGTCTGCTTTCAAAGTGTCTAAGTGATCAGAAATTTCAGTGCTGAGTGTAATAGCGGCTCAACACCTTTAAGAAAATGCCCTAAAGCTTTACACTTTCTTACTATGAACCATAATCAGGGAATATGCCATACAGGCACGCAGAAGGGCTGAGCCTTTTACTGCAGAAAGAAATGCTCCATTTCTATGGCACATCTGTTGTACTGGTCAGTCCATATCTGAAAAGCAAGAAATTTCAGTTTTTTGCAGGCAGAAAACTGACTCTCCATAGACACCATGTAGTTTTAGATCCTCTTGAGGTTGTCAATTCTCAGTTCCTGTTTTGAGGATTCACAATTCAAACCCAGTTCCAGGCTACACTTAAAGTGAGGGAAAAAAGTCTATATTTTCCCTTCTTCAAAAAAATCTGAATGTTTTTGAAATCTGTGAAAGTGTCCATGTGAGTGAAGTTCTCCATGTGCTAGTGTTGGCAGTGTTTGATCTTGGCTAAGTAAACATACCTGTGTAGATAGACTCATACATGCATAAATATGTACATAGATCTACATGCGGGGGAGAAAGAAACTTTCTATGCTATAGCAAACTGATGTGAAAAGGAGTAAGTATAAACTAACTGAATCAAAGAATTCAAACTGTTAATTTCTGGTAGTAAATGTCAATATATTATAAATACTACTTATGTAGTGAAGAGCTGCTAAAGTAGATGTACCAGTCAGTGAGAATTACACATTATATCCTTTCCACATTAATCCTGCCACCTTTCCTCTCTTTGTCTCTTTCTCACTTCTGTCTTATTGTCCATTTCCAGGACTCATTCACACAGAGATCAGCAGCCATGCTAAAGGACATGAATAGGTCATTTTATGTGACGATCACATTAAAAAACAAGCAAGCTTACAAACAAACTTGGGTACGAATCCACAGCAGTAAAAGAAAACTTATGGAAAGGACTTTAAAAAACAAAATAAACCAACTCTTCTGAAGAGCAATGCAAGAGTGGCATTAAGCATGCATGGCCAATGCATTATTGCCTGTTCTTGTCTCTACTTGCATTGAAGCAGAGGTAGTTTGGCCAATGGCTGCTGCATTCCTGTGATTCTGGAAACATGTTTAGTTCTTCATGTTGCTCAGTAAAAACCAAAATCTTACATGCTTTACAATTACAGTCATCAGCTTTGTGGTTGTGACTATAATGTCCTATAACAGAAATAGGCCTCTTTAATCCAGTTCAATTAAATAGCAGAGTATCACAACATACATTTACTATGACAATAGACTTATGTGTGCATGCTAGAGAAGTATTGTGACAGGATACAACTGTGTACTTTTAATTTATATAATATTAGATACTGGTGTCATTTCCTTTGAAGGAAAGAAATCAGTGTCTTGCATTATGTTTGAAAGTGAGATTCGTTAACAACTGGCAGTGAGGCTGTTGGAGCTGAATATCTAAGTCACCTTCATGCCTTTGAAAAGGTCTGTCTCATTCATAGTACCTGGTTCCTCATTCCGCGGCTCTGATGCAGGAAGCTCATCTAGGAAAGGTTAGCTTGCCGTGGGATGGTGAGGCTGCAAAGACCTTTGGGCCAGTGCCTGAATGATTGGTTTCTTGAAGGGAGAAAAAAACTCCTGAAGAAATCACTGTGTATCTGCCTGGCACACATAGTGGTGGGTGCTCAAGTCAGAGCAGGCATCCCCTGTACTCTGTAGATCAGCCAGGTCTACTGGGAAGTTGTGTGGTGGTGCCCAGGGCCTCAGATTTGGCAGTCTAGCAGCTCCAGCTAACACAACCAGTAAGGAGGCCGTCCTGGTGCACTGGTAGTGGCAGTGGGAGGGAGGCAGGGGCTGGAGCAGTTCGGAGAGGAGGCAGTCTGAGGCAGCAGTAAGGCTGTGGTCCTGTATGTTATAAACATAAAATATGCCTGTTTGGAAGGGTAACTTTAGTCAAATCTGGTGCGAGCCATCTCAGTAGGTCTTGAAAGGCTTGCTTGTCCTGGACATGAACTCGAGTTTAAAATTGCTTGGAGTGTGGTAGCTTTGTGAGGTAGCCACCATCTTGTTGAGGGGGAATGACACTCCATGCAGCTCATGGGGACAAAGCCTGTAAGAGGCTCATGCTGAGTTCTTGGATGTGTTTGAAAACATCATGAAAAATTATATGACAGCATTTGAAAACTGTGGTGTGTGCTGGTTTATCTTTGTGAGTCTGCAAACAGTCTGGATCCATTCTCCTGAGGAGATGCCTTTCCCTCAGGGGCAGCGGCATGAGGCAGCCGAGTCCTCGGCTCCCCTCTGGAACCCAGGAGGCCCTTCCGGAGCGGCGCCCCACATCAGAGGCCACATCCACTGAGCTGCTGGCCATTGCTCTTCAAGACACAACAAAAAACTTGGCTTTTCAAGTTTGCCTTGAGGGTGAAACTTACTAAGGAGATTTTAAAGCAGGAGGTTTGTCTAATGTAATTTTGGTTTAATGGTGGGGAGGGATTGTGTAAGAGCCAAAAGACTGGTGACAATTTTAATTACCTCAGATTTAGCAGCTTGATGATTAGTAGAAAGTTAAGAGGTCTTGTTCTTTTGGTTATGTGCTCCAGGTTTTCAGACCTTTGTCTAATGTTTGACTAAATTAGTTTGAACCTTCTAAACAACTACATTTCCTCTTTGCTTTTTCAAGGCAGTGAAATTTTCTCTACTGCTGCCAGTAGTTTGGGTTGAAAATGAGAACTGTCTGTGTGACAGGAGTTAGGGCACATTGTGTAGTTGATTTTTTTGGTCAGGAGGTAAGAAGTTGATGTGGGGTTGTGTCTTCTGGCTCCTGACTTAACAGCATGCTGCCCCACATGGCAGTACTTCTCTGGAGAAAAGACGAGGTAAAAACTCAGCACCCTTATTCCTCTCTACCTGCATCCTTGACTGATGCCTCAGAAAGGTGGACCGACAGTCCTCCCAGCAAGGCAAGATCATGCTTGTCAGGAAGCAGAGACTAGCTTGCTTACTTTGGAGATGTGAGGTGTATTAGCTATACTTCCAAATCCTTTTTTTTCTCTGCTTGAGAAATTTCAGGATGTGGAAGTTGTTTTCAGAGGAGAGAAAACTGTTCATTTCATTAAATGTCTTATTTTAGTCAAAACCAGTTTGACAGGAAAAAGAATGGGCTTACCTCTGCTCATCATGGTTTTCATTGCTCTAAGAGCATGATGCGGTTGTGTGGAATCCATACTTACTCCCCAAAATATTGGCGTTCATAAAATTATAAGATCCTTTATATAACCCCTGTCTTCACTGAATGAGTTTTCTCATTTATGGAGTTGAACACCAGAAGAGGCTCTTTTGCATAATACATTTTCTAGTCATGATGAGACTGTATGATCTGTCTCTCCTCTGCCCTGCTTCCAGACTCCTGATGTGAAGACATGAATCAAGTGAGGTTTTCTATCTTTTTTTGCTTTGTGGGTTTTTTTTTTTGTTACTAGTTAATTACCCTCAGTGTTGAAGGAGAGTTTGAATTTGTCAGGCATAACTTCCTCATGCAGTTTCTTGTTATGCCGCCTTTGACCAAATTAAAAAGTTCTTCAGTACTAGATATTTTTCTCCCCCAAGCTGATCTATCTCCCTATCTTTTTAAAATTACTTTTTTCTCTGAAGACTTCAACCCAGTCTTTGAATGAACTTTTCTTCTCTGAAGTCTTTTCATGTATTTAAAAAAATCTATTTTGAAAATGTGGGCATGAGAAGTGGATGCAATATTTTGATAGCTGTTCCAGCTCTGCTGTATATGAACCTAAAAATATCTGTCAGTTCCCCTCTGCTGCTGTTTTGTATACCTGTGATCATACCAGTCCTCTACCAGCATTTATGGGCAATAACATTCAACTGCTATTCACTCTTAGGACTGTATTACTTTTAAAATCAACTTACAGCTCTCTAGTGCATGGATTCCCTTCTAAGTATGTCCTGTATTGTTAAATAAAAAGTAGGGCTAAAATACAGTTTAGGGCTAAAATGCTTTGGTTTTTTAAATTAATATATCTAATTGGACCTATCATACTAAATAAGCCAAAGTGCTCTGAAAAATGACCCAGAATTTTATTCACATCTTCTCTTTTGTCTGTCACATGCTAACCTTTTTTTCAGTGGATTAAGATGGAATAAAATACATTGATTAGCATCAGTTGGTCATTACAGCTCTCACATTCCAATATGATTTCTCACTGAAAATGAATTCTTTAATTCTTTTCATTATGTGTAATCCATTTAACGTTGGTATTGTATAGGGTTGGTGTCAGAATGTTAAGTGGCATTCAAGTACATTACCAAAAATCTGAGATTACAGGTTTTTACCATTTTCAGCTAAATTGGTAGGTGTACATCATGTTGCTACTTGGAATATGAATGAAATAGTTATTAAGTATTTTATCTTAAATGTGTAATTAAATGGAGATGGTAAAACCATAAGTAACAACCTTATGCTCTTATTAGGATTTATTTTGTTTCTGATATCTCCAACAAGAAAAAGTACTAGTGAGTGTGATCTAACCAGCTTGCAAAACTTAACAATGTCTGTTTCAGTTCACTTTAAAGTTCAACATGACTCTTACTTTAATTGATTTTTCTGTCCTCAACAGATAAGATCTCTAAGGTTGATTTTTTAAGGAGTAGTTGAGATAATTCACTTCCATATACTTTCTTAGGTGAGTGAGTAGTAATAATAATAATAATAATAATAATAATAATAAAAATGCAGTCCTGAGCATTCTGTGTCCTTGTAGGGAGCACTTCCTGCAGGCTTTGTGCCTCATCAACTATCAGTCATTTAGATTTAGAGTGCCTTTTGAGCTCTGTACCTTAAGCAGCTGTTATGTGCCACCTTTGAAACAAAAATAAAATGATCAAAGAGAGCCAAATGGGAATGCATTATCCACTGTATCAGAAAGACAGGTTTTCAAGCCTATTTAATGACAGTGAATAGATAATCTGGCATTCAGATATCAAATAACATATTCAAAATTAAAATTACAGATATGAGAACTGCAATCACTATGATCAGTCATCTGAATTGTCACTAAAGGCTATTTAATCCTCTCAGCCTGACTATGCATTTGGTATATCTCAAGGTGTATACCCTGCAGATTGCAAATAGAAAGAGTTAAATTTGCAACACTTGATTTCCATTAGAGTTTTTACCACAAGAACAGCTTTCTTTGTCCCACTTTCTCTTCGTTGTCATGAGAACAAGACAACATCATTTATATCCCCAGTGTAGACAGTAGCAAAACTATAAACTTTTAATGCACTTATAATCATATACTTTAACCTTTTTAATATTCAGTGTTTTCATTGATTGGCCTTTCACCTTTCCTTCATGGGTTATTGAGGCAATAAACAAGGGAGTGGGGGAATAACTGGTGACTCAAACTTCTGCACTCTGAAAATGTCACTGACATATTTTGCAGCTTTTCTTTGGTATGTATAGCACATGGAAATGCCAATACAATGGACTCAGTTCACACTGATCAAATCCCTTTTTGCTGCTGCAGATCAAACCCAAAACTTCCTTTATGAGTCTCCAGGGGGACCTCCCACAGGTCCCTTTCCTCAGCATACAAGTGGTTGTGGAGGGGCTGGAAAGTGGTATTGACTGCTTGCTGTTGCTGTAGCCTCAGTGTGCTCTGGGCTGAAGTGCATGCCAATGCCTATGTTTGAACACAAACTTGCTCTTGATACAAATAGTTTGGATACAGGCCTAACTAGGTGTTTGTATTGGACAAGCTCAAAAGCATGGCAGGAGGGAGAGGGCAGGTGTCCCAGCAATCTCTGAGACACCTCTGCCTGTGGTGTGCACTTGTCTCGAGTCCACCATACATGTTGGTGGACATGTTGGTGGCATTTGGCAGACAAATCAGCCTTGTCTTCTTCCTAGAGAATCCTATAGTGATGTGTAGCAGAATATTTATTATGGGGTTCCTGTACTATGGGATAGGAATAGAATTGAATATGGGATACAGAACATGTTCAGCTTTTGTTTTTCTAGTTGGGGAGTTATTGGTGCTTGGCTCAGTAGTATGGACAGAGATACTTGCTGTACACCTAGTCTGTAGCAATTCAGCTGTGAGGGTACTTTGGGAGTGTGTCTTTCCCTTAAGAGTCACTGAATCTGCTAATGCCTTGAAGTTGCTGTTAACCCTATCCTTACTGAGCTCATGTAACATGTCAAGTGCAGTGGTGGGGTAGTACATAGGGAGAGAACCACTGCTATTTTATTTGTGTGTAGTGAGGTGGCTTTAGGTGGCAAAGATGAATAGGCTGAGCTATATTGACTGCAAAGTAGGTACTTGGATTCTTCTGGCTGAGAATCCAGCTATAGAAACAAAACCATGCTTATACCTTGGGCTTAAAGACAATATGAAATGAGACCTCTAGAATTTGTTAGCTGATACAAGACATGACGTGTTTAGTTCACTCAGCTTAGAACAAACTATAAATCAAAGCAGCCAGGTTTTTTTATATTTTAATGGGGACAGCTGCAAGAAGCCAGATTGAAGCCCAAAGCTGCAGTAACCAGGACAACACAAAGGTTTTAACAAAATTGAACATCAATAAGGAAGGAAAAAACCTGCCCTGCTGCATTATCTTTAAATTTGAATAGCTTAAGGACTGGCAGAAGGTTTCTTTATAATTGTTTGATTTGCATGAAACACTTGACCTTTTCTGATGAGTTACCAACTATCACAAGGGGTTTTATTTTTACTTTTGGTAAAAAACATTTGATCCACTTCATCGATTTTTAATTTTTTAGAAGCATGACAGCCCACAATCATTCATTTAAGTCAGAAATTTCACAGTCCAAATAGTTCAACCAAAATAAGAGCTCACGATTTTTACTGCAGCTTTTGTGACTTGAATATTCTGACTGTTCTGACGCCCCTCAGTGTTATGAATAACAAATTGGTCCTTAAAGATGTTTACATTTGTTTTGCGTTAACAATGTAGTTTCTGATTTTATTTAGAATGTTTCTTTGTGTTTACATATGACATGCTATACTGAATGCCAACAGCTACAAAGTATATGAAACCTTATAGCTCGTGTATTTCATAGGAAATGGAAGATCTATAATGTTACTTATGCTTGAGCTGCTGATACTGTTGGTGAACAATGGACAGAAAAGAGGATATATTAAAAAAAAAAAATAGTAGTGTGTCACAAGGGCTCAGAATGAGTTTTGTGGCCACAGCAGACTGACACAGGAGAAGGCTAACAAGGCATAGAAAGCCCTAAAGCCAAATAATCCCTAATCTTGCAAATGATCCCATTCCCATTGATGTTGACTATTTGCCTGCAGCGAGTTACAGATACTTCTTTTGAGAAAGGATATTTAACTTTCATTCTTGCTGGGCATCAGTCTCATTGAAAGAAAGATGGAAGTTATCTTTCCTCTGAGCTTTCTCTTCACATTTACCTTCTTTTCTGTTTTCTTATCTCTCCAGACTGTCAGACTGAAATATGGAATAGTAAACTGTGCAAACAAAAACCCTTGTTATTTCTCCAAATCTTTCAGTACTGCCTGCCATTAAAGCTTTTACCATACTGAAGATCAATGATTTAATATTACTGCAATGCTCTGTTTTCTCTAGGTATACTTTTTATGGAATAAAAGGAATACTACATAAATGATCATAAAGTTGCCTGTTAGTAAAGGTAGCCTACTTGCTAGTTGAATTGCTCCAGGTAAGCTGGCTTACTGATCCAGCCTGCAGCTGGAGCTAATGAAATACTTGTCTAGAGCATGTAAATGCTTTAGGGAACCTAGAATGGATGAAGCAGGTTCTATCATATTCATAGGCCTTAGAGAGTCATATATATATTCCTTCCAAGAGAAAATATATATATATATATATTTATCAGTAGTCCAGGTCCTGAGTATCTTTAGATAGCTGCACAAGCTAAGCATCTCCTGTTCAAGGAGATTCATTCTTTCTTGTTTGTATTAGGTACAAATGGCAGTATATATGCAACATCCCTGCTGCCCCACATCTGACCATCTGTCATACTGGTGTGTTGGACAGAATGACAGGAACTGCAGTGCTCAGCTCTCTAAGGACTTGCACCTCCTAATCAGCCCATGAGCAGTTGCCCAAAGTTAAATTAGACACTGAGTCTGCTCTTGGTTGTGCAAGGCACACTTTGAATTCTCACAAGCACCTTGTGTGTCTGGGCTACAGTATTTCCCTGAGGGTGAGTGCAACAAACATCAAGTTTGTTTTGATGAAAGCCCGCTGAGAGTTGAGAGTTATGGAATCACTGCTGTTAGCAACATGCTGTGGCTCTGCTCAAAAGCTGCTGGTGGTACCGGAGCAGTGCTGGTAAGCACTCCAGCTGCATTCATGATCTGTGTTCACCTGAGTGACTTGCTGGGGTTTTTTTCAGGCTGGTTTAACATGCAGTTTGTTTGAATCTACAGTTTCCATTAAAAAGTAGCACAAATAATCAAAGAATACATATACCGATGCTGTCTCTGTTAACCAGTTCAACTGCTCCAGGCCTCAATTCATTCCCTGCCTCTGGACACTGTTGGTTGCTCAAGTGAGAAAGTTTTAGTGTCTGGTAGGGTTGGAGAGTCAGGCGTACATTTTGTCCAGAGAATCTCTATTTTACTGCAAGTGGAACAGTTTCTAGCATAGTTGTCCTCAATTCAGGTTAAACTTTTACTCGTGGTGATCTGGCTTTTTGGAAACATAGGAAGCGTCTGTGACTACCAAATTTTAGAAGAGTGACCTAACTCATATTTTGTTTCTATAAAAAGGGTTAAGACACCTAGTTCTATAGCCACATATTCTTTTTCTTTGCTTGTATTTTACTAAAATAAAAAATATTGGCTGCTGCAACATTTAAGCCAAGTCTGCTGCTCTAATTTCTTGTAGAGGTTCACTGGGTCTCTAAGAACTTGCATGGTGTCCTGGTTTTGGCTGCGGTAGAGTTAATTTTCTTCCTAGTAGCTGGTACAGTGCTGTGTTTTGGATTTAGGGTGAGACCAATGTTGATAACACACCGATGTTTTAGTTGTTGCTGAGCAGTGTTTACACTAGTCAAGGACTTTTCAGCTTCCCATGCTCTACTGACTGAGAAGGCTGGAGGTGCACAAGAAGCTGGGAGGGGGCACAGCCAGG